>NC_066368.1:0-312000 GCF_013377495.2 Cygnus atratus
TCACAATTGTAAGCTTTAATCCTGCTCAGAGTCCGCTACGAGATTTTTCTCTTCGATTTCAACTTCCAACAAGTCTTCTGTAGGAAGAGCTTCCCAGGTACTAGGGTCGACGGACATCGTCACTCGAGTATAGTGAGTCCAGCCTTTTTCTGCAGTTCTTACGGCTGTTTCAGTGGTTAGTAGTACTTGGAATAGTCCTTCCCATTCAGGCCGGAGTTTTGATTCTTTCCAGGTCCGAATCAGGACCCAATTTCCTGGCTGATGGTGGAGAATGGGGAATTCCAAAGGTGGGGTTTGAGCCAACAACCCACGGGTTCTGAGAGATGACAAAGAAGAGGACAACCCCAGAATACAGTTCTTAAGAAAACTCTCTCTTCTTTCGAATTGCGGTATCTCATCCCTTCTGCCCAGATAGGGGAATCTGAACAGCATCTCATGCAGTGAAATTCCTAGATCCTTTCTCGGTGCTGTTTGAACCTGGAGGAGTGCTAAAGGTAATCATTCTACCCAAGGAAGTTGGGTTTCTAACACTAATTTAGTTAATTGCTTCTTTAATGTCTGGTTCATTCTCTCTACCTTCCCAGAAGAGGAGGGGTGCCAGGGGGTGTGAAAATTCCATTCAATCTCTAAGGCCTGCATTAACCCTTGCAGTACTTGTGAAGTGAAGTGACTTCCTTGATCTGAATCAATGTTTTCAACTATCCCACATCTAGGGACTATTTGCTCCGGTGATACCTTAGCCACCGTGTTCGCAGTGGCAGATACCGAGGGGAAAGCTTACACCCATCCAGTCACGTGGTCAACTAGGACAAACAAGTACTTAAGTCTCCCTGCTTCAGGTAATTCGGTGAAGTCTACCTGTATGCTTTGGAAAGGTCGAATCCCTGGCGCCCGTCCCCCTCTAGGTGGGTTACGGATGACCTTTTTATTTACCTTTTGACATATGGTACATCCTCTGCATATTTGCTTTGCTAAAGTGTATATTCCTACACAGACATACTTTCTTAGCACAACCTCACACATTGCTTGCACCTGCCAATGACTCTCTTGATGTACGACAGTTAATATTTGCCTCATTGGTGCTTTATTCAGCATTTCTCTCCCAGCAGGGAGCATCCATTTTCCCTCAGACTTCGTGGCTCCTGATTCCTTAAAAAAAAAAAATCTCTCTCTTAAAACTTTTAAATTCTTTCTTAGTTTTCAACAATTCCCTGAATCCTCTCTGGATTTATTCTTCATTTTCCCTCAGACATTAGATGCCTTAAATACCTGACTTCTCCTTCTACATATTGTCATTTATTTTTCAATACTCCCAAGCCCTGCTTTCCCAGAAAGTCGAATAGCTTGTCAGTAGCTTCCTTCACAACTGTTTTCTCCTGTCCTGACAATAAAAGATCATCTGCGTATTTGTAACAGTAGTACCTCCTCGGGAGGTTGTAATCGCTCCAAAATCTGTTCTAGAACTTGCCCAAATAAATTGGTGGCCCTGTAAACCCCTGAGGTAAAACTGTCCACCTGTATTGTTGCTTCCGCCCCCATTTCCGGGTTTTTCCAGTCAGAGGTGAATAGATCTTTGCTCTCAGGGCCTGAGAGCACTCCATTAATAACACTGTTATTCCAGTCTAACAATTTGCCATTTGAATGCCCAATGTCATCATCAAATCCCTTCCCAACAAGTTAGTCCCTGCCTTTGGTACATACAGTAATTGCCCAGCGATCATTTTATCCCCTACTCTCAGCCTGGTATCCCCCAAAAGTGGCACTGTTATCCCAGCCCCTTCTACCCCCATCACTTTTAGGGTTTCATTAGTTAATTTAATCCCTGATACTTTACAAGCCAGTAATGATCTAGCTGCCCCAGTGTATTGGGTTCACATAGCAAGGTTCGGGGGGGGGGGGGGGCGGAGCAGGCTGCCCCTCCCCCCCCCCTCCCCAGTACTTGGGTGTCCTGGTTTCAGGTAGGACAGAGTTAATTTTCCTCCTAGTAGCTGGCAGGGTGTTATGTTTTGGATTAGGATGAGAAGAGCGCTGATAACATGCTGATGTTTTAATTGTTGTAGAGCAATGCTTACACCAAGCCAAGGACTTTTCAGCTTCTCGCTCTGTCCTGCTAGCGAGCAGGCTGGGGGTGCAGCAGGAGCTGGGAGGGGACAGACCCAGGACAGCTGACCCAAACTGGCCAAAGGGGTATTCCATACCATCTGACGTCATGCTGAACAATATATAGGGGTGGCTAGCCGGGGTGGGGGGGCCGGCTGCTCGGGGATAGGCTGGGCATCGGTCAACGGGTGGTGAGCAATTGCATTGTGCATCACTTATTTTGTGCACATTATTACTATTATTATTATTATTATTGTTATTATTTTTCCTGTCTTAATAAACTGTCTTTATCTCAACTCACAGACTTCACTTTCCCGTTTCTCTCCCCCATCCTGGAGAGGGAGGGGGGAGGGTGAGCGAACGGCTGTGTGGTGTTTGGCTGCCAGCCGGGCTAAACCACAACATTGGGAAACTGACCAAACACCACAGCAAATATACCAAAACTTCTAGACTGTTACTTAGATAATGCCTTCATCCTCTTTCCCTACTCATTGAACTTCAAACAGCTCTGTCAAACGCCAC
Source organism: Cygnus atratus (assembly GCF_013377495.2). Classification (NCBI taxonomy): domain Eukaryota; kingdom Metazoa; phylum Chordata; class Aves; order Anseriformes; family Anatidae; genus Cygnus; species Cygnus atratus. The sequence goes on from NC_066368.1 coordinate 2,623, forward strand.
ATACCACACCTTTAACACCTTCACTAACCCTTGTTAACACTTCTATCTTTCTCCAGCCTGTACTTTGCCATTTTCCTTCTCTCCTCCTTCTTCCACTCCGGATATTGCTATTTGAAGTGGCCAGCCTGGCCACGCTTCAAAGCCTGTCCCTGAGCTTTCCTTGCCTGCCATTCCTTCATCTCTCTTCCTCTCCTTTCCATCCTGGCCCTGACTCCCCCTGAAAATTTTCTTCCTCTTTCTCCAACCCTCCGCCTCACTACCTGCTACACCGTCAATACCATTAGTTTCGCGCTCTGCTTTTCCTTCTCATCTCCCCTCCCGATATACACCTCCAGGGCCTCCCACAGGAGGGCCCCCCACAGTGACTGTTCACTACATCCCCCCACCTTCTGGAGCTTTTTCTGTGTATCTTGCCAGGCTTTAATCACAAAATGAACTTTCAAGAGACCTTGGGATACCAGGTCCTTGGGATTCACCCCTGGTCCTGGAGGATGAGCTCTCTCCCATTTTTGTATAGCAGCTCTCCTCCCGATCATTCCCATTTCTTTCCCTGTAAACAACATACTTATAGACATAATTCCCCCTCAAGAGCGTAAGTTAGGTCCTAGGAACTGATCTAAGAGTTCAGCTAGCCTGTTGGGGTCCTCAACTAAGGACTTCATCTCCTCCTTAAGACTCCTAACCTCTCTGCCGGTAAGGAGAGGGGGGAGTTCACCTAAGAGGATACACGGTTAGCGTTAGTACTGTTAGTATCAGGGAAGGCAAAATTCTCAGCATCTCTTCTACCTTGTTCTAATTCTTGCCAGAGCCTAGAGTACGCTCCTTCTCTAGGGATAGTGTTAATTACAGTCCCTGTCTCCCTTCCTGGAGCGACTGCTGCTGCCACCGGTGCAATATTAGGATTATAGGGAGCATAACTTGGCTCCTTCTCTGAAAAAGGAATCTTATTGTTTACACATAAATTTAAAGCCTGAATTTTCATCAGACCCGTATTTTGGCCAAAATACTGCTGTTTCCTTAATTGGTTCTTTTGTCCTGACTGATACACAATATTTATGCTGACTGATACACAATATTTAACCTTTTTTTTTTCTTTCTTTTATCATCTCCTCTGATTTTGATATTATTTTTCCAATTTCTTATCATTCTTCAGGAAGACCTGTCGGCAGGCACTCCCCCAGGGATATCTCCCTGTCCCCTGGAACTCATATTTCCCATTTTTCCTAGCCCTTGTCAGTGTGCTGCTACAGAAATTTCCCTCCTGCAGGGTACCACACACTAACATTCTGATTCTGGAAAATGGGGGTGTACTGCCAAGCACTTTACTGTGCAAGGGCTACCGTACACCAAATTTCCCGAGACGCTTCCTTTCTCTCTCTTATCTCACGCTTCGGCTGTCTCCGGCCATGCCCCTCGCGGAGCTACGGAACCGCGGATCAGGACGCTCCACACTCGCTTCGTACAAAAGTATGTCTCAGTCACACATCACACGGAGTCTCACCCGACCCCCAAGGCAATACTTAATATTTCTTACCTTGGTCTCTGCACAGAGTTACCAGATCAATTCCTAAACCCGGAGTGCCTACCTTCTTCCCTTCCCCACTACTTCATGGATCCTGCCTCTTTAATCAGTCTCGGGCACTCTGTCAGCCCTCCGCAGAACTGCCTCTAACAGATTCTACTGGTTGTTACTTCAAAAAGAAGGACGTACTGATCTCTACTTGGAAACGCATCAGTCTGTAGACTCTGACCCACCTAAAGACCCCTGCAACTGACTGAAGGAAAACCAAAGCACTTACCCAAAGTGCAGCCCAGGCAGAATGAGCTCTCTGAGGGGATGCCTGTGACTCAATTACCATTAAGCTCTGCCTGGAACCCAAACCCAATCACCTGGGAAAGGGGAGGGGCAAAGCACGAGAAAGTAGAAAGAGAGCGGGAGGAGCAGCAGCTGTTTTTCTTTTCCTTTATTTTTTTCTAGCTTATCTGAACAGCATGCAGAGTGCAGACAGGAGAACTGGTGTCTCTCTAGCAGCAACAATACCAATGCTTTTGCTTCAGCTTTGAATATTGAAATGACAATATGAGAAAGCAAGTTACTGAAGCTAACTGGAATTAGCTCAACCCTTCTTCTACACAGGAAGAAAAATCTAGCAGCATAACAGATTACACCCCAAAAACAAAATCAATGTAGTAACATCACTCGCAGGAAAAAAAACTGTGCATGCGCGATCCAGCGCCGCCTGCAGTGCCCGCTTTTCTCCGGCAGGGGCCGGCAGAGGGCGCCCGGGGTCTCCACCGCGCATGCGCGGACCAGCGCCGCCTGCAGTACCCGATTCTCGCCGGCAGACGGCGGCAGACGGCGCCCGGGCGCGCCACCGCGCAAGCGCCGCCCCGCGCCGCCTGCAGTACCCGCTTTTCGCCGGCAGGGGGAGGCAGAGGGCGCCCGGGGGCTCCACCGCACATGCGCGGAGCAGCGCCTCCTGCAGTACCTGGTTTGCGCCAGCTGGGGGCGGCAGAGGGCACCCGGGGGCTCCACCGCGCATGCGCGGAGCAGAACCGCCTGCAGTACCCAATTCTCGCTGGCAGGGGGCGGCAGAGGCCGCCCGGGGGCGCCACCGCGCTTGCGCCGCCCAGCCTCTCCTGCAGTACCCACTTTTCTCCGGCAGGGGCCGGCAGAGGGCGCCCATGGCTCCACCGCGCATGCGCGCAACAGCGCCGCCTGCAGTACCAGATTCTTCCCGGCAGGGGGAGGCAGGGAGCGCCCGGGGGCGCCACCGCGCATGCGCGGAGCAGAGCCGCCTGCAGTACTCGATTTTCCCCGGCAGGGGGCGGCAGAGGGCGCCCGGGGGCGCCACCGCGCATGCGCCACGCCGCCTGCAGTACCCAATTTGCGCCGGCAGGGGGCGGCAGAGGGCGCCCGGGGGCTCCACGGCGTATGCGCGGAGCAGCGCCGCCTGCAGTACAGGCTTTTCGCCGGCAGGGGGCGGCAGAGGGCGCCCGGGGGCGCCACCGCGCATGCGCGGAGCAGCGCCGCCTGCAGTACAGGCTTTTCGCCGGCAGGGGGCGTCCCGAGGCGAGCAGGCACAGCTTCCCAAACCATTTTCCCAGAAGCACAAACGAAAACAGCAGGAATTTGCACCCCACGCCGCCTCAGGGAGGCCTCAGGATCTGCCTTGGGCAACGTGCCGCTCACGGCTGGGAAGCTGAGCGACGGCAAGCTGAAACAGTACATTTTTTACCAGGATAAAAAAGGCAGGGAGATAATAACAACGAACCCAACGTGGGCAACGGGAAGCTCAGAGCGCAATGACCACAACTCCCGGCTTGCTGTGGGAGAAGGTGCTCCTGGCGGCTTGACACTGCGGACACCGCGGAGCCAGCCCCGGGCTTCCCGACCTGCAGCCCAGCACCCGCAGACCCGCGCCTGCCACCCCGTGCCATCCCTGCCTGGCCTTTCCCTGCCCCAGCCGCCAATCCCGCGGGACCCGGCCTCCGCAACGCCATCCCTTGCCCTGGGGGTCCTGCCGGGAACCCCCAGCCCACCCCCACCTGCGCTTCTGCAAGCAGCCCCCACCACACAGAGCAGTCCCCCTCAGCCCGGGGAGCAAAGACAGCACCGAGCTGCCCTCCCGGTCCCACAATAGGCAGCTGCCCCCCCACCCGGCAGGGCTGGTCCCGCACCCCGGCCGAGGGACACGGGGCCACCCCCCCTCCGGGCCCCTGCCCCCTCCACACCCACCCCGCTACGGAACCTGCACCCACACGCAGACGGCGACAGCCACTTACCGGGGCGGCAACCACCGAAGGGGGCACAGGCCGGAAAGCAAACTTTATTAAACTGCTGTGCAGGACTCCCGGGAGGGGGGCTGCGGTGGGGCTCCCTGCCCGGTCGTTCTCCCCTTCCCCTGGCGGGCAAGGCAAAGAGCGGCGTCCGTCTGTCCACCCGTCCGTCCCTGCGTGGGGAGCGGATGCTGGAAGTGGGCTTCTCACTATCGCTGCTTTGGGTAGTTGCGGAGTAATTGCCTGAAGTAACTAGGCCAATTAAACTCATATTCACCTTTTAAAGAAAGCGTACAGCACTGAAGAAGCTTTCAGGGTGGAGGGCAGCTGTGCTACCTAAGCGTTCCCTAGGCCTCCAACTTCACATGCTATCGCACTAGGGGAACGCGGTGTGCTGACTCTAAGGAACAGGACGGAGCGTAAGGTGGAGTGGAAACACCACGGATAGGCTCTGCGACCAGATGGGGACCCGATGCTCTTGTGCACACTGAGACCGATAAGCTGCACGTTTGCTACCCTGAGCCAACGACCTGTCATGTTTTTAACTAAACACTGTACTCTAGGGAACTTTTGCTCATTCTAGTATCATCATAATATCAAAACACACCTCCATCCCAAAAGCTCCGTGCCTCCAAGGTGCAACCACTGAGCGCTGAGCATGCAGTGCTCGCTTGCTTTCGCGGACAGTGAATTTACCGCCGGTGATCCAAAGAACCTGTGTCCTTGTTGCTGTAATAAATTGCTGTTCAGTGCATTGTTCCTAGCCGTGACAGTTCTCATTGAACGCGACTAGAGCGAGGGCGTGCTACGTTATTTAGGTGAATCCGTGACCGTGATAGTTCAGTACCCTGAATCCGACCAGAACCGTAACAGTTAGTCAGCTATGCCCCTTAACGCGACAGTATTTCATAGGCAAAAACATTAAGCCTAAGATTTCTCATGCCTAAGGCCCTGGGGGGCAGGCAGAGAAGGAACCCGAGACTCTTAGCCATGCGACTCCTGAGAATTGCAGCTTACAGTTGGTCAGTCATTGTCTTCTGGTCTCACAGGATGAAGCAGAGGTATAATTAATTCCTTCTCCATCTCTCTGGAAAAAGCTTTTCTCCTATCTGTGACAAAGGAAAAAAAAAAGTTGTGATCATTACACAAAGCCACACTCTGTGAATTCACTACTACAGTTAAGATCATTTTTAGTCAAAAAACACCTTGGCAGCAATGTTACCACTGCAAACATAGCGCTGCAAGAAAAATTCAACTCCAGATAAAGGAAAGGGCGAGCTAAAAGCACGAATGACGTGACCAAAGGCAACTGCAACAACCATCTGGTAGATGGTTGTCCACAGCCCTCGGATTTCATGGTCGTCTTTCCTGATGAATGAATCCTGGAAGAACAAAAGAGATACAAAACGTGTCCAGAAAAGCCTTTGGGGAGACTCCTGAAAGGAAAACCAAACTAAAAAACTAGGAACAGCAAGCGGCCTGTACGTTGGTTCTGTTAACAGAGTAACGCTAACGTACTAGAAATTTCCGCGTTCTTTGCCCTCTACCTTGAAAAAGTCACCCAATTCACTGTCGCCTTTTTTTTTTTTTTTTTTAATTTTCACGTGGACATCCGAGGAAAACATTTCGAGTCCCTGTCATCAAGGGAGAAGAGGAGAGAAAAAAAAAAAAGAGAGGGATGAGGGGGGAAGAAGCGCAGCCATTCCTTTCCTCGGTAACGCGAGTAAAAAGCTCAGGCGCTCGGCAACGACGTGCTTTGAAAGACAAAACACAGAAGAAACTGCACGTTATTTAATCTCAGCTGTAGAGTCACGTGTATTTGTACCTGCTCATTTATTCATCCGCCAGTTTATTTCGCTACAGACGCTACAGAACGTAGAGACTGCGAGGTTACTACTACCTTTTGTAACCGATGCGATCTTCGGTAGGAACAGCTATCTAAAAGAGCCAACAAAATCCTGTCCTGGTTTCAGTTAGGACAGAGTTAATTAACTCTGTCCTAACTGAAACCAGGACAATCCCCTTCGTCGACAGCCATCTGGACTTTTATCGTCTAACAACAGTCCTACAAACATCCCCTGGGATGCTCAACTTCAGAAACTTTCCGTTCCAATTGAGGCAGAACAAGCCCTTACCCTGGACACCTTCACCTGGCTCTCCACTGCTAGCAGGGTAGCGCTCTGATACCGTCCAGAACGCGCTGCAGCCTGCTCGCTTACGCGTATTTACTGCAGCCTTGTTCGATACGCTCACAGAGAGACCCATGAAAAATCCACCCTTTCTTTGAGAAAAGTAAATAAATACATACATACATACGACACGGTAAGGAAGAAAAGCTGAACACACGGGATGCGGTCCTTTGCTGAGGGGCACATCCAACATCAGCACAAGGAGCTTTGGGGCACGTGAGCGATCATCTACACCAGCCGTCGGGACAAGCCAAATGGACGCACACGAGCCTCGATTTAAAAACAAAAAACAACACGTTAAGTTCCTTTATAGCTTATGGAAGTAACAACCTACAGCTTAGATGCAGTTGGATTGCATCAGCTTAGGGACTGCCTCCTTCAAAATGCACAAGGGGGGTAGGAAAACCAGTCTTGAAAACCTGTTGCCTAACAGGAGACTGTTGCCTGCTCCTCCATAGGTTACGTTCTTCCAAGCATCGTCCTGTTCCTGGATTTTACCAGCCACAACGCGATGGTCCCACCGGCATGAGTCGGGGACGCTTCGCACGGGGTTTATTCGACGCTGAAGTAAGTCTTCTGCGGGTATAAGTAACGCAGCACGAGATGGAAAGTAAGCTAAGGTACCATCTGCGGCACAACGCTTGTGCGATATTGGACCTGAGGGGACCAGTCAAAGCCTGCAATAATCGCTGAACGGGTGGGTAAGTAGGGAGCCCTACGGGAAACAGAGCTCATGTTCTGCGAAGCTCTTTTCCCGTCCAGAAGAGGACCTTTTCTATTCAGCGTCTTTACTGAACTTTAGGCTACTTCCTATTCGCTTTGGCAAGTTAGCCTCCGTAGAAGCCAAGAGACTTTAAACTGCCAAGCACCATTTATAGTTCTTGTTCTCCAACGACAGGGAATTTCAATCGGGGCGCTAGTTAATAGGAAAGTCTGGCTCTGTTTCACGCAAATCAAGTACCTAAACCACAGACGGGAGTCTGCAGAAAGAATACTTTAAAAGGTGAATTTAAAGAGAGGGATAATACTCACTTTTCCAAAATTTCTGCAATGACTGTGGCAAAAAAGGCTGAACCAGGGACGTCTCTATCATCCCCTCTAGGATTTAGCAACTCCATACAGTTAGGGGTCAAATACCACAGCTTCAACGCAAGGCAGACAGGGACCTCGAAGGTCACGTTTCTGTCTGCGCACCGAGTTCTGCTGGAAAGATCCCCAGCCGCTCAATTCCCAAGCAACTTTGCCACGGCCAGCGCTTAGCTGGAGTTTTGCTTTCTCTCGCTGCTCAGTACGGGCCCAAGGCCTCTTTTATTGCACACAGGTCAAGCAAAACTCTCGGGATATAACCAATGGACAGACAGACAGACAGAAATTGCCTCTCACGTCTGTCTTGACCGACCACAACCAGCGTTCTGGAAAGCCCCGCAAGCCCCGGTTTATTTCCAGGACAACTCTGAAAGCTGAGGCGGGGCAAAGTTTAGCCTCTCGTACCACAGACTGAGCAACAAAGAGACAGAGCTCGACAGGCCAATTCATTCTAGGTCTAAGAAGCTCCTACAACTTGGCAGGCGCTACGCGGCTTTCCTTTGCGCTTCCCCGCACCTGAGCGGTTCACGCTTCAGCACATTCGATTAAGCCTTTGAGCCTGGGCTGCAGGAAGTTTACGAGCACGCCTCGTTTTCACCCAAAGGTTGCTGCGCCTTACCCGGACAGCTGGGACAGTCGGGCTGCTCTTTCTCCTGGGAAACCCGCGGCTGCAGCACGCCAGCTGCAGCTTTCCTCGGTGTAGCCGGTGCGCCACCTTCGCTCGGCAACAAACCCCGCAGGGGTCCTAGCGGCGGGGAGCTGCTTCTGCCCTGGTGAGCCGCAGAAAAAGGAGAGAGCCGGCTGTCAGCACGCGGGGCGAGGAAAACCTCCGAGGCGCAGCCCGGCGATCAAGCGCAGCGAGGACCCGCGCCCGGCCGCCGCAGCCCCCACCCCTCCCGGCCCGACGCTCCGGGGAAGCACCCCCGAAGGCTCTCGCTCGCCTCACCGCCGGCAACCGCGCTCGCAGCCAGCGGCGACCTGCGCCTCCCGGCGCGCACGGCCCGGCCCCGGCCCCGGCCCCGGCCCCGGCTCGGGGAAAGACCGGCCGCGCACCACAGAACTACAAGCTCCCAGCATGCCTCGGGACGGCGCAGTCCATCCAACCCAGAGGGGAGTCGGCCAAGCGCACACAACCGCCCCCCCCTTCTCTGCGCCCCCCCCCCCCCGCACCGCCTCCCACCACTCCGCCCCCCTCTCCCCCAGCCCCCCGAAGCCCCGCGCAGTGCAGACCCCGCCGCACGCCCGGTCCAGTCCGGTCCGGCGCGGCGCCGCCCCCGCCCCGCACAAGGGCCGTTTCCGCAGAAGCCGCCGACCGCGTGGCGCCCCGACCGCCCGCCGCCTCGCCCCCTCCCGGCCCGGCCCCGCCCCGCCCCGACCACCAACCTCGTTGCTGCACCGCGCCTCGCCGGCCCGAGCCCGGTCCGGCCCGGCCCGACAGCCTCCGCCCACAGTGCCGGCAAGCCCTGCACGGCACTTCCGCCCTGGGTTCCTCCGAGCCAATCACGGAGCGTTTCCGCCCTCAGGGAAGGCATCTCCGGACATCACTTCCGCCCTCAGGGTTCCCAGCCAACCATGGAGTGCTCCTGCCCTCAGTGAAGTCTCGCCCTGACGCCACTTCCGCCCTCATGGTGCAGCCAATCACGGAGCCGCTTTGGCCCTATGTTAAGGCACGCCCTGACGTCACTTGCGTCCTCGGCTCCTTCCCATTCACGTAGCCGCTTCCGCCCTTAGTAGGGGAGGTACCCTCCCCCGGGTAGACCTGGCAGCCGCCCCCACCGCAAAAAAAAAAAAACAACGGTAGAACTGGCAGCCGACCCCCCAAGGAAACAAACAAACAAACAAAAAAAAAACAAAAAAACCCCGCATAGTCCTGCAGTCTCGCAGTCCAAAAATGCCACAAGGCCATAAATGCATAGAAGTATGCATTTAGCATACTGCATAGCATCTGCGCTGTAATCCTGCAAAAATCATAAGGGACCCAGATCCACAAAGCAAACACACAAAGTAACATTGCCATCCTATCCGTAAACATGCTGTAACAATTACTCACCTGAAGAGGAGCTGCATGCAATACAGGCACCTACTATTAGATTGGTTTACTCTAACAGATCCTACTAGTTGTTACCTCAAAAAGAAGCGCGTACCAGTCTCTACTTGGAAACGCATCAGTCCATAGACTCTGACCCACCTAAAGAACCCTGTGAGTGAAAGAACCCTGTGAACTGCGGCACCCGGCCTCGCCGACGCCCTCCCCTGCCCTGGGGGTCCTGCCGGGAACCCCCAGTCCCCCCACACACTTGCGCCACCACAAGCAGCCCCGGCCTTGCTCGCCCACTACTCCACTCCACCCGCACAGACCGGCCGCCCCTGCTCGAGTAGCAAAGACAGCGCAGGGCTGCTTCCCCGGTCCCACAATAGGCAGCCACCCCCCCCACCCAGCAGGGCTGCCCCCGCACTCCGAGGGGCCAGCGGCCGATGGACATGGGGCCAACCGCCCCCCGCCCCTGCCCCCTCCGCACCCACCCCGCTACGGAACCTGCACCCATGGACGCACAGCGACTCCCCTTCCCCTTGGGGGGCAATGCATCGAGCAGCATCCGTCCGTCCGTCCCTGCGTCCATCCCTGTGCGGGGAACGGATGCTGGAAGTGGGCTTCTCACTATCGCTGCCTTGGGTAGTTGTGGAGTAATTGCCTTAACCGTTTTCTCATTAATAGAGACGCATAACCCAACCACAGTTAAAACAAATGATGGGAATTCTCCCCTGTGAAGACAGGCCAAGAGAGCTGGAGTTGTTCATCGTGGAGAAGAGAAAGCTCCAGGGAGAGCTGATTGCTGCCTTTCAGTGCCTAAAGGTGGCTTATAAAAAAAGATGGAGAGCAACTTTTTGCTCAGACAGATAATGACAGGGCAAGGGAGTTTTTAAACTAAAAGAGGGGAGTTAGATTAGATGTTATGAGAACAGGGGAAAGGATAGAGGAAGACAGACACAAAGAAGGGCAGAGGAATCAAAAAAGATCAAAAGACGAGTGGGACAGAGGAAGGAATAACAGCGGTAGCTGGACAGAGGAACTGCAGGGAATGCTACTGCAGGCGTACAACCCTGGGTGCTGCAGTACAGTGCTTTTGTCATTGATGGGCAGTACCAGTTGTGGTTGCAATGCTGTGCAGGTTCAGTGCGAGCAGTTGTCACAGTCTCAGGAGAGTACAGAACCACAAGAGGAGCGTGGGGCATAATGGCTTTCTCAGGGTTCCAGAGTAGAGTGCAATGGTCCTAAATGGGTGAGTGGGGTAACATAGCTACCCAGCAGACGCCCAGACAAGCCCTGCGTGCCACTGTCTTGGCTCTTGAGCACCATGCACATGCCAGCAGTCAACAAAGTGTGCAGAGGCAAGTTAGCAGCAAGAAACGGATGCACATGAGAGGATGTCCCTGTGCAGCCTGCACCCATCCCTCTCCCTGCCCTGCCAGCATTTGCAGCGTGGCACCATTCCACTCCCTCCCCATCCACCTTGACACTCCAACCACCCTGACCTATGGAGGGCTGCACTGAGCCCCTGGCTGCAGCATGCACATGTGAGTTCACTTGTTCCACTACGCAAAAGGAAGCATTTATTCAGAGCTTCTTTTAAACTTCAAAGTAGTATTTCATCTGGATGACGGGTTTGGAGAGATTACATTTCATATAAAACCCATGAGAAATAAATGTCTGGTAGAAACAGGTAACAAAATTCACACTGTATACAGTTGTGCTATTTATCTACAGTTGTCAAAAATACAAAGAAATTAGATTAAAAAAGGTTGCTTGGTCAAAACATCAAAGAAATATATGTTCCAAATGCATAGGAATCACAGAGTGATCAAACAAAGACAGTACGTGTCTTAAAGCTTTAGAGCTTTCAAGAGCTGCAATGATCACGTGACTAAAGAAAAGCTACCAAGTTTGTTCACCAAGACAGATGTTCAAATTAAAGACAGGGAAAAAAAATTACACTCTACCACCAGGCATCTTTGCTGGAGGGGAGCAGGGGGATGAAAAGAATGCAGCAGATATTTAAACTTTTCCTTATGGTATCTGTATGTTTTGAAGAAACCCCTCTGACAAAAGCAAGGTCAGTTTGCAAATACTATCTAAGGAAACAGTAAGAGACAGCAACAAATAATGTGTGTCACCGATAGGATCACTTCATATTCATTGTACCGCACAGTGACCAAGAACAATGATCCCGGAGATGAAAAACAACTCTCTCTCCCCAAAGAGCACCCTGAAGCCTGAACGTCTTCAATAAACATTTTACCCCTGAATTTTCTCACAGTGTTCTCAGTTGGTATTTCTCTGAGGGAGAGGTAGGCTCTCATGGAGATACTTCATGCTCCCATGCTCTGAGAAGTCAGAAACAACATGATTGTCCCCTCTCAGTAACCACTTTGTAGTTAAGAGTCCTTCAATTCCCACTGGTCCACGTGCATGGATGCGAGAAGTACTAATTCCAACTTCAGCACCTGTAGAAAACACACAAGATAAAGGTGGTTGATCCTCAGAAGATATTCAACTTTGTACTATATAGCTCTACATCTTTATGTAGAAGCAGTCATTCGGTGTGACCTCCCTTCCTTCACTCCTCCCCAAGTGTCAGAAGTTATTTTTTATCTATTCTGATTAGAGGAACTTAACTATTATAAATTGGAATGTTTATACTTCTGTCTGTTACAGCTTCACTTTTAGAGAGAAAAATAAGCCAGAAAGGTACGTATGTCTTACATATATCGTACATTTGTTTGATGGTTTACCCTTTGGACAATAAGAACTAAATTAGTCAAGATTGCAATCTTATGTCCTTTTTTCTTCTTTTTTTCCTCTTATTAAAGAGACCATTGTATGATCTTATAAAACCCTAAATACAATTTTTTAGCACACAGAGCACTGCATGTTCAAGCCTGCTGCAGAGATTTCTAGTAGTTTCTACCTCAGGAATTAATGTTTCCCTTGTCTTCTGCAATTCCTAGCACGTGCACCTGTTTACTTAGGTAACTGATACTCAGTTTTGTTCCAGTCTTTCCTTCCTCCCACACTGCTGAGTGAGTGAACGGCTTTGTGGTGCTTAGCGGCCTGCACACCACAGGCACTTACCAAGTCCAAATCTATATCCATCAGAGAATCGGGTACTGGCATTCCAGAAAACACAAGCACTGTCCACATGCTGGAGGAAGAACTCCGCTGTTTTCTCTGAGAAAGTGGCAGAGCAAAAAATATGATACAGTACGTACAGAATGATCATGCAGTCCAATAGGCACAGCCTCATACCGTGAACACATATAATAGCAGAACTTTCACATGCAACATTATCAGACAGTATTTAACAGCCTGGATTAAAACATGTTCATACACACCTTCTTCGTAGTATGTTTATCACATAGATACAACTGTAAATATTACAAGGAACCTTGCAAAGACAAGAAGAAAGTGAAAAGATGTCTAATTCTTACTACAGTCTAGACCTTGCAAACAGGGATAGTTGTATGACTGGGGAGAAGTGACAGCAGCCCCAAGCTACATTTTGCAGTCAGACAGTTAAACTACATGTTCAGCTCTACATTATCTCAATGGATACATGGAACTGTTCCAGATAATGGAAAGTCCTATATTAAGTTTATATTGAAAATAGTATTTGGGAAACAGAATGCAGAAACACCACATGAAATCAGCTAACTAACCCAGTTCAACAAAGAACATGCAAGACTGGAGCAACCTCAAGCAGAGTTGTACAAGCCTTAGTACTCTGGAGGATGCCTTTCTCTGTAAGGCTGTAAGCTGCAAGTCAGTCACCCATAGCAACGGGATGAATGCTAAAGATCAACTCTATCTCTAGTACACACCCAAGTAAATCACTAGTGCACCAGGTAGTGGCTTACAGTATCAAATGCATGCCTTTCGATGCTACTCATTTAAGTTCTGCAGAAGGTGCAGAAACAGATGCCTGCTTGAATCTCACACTGGTGAGCCACAAATCAAAGTGACCTTACTGTAGCTGACTCTCAGAAGTTTTAGGCTTGTATTGAGAGTCATCCTTTGGCTGGGAGCAGCTCTAGCTACGTTTTGAAGTGTCAGAGTGTTCAAACCTCACGTAGAGGAGTGGGAGAAGCACAGAGCTGCACACAGGAACAGAAGTTCGCAGCATCAAAGGAGCAAGAAACTGGGAACTGAGATATATGCAGCTTTTACACTACAGATGCAGAACTGGGAAATAAAGGACTGGGAGAGATGGGGAAAAACACTTGTGGTCCTTGTTTGCAGGACTTAAAAGTGACATGGGAAGACAAAACAGATATAGTCTGATCTTTCCTACAATCCCTATGCCCTCTATAGAAGCTCACCTCTTCCTCCTTCAGAGGCCTAAAGACATCTCCAGGATTCAGGAGATGTTTCTGCAAAACTGTCTGATGTGGTAAGTCTGCACAATACAGGAACACAAAGCAGTCTGCCTGACAAGAGCATGTGTTGACTTGCCGTTGGCCAGTTGCTCAAACACATGCCCTCACCTCCTGGAAGAAGGGCACACAACATGTTTTCCTTGAATTAAACACAACTATAGATAGATTTAGCTCATAGGGTTCCGGTTGATTATGCTTACTACAGAACCAAGATAAGAGAACTACTGCAATGTAAGTAGTTATGCTAATAACAAGAACCCACAGTGAAACCAAAGCAGAAGCTTAAGGAAACAGATTGGTCACAAACCATTCTCTGTGACGATAACATCCGTGTGAGAACTTCCATACTTGTGGATATGTTCAACAGCCTCTTGTACACTGTCCACAACCTCAATGCAGCACTCCAGATCCCCATATTCAATGCGGAGAGATTTCACTTCTGAGGGGCTGAATGTCAAGTAAGAGGCAAACTTTGGGCCAGCATGAATCTTCACCTGCAATACCAGAAGTATTTTGTGCTGTAGATTTTACTGGTGCTTAACAGGTGAAAAGTGCAGCTTGTTGTTCTGGGTATAGCCAGGATGGAGTTAATTTTTTTCATAGCAGTCCCTGTACTGCTACATTTTGGATTTGTGCCTTAAACAAACCACTGTTTTGGCTGTTGCTAAACAGTGCTCACGCAGTTTCAAGGCTTTCTCTTTTTCCCCCACAGTGAGAAGGTCGAGGGTGTGCTAAAAGTTAGGAGAGGACATAACCACAACTGATTCAAACTGACCAAAGGGATAGTCTATGCCATATAATGTCATAGTCAGCAATAAAAAATGAGGGGAAGGGAGTTTCGAAGAAGGCAGACATTGCTCAGGGACGAGCTGGACACTGATCTATTTGTGGCAGGTGGTGAGTGACTGTATTTTCATCACTTGTTTTGTTTTTCCCTTTCTTCTTCCTCTTTCCTTTGCTAATTAAACTATATTTGTTTCAAACCACAAGCTTTCTTGCTCTTGCTCCTCCCACTCGAGAGCAGGAGGGAAAAGTGAGCAATGCGTTGGATGATGCTTAGCTGTTGGACTGGGGTTAACCTACATTTGTGAATCAAAGCTTTGCTACATGCAGTGCAAAAATAAAAATAGCCTCAGTTTTCAGAGAGAGCAGATTGGTGAACTAGCAATAAGGCACAATAGCTGAAATGCTATGTTGGCTATCTATCATGACATGCTCCTAGTTCAGGGTTCATTTTAAACTATTTAAAGCAATTACATCATTTAAAGAAAGATATCTGGCTGGAGAACAGTACAACACTAGTAGTGGGAAAACAGCTAAACACTGCACCTAGCCCTTGTATCTATGTTTTTAGAAAGTATGTGGTCTGTAAGTAGTTGTAGCAAGCAACTTACTTCCAGGTTTGCAAGTCTCACCTACAAAAGACTTTACCTGTCTTTATCCTTTTGTTTCGTAAACTGACACCAGCCCTCTCCAAAGCGTATGTTTCAGACACAGAAGAGTTACTGGGCCCAAAACAAGGCAAGGACCCACAGTTCTCACGATCCTGATAAAGAAGATCTAATGCATCATCAATCTCTGAGTTTAATCGTAGCAGCTAAGACACCTAAACAATGAGAGGGAGGAGTGGAGGGGCAGGTGCTGATCTCTTCTCTCAGGTGACAGCAACAGGACCAGAGGGAATGGCATAGAGCTGTGACAGGGGAGGGTCAGGCTGGATGTTAGGGGAAGGTTCTGCACCAAGAGGTGGCTGGGCACTGGAACAGGCTCCCAGGACAGTGATCACGGCACTGAGCCTGCTGGAGTTCAAGGAGTGTTCGGACAACGCTCTCAGATGTATGGTCTGATTTCTGGGTGGTCCTGTGTGGAGCAAGGGGTTGAACTTGGTAATCCTTGTGGGTCCCTTGCAATTCAGGGTATTCTATGATACTTCAGAATTGCTGATTAGAATCCCTACCTTTGAAGGCTTTCAAGAAAGGTGCCTGTAAGATGGCATTTTCTTGTGCAACTATAAATTTTGTTGATAATGAAATCCTGACCAGTATTTGCGTATTTCCTGTTCTCAAGTCAGATTAGACAGCAGTAACATCAAGTCCTCCCCACTGTATTAAGGGGTGGGAGTTGGTGGGTGATTGTGGAAATCCACCAGTCTTCACACAAAATCCATAAATTTACCCTTCCCCCCCCCCCCCCGCAAAAAAAAAAAAAACACAACCAAACCAGACGTTAAAAAAAAAAAGAAAAAAACAACACAACAAATAAGTGAGGACTTGCTCCTGACTAGCTATCTGGGCCAGCTTCTCTTAATATGACTTCTTTTTAACATCATCAAAACATGACCTGTCTATTTTACCATGTTTTCCTGCATGAATTACTGCTTGTATAAACTATTTGCCAAATGCAAATGCTATGTGAAAAATCCACATTTTAAGTGTAATTTAAAGTACTTCACAAATATTTCTCTCCTGATGCATCTCTGCTACAAAACATTACACACTTCAAAGCAATTATGTAGGATAGTGGCCTTTCACTGTTCCTGTGGAACAGTGGGAGGGGAAAATAATGGGAGGGAAAATGGGTGGGAATAAAGGCAAGTACGACAAAATGTTTAAAAAATGTGGATGAAGCAGATTTGAAAAGGAGAAACATAAAATGGGAAATGACTGAGGTAAGAAGGTACGTTAGATTCCATAAGAATAGTCTTTGTGTCCGGGAGGTTGCTAGCCATTAAGTCAGAATTAAGAATAGTAGAGAAAGGGTTGTGGATATGTTCGTCCAAGGCAGAGAATGATTTTTTGCTATGTAAAAGGAACTAGTTGTATCCCAGCAATGGCATGCAGCCACCTCGAAGAAGCTGCTTTCACATTGTTTCTACGGAAAAGCTTGGGGTTGCATGGAGAAGCCAAGAAAGCTCTCTGAAAGTTCATTTAGGTGTACAAAGAGACGTGGGTAACGTAAGTGTTATGTCATTATAAAACTACATAGGGCTATGTCAGCAAGACCAAAGGCTCCTAAAATAAAAATAAAAAGTAAATAAAACGAAACAAAAAACAACACATGTATACATGACTAACCTGTTCTACTCTCAACATGTCTATGATCTGATCAAACAACGGGGTTCTCAGCAAGTCTCGATGAATTAAGAGTGTTTCCAGAGCATTACAGGCAGCAGGATATTCACACTTTGAGTCTCTGACTGAGGTTTAAGAGTAAATAATTGGTTACATACCATTTATGACAAAGATGTTGAAGAGCATGTGAATTATTATTACGTATGGTTATTATTATAACCATAACACATATTCCAAATGTGAAGTTCAATTACACTCATGATATCCAAGTCACCCTCTCACAGCTTACTTATTCGCGTGACCTTCTCAACGCTGGCATCTGTGTCCACATACACATGACAGATCCCTTCACTGTGTCCCATCACTGGAATTCCCTTAGCAGCTTTCTGGATATTCCTGACTAGCTGGGATGAACCACGTGGAATGATTAGATCTATCAGCTTATCCAAACGGCAGAGATCTTCTACTTCCTCTCTTGTATTCACCTGTGAAAGTTGTGACACAAACAGTCAATGGCCTGAATTCTCAAGCTCTGCCTGTGCTTTTTATACATGCCACAGCAAAAAAGTTGTTGATTTAATTCTAGACACTTACTAGTTGCACTGCATCTTTGACTCCATGAATGGAGAGTGCTTCTTGTGTCAGATGATGAAGGATTTGATTGCTATATGCAGCCTCTTTCCCTCCTTTTAGTAGCAAGCCATTTCCACTAGCTATGGCCAAAGCAGACACCTGTCAGAAAGGAATTAAAAAAAAAAAAAGAGAAAAAATGATCTGACTCCTCTGTGAGAATAAAAACTGCAAAATAGAGTAAGAACAGGATTTTTAATTCTGCTGACTTATTCAATATTAATATATGGCACCAATAAATTTTTCCAAGTCAGAACACGTAACTCCAGAAATGAAGTATCTTAACGTTTCAGGAACAAACTTGAGCTTCAGGGTACTACTGGCAAAGGAAGATTGCTGTGAGTAAGTCAAAGGAAACCCTGAACATAGGCTCTGGCACAAATTCGGTCGCTGTATAAAACTATTTCAGATGCAAGAACTCTTATCCCTAATCATTCTGGCCAGAAGTAGCTAATAAGCTCTTCCTATGAAGAACATTTTTGTTGTACTGTCTAAAACAGAAGTCATAAGTAGACAACACTTGAGATAAGCATGTTGGAGAAAAACCCTATAGATAATAAGCCTTTTATTTTATCACATTGATTTCACGTTTATAACCAGAAGGTGTCCTTGCCCATGGTGGGGGGAGGGGGGAGTAGATGACCTTTAAGTTCGCTTCCAACCCAAACCGGTCTATGATTCTATGACACCTCCCACTAGACCAGATTGCTCAAAGCCCCACCCAACCTGGCCTTAAACACTTCCAGGGATGGGGCATCCACAACTTCCCCAGGCAGCCTGTTGCAGTGCCTCACCACCCTCATAGTAAAGAATTTCTTCCTTTTATCTAATCTAAATCTACCTTTTTTTTTTATTTTAAAGCCAGTACTCCTTGTCCTGTCACTACACTCCCTGACAAAAAGTCCCTCCCCAGCTTTCCTAAAGCCCGCTTTAGGTACTAGAGGGCCATTATAAGGTCTCCTCAGAGCCCTCTCTTCTCTAGGCTAAGCAACCTCAGTTCTCTCAGCCTGTCTTCATAGGAGAGGTGCTCCAGCCCTCATCAACTTCGTGGCCCTCCTCTGGACCTGCTCTAACAGATTTATTTCTTATGTTGGAGTCCCCAGAGCTGAATGCAGCACTCCAGGTGGGGCCTCACAGGAGTGGAGTAGAGAGCGAGAATCACCTCCCTGGACCTTCTGGTCATACTTCTTTTGATATGGCTCAGGATACAGCTGGCTTTCTGGTCTGCAACTGCACATCGCTGGCTCATGTGGAGCTTTTCATCCATCTACGCTCCCAAGCCCTTCTCTGCAGAGCTGCTCTCAACCCGCTCATCACACAGCCTGTATTCATTCTTGGGAGTGCCTTGATGACAGTGTTGAACTGCCAGCCACTTAGCCTTCTTGAACTTCGTGAGGTTCTCATGGGCCAACCTCTTAAGCATCTCAAAGTCACCTCAGACCAACTCCTTTTCCCTACTAGTGTCCTCTGGGTAAAAACAGTCACCATGTTTGATATTCTACCTCATCCTGCTGTCCACAATTTGAAAAGAATACTGAAAAAATAAGGAATACTTCAGAAAGATACACTAAATGACAATGATCTAGGAACCTTGCCGTACCCAGATACTGTGTGTCTTTAACATATAAAACTAGACATTAAAATGCAATTTGATTGTATCCTGTTAAGAATCTGCCTCTCCAAAGATCAGCATCACAAAGGAAAGCTGCAGAGACAAGCTTATTTAAATAAAAAAAATGCAATCTGTAATGGGTTTTAAAACAGTTTGTTCCCTTTAAACAATAATAGAGCATGGCTATACTTCAGAACGATTGAATTTCTTGAAATCTGTAGGAAGCAGTCCGTGAAATATGATCTCAGAACCTCGCCTTTTAAGTATTAGAGGCAAACATGCTATTTGTATATACTTATTAGAAGCTAAACTGTTAGTCTGCAATTGTTTTACCTTTACTGCAACTCAAGACCGAACTCTGAGCACTGACTCAATTCCGTGTATGCTATCTCCAGCTAGCTATCAGGCACACACTACTCCATGGAGAAGTCAAATTTCCTCTGTAATTGCTTACCCAATTGCTTACCCAGCTTACCCAAACCAGTATGAGATGCAATAGTAAACTATGGAGGAAGCAACCTCTCCTCCGCACTCAGAGTCCATCCTACTGTCAGCTACAGCATGGGACAGAAACCATACTATTCAGATGCAGAGGTATCAAAGATGATCCTCTGAAGTTGCATCGGAGAACTTAAGGATGGGGGCTGGCAGGAAGAAAAGTAACTAACAAGACAAGCCATCCTAAGTCTGTAAAAAAAAAAAAAAAGAAAAAGGTCGGGGGGTGGGGGTGGGAAGCCAGTAAGAATCAGCCTGATAAAAGGTTTACAAATGAGATAAAGGAGAAGAGGAGAAGGGGAGAGATTGGCTATGCAAGGCAAGAGACCCAGGAGGCAAAGGCTGGAGTCTAGGAAGGCAGACTAGAATTTGACAAGGAAACATACTGGTTTTCTATGAAGAACAGAGCTAGCAGCAAGGAAGTAATAATGGCAGACAAGGGAGACTAGCGCCTTTTCCTTTCACATGAACTTTGCCTAGAGCATACTCCCCTTCAGTATGAAACGAGGCCCAACACTCACAAAATTCAGTTATAAAATATCAAGCTGCCCTTTGGCAGTCTCTTTTTAAGTGCCCATACCCATCACTTGCTCCTCAAACACTTGCTCATATGTTAGAGAAATGCTCAATTAGTCTTGCTAAAAATACTAGCAGTAAGAGCCTAGGCTCATCTCTCCACAAGTGAGTAAAAGCTATCATTCTGCCTCAGTGCAAACATGCAGTATCAGTATGGGACAGACCACTCAAAGCCTAGAACTTCTACTTTCTGTGCTAATTTTTTTAGCATATATTCTTAACAGTTGCAATTTGTTATTAACAATCTATATTAAACATTTGATGTTTAATCGTAGCCTGCAATTCAGCTGTATTTGGCATGGACAGGAAAGCGCTCATTGGTAGATAGGAACCTCGTAAGTTGCAAGTTAAGCAGGGAACCTACGTTATTAGACACATGCAGAAACTGCACCACCTGAATGTAAGCTCCTTCTCTATGTTGGGTATCAAAAACCAACCCTGAATAACTCTCAACATTGCAGAAGCAAGTCCCAGGAATGTGTCTGTAGAAAAAAAAATTTGGGATGACAACAAAATTCATTTCAGAAGTATACAAGCAAAAGTCTTTTGAGGCAAGACTTCTTGCAGCCTTCCAATAACTCACCAATAGAAATACACTTTCGTTATCAAAGATCTCTCTGCCCTCCTCACATACCTGTGGAAGACAGTCAGGACGGGACTCAAAAATCACGAGAAGGACCCCAATAGGCACTGTCACCTGCTCCAACTCTAGATCCTTTGCTATTCGTGTTCTCCGAACTATGCGGCCGACGCTGTCCTGTGAAGATGCTGCAATCTGACGTAGCCCAATAGCCAAGCTGTTCAGCTTTGATGTAGACAGACTTAGACGTTTCAACAAAGGAAGTGCCAATCTTCCTAGAAGAAAGAAAAAATTGTGCTCAAGATAGATGTATCTGTCTAGTTTCAAGTAAAAGTGACCTAATGGTCAAACTAGGAAAAAATTCAGCTGTTTCCCACACCATAGCAAGAACCCTACCTAGGGTGAACAATGTAAAGCATTAAGTTTAGTAGCTACAATAAAACTGCTCAAATTTGACAATGATTTCACCTACCATCACATATACACCTAATATGATATGAATGATTTGCATATGAAGTAATATCCACAAAGACAAAGTTTGTCCTATTTCTAGTACTGTTATACAACTGTGTACCTGAATTTCTTACAAATTTCTACCCTTGCAATATTCCTGGACGGTTTGGGCAGTAATTGCATCTTTCTGTTTCACAGATAGAAATCCCAAAGAGCAGAGGAACACATAGCATTTCAGATTGGGCAAGAACTGCCAGAGTTTTCTAGTCTGAACACATTCAGGTAGGAAGTTTACTCAGAAATGTCCCTACAGGCATTCTGATCAGTAAAAATGGTTGCCATATGTCTTTTACTGAACACTACAATTTGCGATGTGCCAGTTTCACACATTTTCTAACCCAAGACCAGCTTCCTGATGCACCACTCTAACACAAAAGAATGGATTTAGTCTATGCTGCCTGAACTGTACTTTCCTCAGTCAGTAGGTAATATGGTTCTTTCTGGAAAGCACCCTTTTTAAGTAACAACCTTCCCCACAGGGGTCAAACATTACGTTAACCAGCCCAGGAGATATTCATGCTATTTCATACATGATGATAACAGGGAAGATACTTGCTATATTTAATTTCTAAAGCGAAACTCCTTTGGCAAAAGAAAACACTATTTATTTTGATTTTTATTTTTTTAAACTATGCTGTGGGTTGCTGTTTTCAAAGGCTTCTCTGTCTTCTCTGATGAAGACATCTCTTATGTAATTATGGAAGCTGCAGCTGTTTCCACTGACAAGCTCTCAAAGTCCTGGGTTCACTGATCTGTGACAGCCATAATATCCGATTGCAGGTGACTGAATATTCTAGTTCTGCTCATTTCCTTTGAGGTCCAGGTAAGCTCATGACAACAGGAGAACCATGAAAGGACCCATAATATTACCTTTATTTTCAGCTTCTTCTAAGTCCTTTTTGTTTGCCAAGAGAATTTCTTCTCTCTGATCAGTTAATAAGTCAGCAAGACGATAAATAATCTCCGCTCTCTGAAAGAGAAAAGTTTCTGAACTGCATTCTTACATGAAGTCCATGGTGTTTGACATCTGGCTCACTTCAGCTCATTTCTACTGACACATCTTCTCACTGTCTTGACTCTCTGAATACTTGGAGCCAGCTGATTTTTTCCAGGACCCATTTGTGTTATAAACCTGTATTTTAAGACTTGCCACATGTTCCCAACCTTAAAGAGTGAGGACATACTGTTCTCTCACCTGCTCAGGCTGCAGAGCTGCCAGGGTCCTGCCACCAGCTCGAGACATTTCACCCTGCTGCTCTACTGTAGGGCCTGCCAAAACAAACAAACAAACAAAACACAACCACAAGACATGCAGACAAAGGTTACAGCCCATGTGGAAGGAAACGAACACTAACCTTTCATCTTCCAACTCCTTACTCAAAGCAGGAAAACAGGTACGGTCTTAATAGACATATCAAAGAAATTTACTGTATGCCAGAACAGGAAAATCTGTATCAGATACCAAAATGCTGCCACGGTCCCCGAGCACAGCCCTTTTCAAGGCATCACGGAGATTCAGTAAGATCATCCATGTCATAGGGGACAAACAAGCATACAGCTTGTATCAAAGAGACTTGACAAAGAGCAAAAGAATACAAGGACGGCTTAATCTCAGAGCGTAGGAGGCTACTGAAAACAGGGAGGCATCCTTTGAGAAAGTTTAATTATACAACTAATGAAAAGAGAAAAGATTGCAGAACAACATGGGAATGTACAAACAGTACTGGAAGCCAGAACCAGCCTGAGTAACAGCTTGCAGAATAGCTGCTCTCTCTCCGCCTCTCCCTGTGTACATTGAAGGGTTCCTACAGAAGAAAGATTTTTTTCTTGGCATGGATGTCAAAGAATCTGTCTCAAACTGAAATGATACAGAACAAGTTTCGAAACAGAAACAGGAATAACAAGTCAAAAGGTTCAGGCAGCATTTCACTAAGGAGTTCTCAAGTAGCTCATGGATAAGCTACGTTTTCATTTTTAACTCTCTTGAAATTGTCTGTAGAACAGATGACTTGAAACGTGACTAATATGCCTGGACTTCTATTTAAGAAGTGTCCTACAGAAATTGCCAGAGCAGGAATTCCCACGTTAAGGAAAATAACAGCAGGTATAGTGGGAAGTGTAAGAAAAGAACTAGCGGACACTTGATTAATAAGACTTAATTAAGGAGTGTTAAAACAGCTTTTTAAAGCGAGGTCATACTTTGTAAAGTAGAGTGTATTTTCATGTTCTTTGAAAAAAAGTGACACATGTAAGGAGATAAGAGTTCATTTAAAAAAGTTACCTGAATATTTAAAGCGTGTTTTGGAAGATAGAAGACAAAGAAAGAACGGGAGTAACCACATTCTATGGTAGAGGAAGGGTCGCAGTAAAATTTCACATTTACTTTTGCTGTTCACCATATTTGTAATTGTCTGAGAAATGGGGTTACAAGATGAAAAGCTTTATAACTGATACAAATTTATTGCAGTAGGACAAAGTGAAAAGCGCTGATATCACACTTTTTCCTAGAAAAGAACTTTTCAGAAAAGGAGCTAAGTTTCCTGGTGGACACCAACTTGAACACGAAACAGCAATGTGCCTTTGCTGCAAAAGCAGCTGATGGTATCCTGGGTGGCATTAGGCAAAGTACTGCCAGTAGGTCAAGAAAGGTGATTCTCCCCCTCTACTCAGGAATGGTGAGGCCACACCTGGAGTGCTGGGTCTGGGCCTCCCAGTACAAGAGAGACCTGGGCACACTGGAAAGAGTCCAATGGAGGGCCACGAGGATGATAAGGGACTGAAGCACCTTTCCTATGAGGACAGGCTAGGAGAGCTGGGACTGTTCGGCCTGGAGAAGAGGAGGCTTGGAGGGGATCTCACTGATGTCTGTAAATACACGAAGGGAGGGTGGAAAGAAGACAAAGCCGGACTTTTCCAACTGGTATCCAAGGAACAAAAAAAGAGGCAACAGACACAGACTGAAACATAGGAGGTTCCCCTCCTGCGGTTTCCTGAACATCAGTAAATACTTTTTCACTGTGAGGGTGACTGAGCACTAGCATAGGTTGCCCAGGGAGGTCGTGGAGTCACAGCCTTCGTGAGGTTTCAAAACCTGTTTGGACGTGGTCCTGGAAAACCAGATCTGGGTGGCTCTGCTCGAGCAGGGGTGTTGGACCAGGTGACCTCTGGAGGTCCTTCCAACCTCAACCAGCCTGTGATTCCTTTGCAGCCACTATGCAACAAAATAGCAAGTACAATT
The DNA here is from genome assembly GCF_013377495.2 of Cygnus atratus. NCBI lineage: Eukaryota > Metazoa > Chordata > Aves > Anseriformes > Anatidae > Cygnus > Cygnus atratus. Next base: position 26,825 of record NC_066368.1, read on the forward strand.
CAAAGCAGATAAACATGAAGCAATGCAGAGGCAAAAGGGGAAATCAGGCCTTGGTACTGCACATAATCCTATGAAAACATCACTTCGATGCTCATCGGTGTCGAACAGCAACTTACATGTTTAGGCTTTTGGAAAAGGCCTAGGAAAGGCAACAAAAAACATCACCAATCTAATCAAAACTCAAAGTTAGCCTTGCTATCTCATAAACCGAAGGTTCATTTGCATCTTGGACACTACACAAAATTTTATTTTTGCCTATCTTAAAAAGGTCACAGTAGAATAAAAACAGTTTCAGCCAAGAGAAACAGGGATCGCCAAACTTTTGGAACAGTTTCTGTAGAAAAGGACCAAGAAAAAACCTTTTTCATGCGAAAAAGAGATGATGAGGGAAAAGACGATGTCTCATGTCACAGAAGTTGAACAGAGATCGATCACCCGTGTTCTCTTTCCACACAGAAGGCGGGGGCATCAAAAGCTAGCAGGAAGCAAACTTCAACACTCCTCCTGCCCACAAACACACACAAAATAAAGGAAGCAGTTCTCCACACAGTGCTAGCTCCAGAGTTTACGCACAATACCTAGTTAAGGCTCGTGACTGTTGTGACCCATGGATGCTAAGTGTTTACATGGGTTCAAAGGATATGGCCGATTTTTACAAGAAATCCATTAAGCATTTTTATACTCAAAGGCATTTGCTTGTCTTAAAGTGCAAGGCACAAGTATCACTCTATACTTGTTCCATTCTGCTAAAATCACAGATCTTTGGTCTGACTTTCTGCGGCCCTTGTTACGTTGTCACAGCAACACAGAGGCAGGAAAACATTCCTCCATACAATAACAAAAGACCGAGTCATTAAAAGAACTTATGACAAAAAACAAAACTACGCACTATCTTAGTTCAGCAGTACGTTCTATATGCACGCTTTCACCCTGAAATCTTTGATAGTAGATGATAACCTCTAAGACTAAAAACAATACAAATTCTACCTAGGTCTTTGAATGCAAGTCTGACGCAGCAAGTCATCAGCTGGAAGGAAGCCGAGCAGAGGATTCAAGACGTTCTATTCCAACATTAAAAAATTACCTTTCAAAAGCCGTTTGTCAAGCAGAGCATAGTTTCCCATTTGTTGAACAGGCAGGCCTAGCCAAATTTCAACCCTAAACTTTCAGGAAATCTCTACAGCTCCCAATGTACATGTCACTTCCGTACTCACCTGCAGGTTTTACCTCTGAAAAAAAAGTTCCAACTTTCTTCCCTTCCACAATATCTGTGATGACATGACCCGAGATCTTTGGGTGGGTTCCATTTGCAATCACTACAGAGGTGCCTCCTTGGAGGGCCCACAGAGCTGCTTTCACCTACAATGAAGGATAGAGCCAGCTCCCGAAAATGCACTTGTTATTTGAATCCTCATGCTCAACAAGAATTCTTGCTCCACTTTGATCGCTTATGTTGGAAAAGACCCTTAAGACCATCAAGTCCAACCATCAACCTAATGCTACCACTAAACCATATCCCTAAGTGCTATGTCCACATGTCTCTTAAATACTTTTAAGGATGGGGACTCTACCACTTCCCTGGGCAGCCTGTTCTAATGTCTAACCACCCCTTCCATGAAGAAATGCTTCCTGATATCCAACCTAAACCTCCCCTGGCACAACTTGAGGCCATTCCCTCACACCCTATCTATCACTTGTCACTTGAGAAAAGAGACCAACACCTTGCTACAACCTCCTTTCAGTAGCTGTACAGATCAATGTGGCCTCCCCACTGCCGCCTTCTTTCCAGACCTAAATCCCAGCTCCCTTAGCTGTTCCTCACGTCGTTTTCTAGTTCCTTCACCAGCTTTGCTGCTCTTCTCTGAATGTATTCCCAGAAACTCAGCATCTTTATTGTAGTGAGGTGTACTGGGTCTGGCTGGGATGGAGTTAACTTTCCCTGCAGCAGCCCATACAGTGCTGTGCTCTGCACTTGTAGCTAGAACAGCACTGGTATCACACCAGCGTCGTGTCTGCTGCTGAGCAATACCGGCACAGCATCAGGACTCCCTCTAACACCTCCCAGAGCTAGCAAGCTGGGGGTGGGCAAAAGGCGAGGAAGGTACATCACCAGGGCAGCTGACCTAAACCAACCAAAGGGATATTCCATACCCTATGATGTCACACTCAGCAATAAAAGGTTGGAAAAAGAAAAAGAAGGGAGGGGGTGGGCTCTCATTGTGAAAATGTCTGTGTGTTGAGGCCCTGCTTCAACGACGTAGTCAAGCATTGCTCGTTTGTGGGAAGTAGAGAGTAATTTCTTTCCTCTGCACTTCCACACAGCCTTTGCTTGCTGTTTTTATTTTTTTCCCTTTAGTCAAGCTAATTAATTAATAATCATTTTTCCTTAATAATTATTTTTTTTCCATTAGTTAAATTATCCTTATCTCAACCCGTGAGTTGTTTCTTTCCTTCTCTTCTTCCCCTCCTCTTCTGAGGAGGGGGAGTGAGAGAGCGGTTGTGGTGGAGTTCAGCTGTCTAGCAAAGTAAAACCATCACACGAGGGGACCAACACCGAGCACAGTACTCAAGGTGTGGTCTCACACAAGTACAGATGGACCATCACTTCTGTTGTACTGCTGGCCATGCTATTTCTGATACAAGCCAGGATGTTATTGGCCATCTTGGCCTCCTGGGCATACTGCCGGCTCCTGTTCAACGAGCTGTTGACCAACGCAACACCCCCAAGTCCTTTTCTGCCAGGCAACTTTCTAGAACGCTGCTTGTGACCAGCTGACAACTGGATTGAACTCCAAAGACCTTCTGAGCCCAGACATACAACCACCAGTGCTGGTGAACAGAGTTGTTCCTCCCTAGGGGTAGGGCTTGGCACTTCCCTCTACTGAACTTCAAAAGGTTCCTGCCTGCCCCTATTTGCAGCCTGGCAAGGTTTCTCTGAATGGCAACACAATTATCTGCTCTATCGGCCACTCCTCTCAATCTCGTATTATCAAGTCCCCTTTCCACATCTCCCTTTCCCTCTCAATAAGGAAATAAATGTTCTACATTTCTACCTTGGCTTCCATGCCTCCCATTCCCACCCGGGATTTGGTTCCAAATGTCACAGATTGTTGGTCTCCTGGGTAGAATATGTCAATGAGCTTTGCATCATCAGATCCTGGAGGGCTGTCAAAGAGTCCTGAAATGAATAATAAAAACCTGTTAATGTTACATATCTTCTGTTCCAAAGCTCACCAGTGAAAAACAACTAAAGTCTTTGAGGCTAAAAACCTGTGTTGCACTTTACAGGATTCAAAACTTCCACCGAACCCTCCTTTTGTGCAACTGAAAGGATGAAACACTAACATGCAGGCTCAAGATGTGTAACCTCTCCAGAATTGTAGTTAGCATGAGGCAACAGAATATCCACATGCTGAATAGTATCATGTAAGCTGAGAAGTATTGACATTTCAGTGAGGTTAGAGAGAAAACCAGAAAGAAGTTTACAGCTTTTAGATGGTTCAGAATCAGGGCTTACACACAAGAGTGCACAACTGAATTTTAAATAAATACAGTAATTTTATTTAACTATGTTCTGAGTTGAGTGATACTTCTGTCTGCCTAACATGTAAACCCTAAACTCTACCACCAAACTTCCCAGAAGTTCTATGCGAACAAACGTGTCACAGATTAAAGTGCACAAGTGAAGAGTACCTGAGCTCTTCCTTGATAGCTTGAGAAGGAAAGGACACTTCTTTCCATAAAAAAGATACCACATCAAATGAATAAGCTGTGAGGAAATGGGAGTGTGTTTTTTGTTTGTTTTTTATTTTTATTTTTTATAAGTTGTTTGGACTATCATTTTTGTTATTTTTTTTTCTGAGGCAGTCATTTCAACTAGAATCAACCATGAAATCCATCTGAAACAGCTGGAAGAAACTGTGGTTATGAAAACCCAACCTCCTTCCTTCTCAGGGCCTACAATATGGACCAAAGTCCAGAAGCCACTGAAGGAAACATGTCTGGAAATGATAAAAAGAGTACATGATGTTGTTGATAGCCTGGTGTGAAACTGTACCTACTACCTTCCTCTTTCTAGAAAAGTACCTTCAACATCAACAGGTGACAGACTTCACGGCAGCACAGCTCACAAGACTAGACCAGTATCAGCCACATGTCTGGGAGACAGAAAATCTAGCAAGCTCCAGATATCTGGAAAGCAATATCCAGGACATGTAAAGTACCCATAAATCACTGAAAGACAGAATCCACTGCCAGAAGAAGCAAACGATTGTAGAATAGTGTTTGGCTTATATGCAGGGAAAGACTATGTATTTAGAATCAGGAGTATTACTCATGACTATATACAATTCTGAGGAGCTAGCAGAAGTACCATAGTGTCCACACAGGGCATGCCTTCCAATCCTTTCACCGGCTTTGTTGCCCTCCTCTGTACACTTTCAGGGATCTTAACATTCTTTTTATATTGTAGAGCCCAGAATTGCAGGCAATATTGAAGGAGAGGCTTCGCCAATGCTAAATACAGTGGGAGAATCACCTCTTTTGACCAGCTGGCTATGCTGTGTTTAATATATCCCAAAATGCTAGACAATACCCACGCTTCTGAATCCTTTAGCTATCTTCCCAGGGCCCTGAAATTTATTTTGATTGAACACAGACTTCTTGCCGCAACTTTGTTGGTACCCACGTGAAAGAGCAGGAGTAGGTAATAATCTGAAGTTTGAACTAAGCTCGTAAGCTCACTAGCAATGTCCCTGATCCAAGCCCCAGGAAGGCAGGAAAGTTCTCTATAAAGATGGTCTGGTCTGCAGATGGGAGCCTCTGTTCCCTTCAGAAGGCAGTCACCTGTGACTATAACTTGGCACTGTTTCTTCACAACACTGGCCTTGATCCTGCACTTGCTACAAGGAGCTGGTTGATCTGACCTTGATGGAACTTGCACAGAAACCCCTTCTTCCTTCTTTTCGCATCCATTGTCTAACAACACCCAGAGCCTCATACCTGTTTTGTAATGAAAGCTGATTGTGCAAGCAGTGGCTCCTCTTACAGCTCCATGTAAGAACTTGCTTCGACTCCTTGGTGTCCCCCTCTAGCTGCTGCCTTTATCCCGATGCGGATCAGATACTGGACCCACATCGGCAGTGGTTGTTCTAAGTTGGCATGTGTGTTCCAGAGAGGGAGAGCATAGATCCATCGATCTACCACCTTCTTGGGCTCCCAGATGCTTCTCAGTCTCCCTAGCTCCTCCTGAAGCTTGGCCACCAGGCAGAGCAGTTCATGGGGCACACCTCCCTCAGGCGTGCTGGCTATTACCCATCATTTCAGAGAGCAGTCCCAGGCACACCCTACAGCCTAAAAGATGGGTGGTTGAATGAACTAACTGAAGCTCTGAGTAGCTGCATTAGTCCTACCGAGTGCCAGAGGAACAGAAGCAGAGGACATGTTTTTCTGCCAGGTGGTAAAGAAATGTCTCACAAACCTTCTACATCTGAGAGAACAATCAGGAGATCAGTCTTCATTTCAACAGCCAGTCGTGCTGCCAGACTGTCATTATCCTTCACACTAATCACCTGCAATGAATACACACAGGTCAAGAACACTGAATAGTGGGAAGAACTGGGAAATTTGGCTACAACATACAAAAGCAAGCTACCTCAGCAATACCAAGTCCTTATGAACTGCTTTGGTTCTACCCACTAAAAACTCTTAGAAGATGATTTTTTCATGAAAGTAAGTAGTCTTTTGGAACACAGTCAAACAGTATCAAAACAACAGGCAGTCAGATCAGTACGCACATTCTTCACCTTGGTGCCCAATGAAAGAACTAGAGGTACTAACTGACCATGCTATAAGCACAGGTGTTCACAGAATCACAGAATTGTAAGGGTTGGAAGGGACCTCAAGAGATCATTGGGTGCAAGCCCCCTGCCAAAGCAGGTTCCCTAGAGCAGGTTGCCCAGGTAGGCGTCCAGACGGGCCTTGAATATCTCCAGAGAAGGAGACTCCACAACCACCCTGGGCAGCCTGTTCCAGTGCTCTGAAACATGATGTCTGCAGAAGTTCCTTTCAACCTCAAATATTCTGTGAAAACCAAACCAGGCATACTTGCTTTTGGCAGAACAGATAACGTCTGCCCTTCTTCTAACCCACAGCACTGTATCAGGCTAGAAGCAGACAGACAGGTCAGCAGAGTTTTCTGGTCCCTCTGTCCACATTACTAATTGCGTGTGTTTGTTTCCCTGCTGCAGGCTCCAGAGGTCCCCGATTACAGTGTTAGTAAACTACAAATTAGTGCCGTACAATCTACAAGCAGAATCCACCCCCTTGCAATACTTTACCCACATTTACCCCCTGCAGATCACTGTTCGGCTCTGGAGGTGGAACAACAGCATCATTAGTGTTAATTATAGGGACAATATTCATTCTTAAAAGTTCATGTAATGTTCCATTTAAGTTCCGACGCTTCTGTTCGTCATGGAAGTCCAGGTTGGTGACTAAAATCTAAAAGGAGGAAAGACGTAACATATACTTAGCCTATCACTTATCCTGAGAAAAATATAAACATACATAGTAACGTAATGGACCAATCAAGCCCTTTGGGTCACCAAGAAACCATAAGCCACATTTAAAAGATAGAGAATGCAAATGAGAAATATTCTTTCCACAACATTTTCAGGTTTGTATGACACCTTCTACTGGAGCCTATAATGGCCTTTTTCAAGCAAACAGATCAGAGGCTTCAGGAATCACCTTGGAAAAAAAAACACATATAAGCAGAACACAGATGTCGATGATAACCATTAAAAGCCATTTTTCATTTTCACTTTGCCACTGGACATTTGAGAACTAGGTAAATAATTCCATTATGCTAATGTTACAACATTTGGAATCAACGTGTGCACTGACTTTTTGGTAGAAATGAAATTATCTCTTAAATCAAAGGAATGATAGCTGTCTATAGACTTGAACAAGATTATAATCCAGTGCAGTCTATGGTAATTTTAGCTATACTGTAAACATTTTAGTGGTATCAGTTATACTGTATTATGGGAAGGAATTCCTCCAAGTGAGACTTTATACTAGGCTCTTAAATTCATTAAGTGTCTAAACAAATAGGACCTTACAGTTGATGTGACTCTGTGTTCTCAGTGTATTTAAGGTAAGCAAAGACTACTGAAAACAGAATAGAATAATTCAGTTTGAAGGGACCTTCAAAGATCATCGAGTTCAACTGATCATCAAGTTCACCAGTTCTCACCATTTCAGGGCTACACAAAAGCTACAGCATCTTATTAAGGGCATTGACAAGCATGGGACATCAACCACCTTGCTAGACACCCTGTTCCAGTGATTGACCACCTTCATGGTAAAGACATTTTTCCAGTTTGAACCTCCCCGTCACAGCTTTCTGCCATTCCAAAAATATGGAATGCTTCACGGCTTTGTGTATCATTCTTGTGCTGCTGTTTAAGAGTAGTCCAATTAACACAGTAGCAGCATTCAGTATAGACAGAAGACCCAGGCTAGGGATACCATCACCCACAAGTTAGATGACCACAAGAGCAGATGGACAGCAAGTCCTGGAGTGTTAATATATGCTTCTACCAGCTTTATAGAACACACGGTGGTTCAGCCACTTGGGATTTTTAAATTCTCCCTCTGGATCACCAACTTCAGTTTCTGTGAGGAGACTTTAACAGGAAAAAAACAAAAAACAAACAAACAAACAAAAAAAAAAACAACAAAAAACCCACCAAAACACTCTGTACAGAAGAGCAGGATACACTTTTTCTTTCTGGAGTTTATGCGTTTTTGCTCCTCCTTGCCAATAGATAGTTCCATTTCATAAATACTTAGCAAGACAATCCTGTATGAACTACTGCTTATGCTACAATAAGCCCCAAAAGTGGGACTGCAATGGAAATACAAGACAACAGTAAAGACTGTAGCATATAAAACATGGGGAAAAAAGCAAATCATAGAATATCCTGAGCCGGAAGGGACCCACAAGGATCATCGAATCCAACTCCTAGCTCCATGCAGGACCACCCAAAAATCAGACCATATATCTGAGAGTGTTGTCCAAATGCTTCTTGAACTCTGGAAGGCTCGGTGCCGTGACCTCTGCCGTGGGGAACCTGTCCCAGTACCTGACCACCCTCTCGGTGAAGAACCTTTTCCTGTCACCCAACCTGACCCTCACAGCTCCATGCCATTCCCTTGGGTCCTGTCACTGTCACCAGAGAGCAAAGATCAGCGCCTGCCCCTCTGCTTCCCTCAGGTGGAAACTATATTCCACCATGAGGTCTCTCCTTAGCCTCCTCTTCCCTAGGCTGAACAAGCCAAAGGACCTCAAGTGCTCCTCATGTGTCTTGCCCTCTAGACCCTTCACCAGCTTTGTAGCCCTCTTTTGGAAGATCTCTGTTAGTTTTGTGTCCTTCTTATATTGTGGTGCCCAAAACTGCACACAGTACTCAAGGTGAGGCCACACCTGCACAGAGCAGAGCAGGACAACCACTTCCCTTGAATTGCTAGCAATGCCGTGCTTGATGTACCTCAGGACATGGTTGGCCCTTTCGGCTTCCAGGGCAAACTGTTGACTCATACTCAACTTGCTGTTGACCAGAGTCCCCAGATCCCTTTCTGTGGGGCTGCTCTCCAGCCCCTCAGCCCCCAGTCTCTACATACAGTCAGGGTTGCCCCATCCCAGGTGCAGAATCTACCACTTGCTCTTGTTGAACTTCACGTGGTTGGTGATTGCCCAGCCCTCTAATTTGTCAAGATTTTTCTGCAAGACCTCTCTGCCCTCTAGGGAGTCGACAGCTCCTCCCAACTTAATGTCATCTGCAAACTTACTAAATATGCATTTGAGTCCTGCATCCAGATAATTTATAAAAATTTTAGAGAGAACTGGCCCTGAAATGGAGCTCTGTGGAACCCCACTACTGACCGGTCATCAGCCTGATGTAGCCCCATTTACTATAATCCTTTGAGCCCAAACTGTCAGCCAATTGCTCACCCACTGTACTATGTATTTATCTAGCTGCATGCTGGACATTTTGTTCGGAAGGATACTATAAGAAACAGTATCAAAAGCTTTGCTGAAATTCAGAACTGGCCCTTGGTCAGCTAGGCGAGTGACATTGTCATAAAAGAAAATTATTGTCTGACACATCTGGTGGCCTTCTATGATGTGGTTACAGCGTTGTTGGATAGCAGAAGAGCAAATGATATCCTTTACCTGGACTTGTGCAAAGCATTTGACATTTGACACTGTTCCCCACGACATTCTTGACTCTGAATTGGAAAAGACGTTTATTTGATGGATGGACCACTCGGTGGGTAAGGAATTGGCTGGATGGTTGCACTCAAAGTGTTGCGGTCAACGGCCCAATGTCCAGGTGGAAATCAGTAATGCCTGGTGTTCCTCAGGGTCAGTATTGGGACCGGCACTGTTTAACGTCTTTGTCAGTGACAAGGACAGTGGGATCGAGTGCACCCTCAGCATATGTGCTGATGACACCAAGCTGTGTGGTGCAGTCAACACACTGGAGGGAAGGGATGCCATCCAGAGGGACCTTGACAGACTTGAGAGGTGGGCCTGTGCGAACCTCCTGAGGTTCAACAAGGCCAAGTGCAAGGTCATGCATCTGGGCCGGGGCAATCCCAAGCACAAATAGAGGCTGGGTGGAGAATGGATTGAAAACAGCCCTGAGGAGAAGCGCTTTGGGGTGATTGTTGACAAGAAGCTCAAGATGAGCCAGCAATGCGCACTTGCAGCCCAGAAAGCCAAGCATATCCTGGGCTGCATCAAAAGAAGTGTGGCCAGCAGGTGAAAGCAGGTGATTCTCCCCCTCTGCTCTGCTCTTGTGAGACCTCATCTAGAGTATTGTGTTCAGCTCTGGGGACCCCAGGACAGGAAGGACATGGACCTACTATCAGCGCGAGTCCAGAGGGGGGCCACAAGGATGGTCAAGGAGGAGCTGGAGCACCTCTCCTATGAAGGCTGGCTGAAGGAGTTGGGGTTGTTCAGCCTGGAGAAGAGAAGGCTCCGGGGAGACCTTACAGCAGCCTTCCGTTACTGAAAGGGGGCTACAGGAAAACTGGGAAGGGACTCTTTGTCAGGGAGTGTAGTGATAGCACAAGGGGTATGGCTTTAAACTAAAAGAGGGTAGATTTAGATTAGATAAAAGGAAGAAATTCTTTATTATGAGGGTGGTGAGGCACTGGCACAGGCTGCCAAGAGAGGCTGTGGATGCCCCATCCCTGGAAGTGTTTAAGGCCAGGTTGGATGGGGCGTTGGGCAACCTGATCTATGGAGGGTGGCCCTGCCCATGGCAGGGGATTGGAATTAGTTAATCTTTAAGGTCCCTTCCAAACCAAACCGTTCTGTGATTATGTTAGATGAACAGGACTTTCCTCTCATGAACCCATGCTGGCTAACAATGCCATCACTGACTGAAGTAGCAAGTCAGCCTAGGAAAGAAGGAATCCCTTACTTGAGCTGCACAGATGCTGTACTGCGTAAACATGGCTTCATACAGAGCCATTAGTCCACTCTGGCCAGCTGCTGCACAGGCTCGGGCCTCTAAGACTGGAATAGCCTACAAAGATAAAGAATAGCTGTTAGACAGTGACTTGAATATGTTCTACCCAACACTCAAGGAAAAGTGGGACTGCCACCAACCACTCACCATATCTTTTAGCTGACTCTGGCCTGAATGAAGTGCTTGCCTCACGCTCTGAGAAAGCAAGATCTCATGACGCAATCGCTGCTTTCCAAAAGCTACAGCACCACTGGTAACAATCATCATCTCTCGGCCCTGATTCTGCAGCATTGACACCTATAAGTACAGAGAACAAAATTAGGATGTAGAGTAAGATCATTGCTAGCCTGACAGTTCTGGGTACTACAGCTATCACATGCTCACCAATTCCTGCTGACAGAAATATTCTGCTTATTCATGGATGCACAAAGCAAGACAACCACCCTCCTGTACACCTTCGTAATCGCTTAGGAACTATGTAAAAGACTGCATGCAATCCATAGCTTCTGCTAAACTTTATTTTCACACTACCAGTTTTTATGACAGAGTCATGCTTGAACCTTCACAATACACATTACATAGCAACACTTCCATGACCCTTGGCCCTCTACTTCCATTGTCATAGATAATGAAAGATAAAGCACAGAAAAGCCATATCCCCGACTTTCTTATTTACCATCCATTCCAAGAGCTTTTATTTTACTGTAGAGCTAACTCTGACAGTACAGCTTTTTACTGCTTCATCCAGACACATCTGGCCAAGTTACTTTCGAAGTCCTAAAGCTAAATGTCTTACAAGAATATAATGTGTTATGCGAACCTCACTTCCCATAGAAGACATATCCAATCCCCCAAAAATCCTCATTTCATTTTGCAGGACCAATCTGTTTGTTGATCCCATCAGCTTTTCCTACAAGTAATGAGGTTTCAAGATTTTTACTGGAAGAAATCTGCAAATGCTCAAGTAATCAAGAAGTTTTTACTTTTTCTACATAATTCATATACTTCAGTGCCACCTTCCCACAAGATCCAACCAGTGCCTAAGTCATGTCTTATCTGTTGCATAAAAAAAACCACCTCACTGTCAGAGTATCTCCTTCTGTGCTGGGTCTGACTGAGACAGAGTTAACTTTCTCCACAGAAGCCCATATGATACTGTTTTGGATTTGGAGACTAAAACAGTGTTGATAACACACCAGTCTTTTGGCTATTGCTGAATAGTGCTTCCAGAGCATCAAAGCTTTCTTTTTCCCTACTCTGCCCCATGCCAGCAAATAGGCTAGGGTGGGCAAGAAATTCAGAGGAGACACAGCTGGCACAGGTGACGTGAACCTGCCAAAGGGATATTCCGTGCAATATAACATCATCCTCATAAATAAAACTAGGGTAACAAAAGATGAAAGAGCAGACGGTGAGGGAGGGAAGAAGCTGACGTTCCAAGCAACCATTGTGCTGGGACTAGCTGGATGTCAGTCAGCTTGCGGGAGGTAGTAACAGATTGCCTTTGCATCACTTTTTTCTTTTCCCCTTTCCTTCATTTATTAAAATGCCTTTATTTCATCCCTTACATTTTCTTGCTTTTGTTCTTACAATTTTCTTACCACTGGTGGTGGGGGCTGGGAGAGGGAAGCAGAAAGCAAAAAAACATCTGTATGGGTGCTCAACTGCTGGCTGGAGTCAACCCGCCATACTTATTTATTTACTGAGTTACAAGGTGTATGCTACCACAGCACAAGGGGATGAAAAAGAGAAAGGCCAATACATTTCTTCTAAAGGTCATAACCGTTTTACGATTTTTTTTTCCTACAATCTTCTCTGCCATTCAACAGTCTCCAGGTGTCTGAAGTTAAAACAACCATTCCACTTCAGTTACAAAATTACCTGCTCCACAATAGATGCCAGCCTCCCAAGGGCCAAGCCACACTCATCTCCTCGAGTCACAACAGCGCTACCCAGCTTCACTACAATCCGCTTTGCATGCTTCAGCTCACTGCGGTGTGCAAATGATTTGCCGTGTGCACGGCTGAGTGGCATGGTGATAAATGGGATGTTGCTCCAATAACGGATGGATTCATTCCTTAATCTTTGATTATGGTGAGGGATATCTGCAGTTAAAGAAAGAAGAAGAAAAAAACAGTTTTAAGTGTTTCATTCAGACTTCTGAGTCCCTTAAGTCATGTAACATTTCCTCCCTTTCCAAGGCTATACCACAATACACACTTCTCAGTGACTGGGAATGAGAAGCCATCTTTGAAGTCACTGAAATAAAGTGAGAATGAATAATTTCTGAGCAGCGCTAACTTTCGCTAAGGTATATAAAGCAATATCCCATGTGTTAGAGCTTTGACTCTGGGCATCTAGAAAAGCGAACTGAAGGACACTGTAAAAGAGCCCATACAGCTCACAACAAAAATAAACGTGGTAGCTTTAAAAACGCTCTCCTTTGCCATGCTTCATTAGATACAGCTAGAGTTTTCCTCTACTGCAGAAAGCTAGAAAAGAAAAGAAATACACCTCTTACAGTCTGTAAGTCAGACACTTTCTCACATTGCACAGCTGGGGGCAGCAGAAGGGGGATGAGGGACGTAAGAACTGCTAGTCACCTTTCCACAGGATAAACAGGCATTGGAGGGAGCAGAAACGGTCACAGCACTACTGGGGTAAGATACAACAAGTGCAAGGCTTGCGCCTCATTTAAGACAACGTGCAAGGGAATATTTCTCAGCAAAATCTGTGTTTTCAAAAAGCTGTCCAAGGACTGTAAGACAAACCAGTCTACTATCATCAGCACAGCACATTAGGCAGAATAGTGACTGTTAAGGTACAAATCACAAGCAACAGTCTGGATACTTTCTAATTGACAAAGATGTTGACCCCCACACACAAAGTCCCAAGGTAAGCTGAAGGCATGAAAGCAGATGGGAAGCACTTCCAATATACTTTGTAAAAAGTTTTGCAGAGCCAGTGAATTGTGTCTGAAGAGGGAGTGGTACAGATAAGATTATCTGCAAAGTGTGTGTAAAGGCATAAGGAGGAGTACGATAAGCAACATTAGTTTAAAAATATTTTTTATGACATTGCCTTATTCTCCATCTATTCTTTTGCACAATACTGTTCAGAAACTGCATTAAACCAGTTCAACTGTTAGACAGTCTCAAATATTGTTACAGTAAAAAAAAAAAGCAAGAATATTTCTGACATTATTACAAAAAAAAAAAATGGTCCCAGAGTATAGCATAAATAGCCAAAAGTGCATCCTAGTCAAAAGATGGCACACATTCAGTCCTAAGCAATATCTGAAGATGTAGAGGCTTTTTTTGGTAAACAGTAAACTGAATCCTATGCCATGATCAGAGTTCATCTGATTTTATTTATTTGTTTGGTCTCTTTAATTTTGGTATTCTATAATAAAAAATAGATCCAATCATAATGTCAAGTGAGTATTCTGGATGTTACTTCTGCTGGAGTAAGACAGGAATTAACACAGTGCTACAGAAAAGAGAAACCTGGCATTTAACAATGTTTTAAATAATAAACCTATTTTGTTCATTGTTCATTCATTTTTTGTACACAAAAAAGAAGCTTAAATAAATAATCCTGAGGGCTACGCCAACATGCCACATTTTTATATGAAGTAGAAAACAGAATTTGGAGATTAATTTCATTTGCCACTCATTTTCAGCAAGGAATAGTTGTGAACGTAAATAAAGACTGTACTATATATATATGGAAGAATAGGTAAAAGAGTCCAATTTAACTATTCTTTCAGTATTATACATTACTATGTAGCATTTGTCTATCCCACACGGTATGACCAGAAAGTAAAAACAATTTAAGTGTTTTCGGTTTTCTCAGCAAGAGCTCCAAGGTTTAGAAGCTTAAAAGAAGGCAGCTGTTGAGGGATAACCAGTATTTGAAGATAAATCACATTTTTCAGAGAGGCAAGGAGAAAGGCAATGGTTCTGGAATGAGCAGAAGATTTCATTCATCTTTCATTAAGTCCTAATTGCTAACCTGGCTCTATCACTGTGTCAACCCGCTTTTAAAATTTATTTTACGCTACAGTGAGATGTGAAATCAGCTCTAATGTTATATATGCAAAACATTTCTGATGATGTAAATCCACTAATTTGTTTCATATGCAATTAGGGAGAAATTGATATAGCCACCCTGTCAACATTTTGGACAAAACGGTTTCTAAGCATTCTGTTTTTTCACATCCAGTACCTTATCTACCATTTCAGTTCCTTAAAAAAAGGGAAAACAAGTGAGACTTAAGTATGTGGCACTGCAGATCCTTTCGTGTAACCTGCGTGAGGCTTGTTTCCCAGGAGTAAAGATGCAGAATTTCAAAATACACACAAGCTGAACAGGATCACAACAGAAATATTGGAGAACAAAGGAAACCTGTGATAAATTCTCAATTCAGCCTTAGAATGCAACTGATGAAGTAACTAGAGTTGCTCCAATACCGAATACTGACTATTGTCAATGATAAGGAATAGTTTTCACAACATTAACTATGACTAGTTTACTGACTTTGGAAAATGTGGTATATTTAGAGATGCTACAAACGCGGAAGCCAACAGAGCTATATCTCGAAAAAAAAAAAAAAAAAAAAAAGGATTTTTCATGATTTAATAATCCATATGAATATGCACAAAAGAGAACTGTTAACCCAATGAGAAATGAAAATCTTGCATGCATTGGTAACAAACAGTTAACATTTTTATTCCATAATATTCCAGATTCTGTCTTGATCTAGTAGAGTCAATCTATCCCTGCCTTCACTCTTTAGTTGTTTAGAGGTCTGAAATAGAGAATGGTCCTCTCAAGTCAGATTTTCATAACAGAACAGGGAACAACAATAAACATGTCATATTCCTAACCACTATCTACAGGGCACTTACGTATTTATACTCAGGTTTCCTGCAAGCATGTTTCTACTTTTACCTAACCCAAAGAAATTTTAGCTTTACACCTTGCAATACCTGCCTTATTCAAGACATCTGCAGACTGAAAATGTAGATGGGGAGCAGGTATCATCAGACCACGTTTTCTATGAACATATCAGGTTATTTTAAAATATTTTTATATTTTAAAATAACAGAAACGCTTTTACAATGGGATTCTTTGCTTGAAATATGTCAGAATGAGAAATACAACCTCTGAAGACACTAGCTCCATAATAGTCAGTTAAGGAAGAAAGTAACAGTAAGAGAGTACAGCTTCACTTGCAGCTCACTCCAGAGGTTGTAAGTTTTGAATTATGTTAATGAGGTGATTTAACTTCCAACACAGAAAAAGCATAGACACGCCCAGACACATACTGACTAACATTATTAGAAACGTGTGCTTTCTCTCATACATACAGAAACGGGAAATGGCTGCGATGGCATGTGGTGGTAACACAAAGCACCATCCAGGGGAACGGACAAGAGGGCTCAGAGCAGCTCGACACAACATTTTGAGATGCCTTCTGCAAATCAAGGATATCTGTAAGTTAAAAGGAAGGGTGGGGGAGAAGGAAACTGGTTAAATATCAGTGAATTTCCATCTGTATTTCTCTCCTCCCCAACCAACCCACCCCCACAGAACTCTTCTTTGTCCTGTACAGTCTTAATGCAATTTCCCTGTGCAAGAGACAGCCCATTCTCCTCAGTCTCATACTGTGACTTAGAAGATCTGAAGGCTCCTGTTCCTTACCTGCTGGCAGAAGATTATTATTAAAGATGAAGGACAAAACAGAGTTCCCCAAGAAGGTAATAGACTATTAGTGAATGTACCTACAATGGAGAAAAGTTATAACTTTGTCCATGAAGAAGCCTGGAGGAAAAAAACTGAAGACAAGTTGGATCATCTGTACACCTCACAAGAGAGCATCTACTCAGAGCATATAATTCTCATGAATCACAGACCTCTTCAGTGTAGAAGATATGCTGGTTCATTTTTCACTGATCACTACCAAATGGCAAGATATTAACCCCGATTACAAGTAAGGACACCAATTTCCAAGGTATTTGGCATTAGTTTACCTTGACTGAACTTTTAAGTTCTCAAGATACTTATAACCCTAAAGCCACTGGAGGGAGTACCCAGTAAGTGAGGGATACACAATAAGCAGTTCCCTATTACAGGTCTAAGTTGAAGTAATGCACCTAGTATCACAAAGGAAACAACGGTAATGAATATGAATCCAGTTATCCTGGATTGTGCCTTAGCCATGAAACCTCTCCTTCCCCTTTTATGAAATTTTGCTTCCTTCACTTGCTTTCAATCCATCCCTCTGCACCACTGGACCAGACAGGGCAAACAACATTGCACAAGCTGTGGCAGGGGGAAGGTACTGAAGAGAAGACAGAGAGAGCTCATAGCAACTATATCAGAAAACTGCTGTTACACTTACCTTGACAAATACAGTGCCTGGCAGTTCTGGCCTACACATACCTGAACACTATGAACACTTGAAGTTGCTTAATTACCCTGTGTCAGTTTATCGGTACTATGCTTCATTACAATCCTTACCAAAGTATACACCTCTACATAAGACAAGGCATGCACCAGCAGGTAATGATTCTTCTGTTTTGGCTAGTAAAGATCAGACAGCATGGCATTTTAACTACATTAACCTTTCATGCCTCTCCAGTTCTGTATTTCACCTGAAATGGCAGCCTTGACCACTGGAAGGATGAGGCAGACAAAGGACTCAGAGCAGATGACAGAGCTGAGCAAGTAGTCAAAGACTCCTTCTCATAACAGGGCAAATTTAAAGGAGGTGGTGAAGGGTACCAACCAGACATTCCCTGCTTGAACCCTCCAGAGGTCCTCTGTCACTTACCAGATAGTTCAGGCATGTGCCTCTGGGAGGTACAATTTCCACTGTCCAAATATCTGTCTGTTTGACCCTCCTACCTGGAAGTTCACCCTGCCATCCAGTGTCAGCCATTGTCTTCCCAGTAGGCTCTTAGTTTCGCCGATAGAGGATGCTCATAGTCCAACAGCTCCTGAAAACCCGGACTGGCAAAGGGCAGCTCTTTTATCCACCACTAAACCGCGTCCCAAAGCACCACTAGACATCTCTGAAACACCTCCGGGGATGGCCACTCCAGCACCTCCCTGGGCAGCCCATTCCAATGCCCGACCATCCCTTCTGTGAAGAAATTCTTACCAATATCTGACCTAAACCTTCCCAGCACAACTTGAGGCCATTTTCCGTGTCCTATCATTTGTCAGCTGAGAAAAGAGACCAACACCCACCTCTCTACAACCTCCTTTCAGGGTAGGAGGGTCTCCCCTTAGCCTCCTTTTTTCCAGACTAAACACCCCCAGTTCCCTGAGGTTGCAGAACTACTCCTTTCTCTCCCCACACTGAGTCAGGGATTTAGAATTTATTTCAATGTTCACTTTCCATTCCAGCATCATTTACAGTATTTCCATACCAGGATTGTTTCCAATGTTCAGTAAGAAACAACAACAACAAAAAGCTAAAAAGTTAAAAATAAAACCAAAAAAAAAAAAACATCCCACACCACTACCTCAAAAATTCTGCCTTAGACGGTGGGGGGGTCCAATAAAAAGAAATGCAAAATGCATAATTTAGGTACAAAGCTCTAGCATTAACTTTAAATCTTTTTGTCATTGCTAAGAAAACCTAATCTCACCAAACTAGTCTCCAAAACAGTCTTTTAAAAATACCACTATCATCATACCTTCAAGCCAAGAAAAGTTATCCTTATATTATCTCTCATAGATAGCATTACTATTGGCTAGTTTTTATGAAATTAGTAATTTCTAAGGAGCTATTAAGTAGCCCAATACATTTGGATTCTGTTCCAGATCAGTGTAAAGAGACTTAAGTCACCTTCCCTGGAAATCTGAAGTGGAATGGAGGTCTCAAATCCTAAAATTGGTGCCTTTAACAACAACAATCTATGACACTGGATTTTTTTTTTCAGTCTGTTAGCTAAAAGTCCATGGGATGTCCACACCCATTTAATGCAAGTAGGTAAAGTAAGTTTAAATAAACTTTTCACAGTTTTATATATAAAGGCCCATATCTCAATTAAGTGTTCAGGACATTCCACATATGAAAAAAAAAAAAGAAAAAGAAACCATTTTCCTATAGAAAGAGTTATCCTGTACTACACTTAAGCAACAAAGCAGATGTAAATCAAGTTCCCAGGAAAAAACACACGATTTTAATGAAGCAATTCTTTACCATAACACAAGAAAAAGTCCTCTGTAACATTTGGGGCTTTTTGTTATGTAAACAACTCTGTTAATTCACAAAGTAAAACTTTTGTAAAAAAAAAAAAAAAAAAAAATCTGCATCTCTTAGTCTAACTCAAAACCAAGAAACCCTCCTAGAGGGAAGCCATTTCAGGAGAACGAACTAAAATAAAGAAAAGCTTCAAATAAAGTGTCTTTAGAACAGTTCACAAATAGCTCTGACCAGAACTCTACACACATAAAATTTATACACAGAGTTTATAGAAGTTTATACACAGAGAGGACACATATCATGCAATTCTTTTCTACCAAGAATCCATTCCAGCCGGACAGTGTGGTCACGACAGTCTGTAACCATTGCCACGTACAGATGAATAAAAACCTGTCATGACCTGCAAAATCTGCTCTAATACTTTCAGCCTGAAGTACCGCAGAAGATAATGTCCACACAATTTCAGTATTGCTCCGTTTTGTTCTATCTCATATATAAACAGGCTAAGCAACACAGACAGCATTGTACAGCAACAGCACTGGAGACGGGACTAGAACCTCCAGCAGCCTGCCTGGAGAGAGGGCAAGCTAAGGAATGGAGCGATTCACACTACAGGCAAGCAGCAGATCCTGCTCAAGCACAGGCAGGATTTTAGCTTATCAAAACACAACAGCAGGCAAATTACTTGCTGCACAGTTATCAGTGACACCTACAGGTGCCAGCCCTTGTCTAAACACTTAGATCCACCTGGATCACCATACCTGTCCCCTGCTGCCAAAGCCGTGACACACCGCCCAGGAGAAGCAGCAGCCGCAGGGTGCCAGGAGGCAGACAAGACCAGGCTCCACGCAGGCTGCGGAAGGCAGAGGCGGCCGGCCTGGCGCAGCCAATCCCCGGCAGCACGAGCCACATCAGCGCGGCACCGACAGGCTGAAGGCCGGCCGCCAGCTGACGTAACCTCCGCGACTGCGGCTTCATCCCTCCCAGCAAACGTGCACACCTTCCCATCCCGCTGTCCCAGCAGATGATGTAATTCTACTCCACGTTGCAGCACAAAATCCAGGGCTTTACAGTTACAGCATTAACAACTGTTTTCTGTCTAGTCCCAGACCAGTCCAGACAGCCCTACCCATGGCACAGGCTGCCCAGGCAACTCCCCATCCAGCTTCCCTTGACCTCAGTTCTCCCTGTTCTCAGATGTTTGCACTCTGATGCAGACAGGAGATGAAAGGGTCTATGTAGCCAAACGTTTGAGAGTGGATTCACCTCCTTCAGCCCCTACCTTCTTTGTTTTCTCCACTGTGTCCCAAGCCTCTTCACTAGGGCAAGAGTGCTGGCTTTGCTCTTCATTTACCTCCCACGCCCTATTTGCATTCATTTCTGAATTAACGGAGAAAGCACTTGTCGCCACATTTCGCAAAAAACATAAATGCTACAGTTTCTCATCTTCAAAGGCATTACAAAATTCACAGAAGTTCTTCAGTTCAAATCAGATACTGCTTATACTTGCCTCCTGTCTGCACTTATTTTACCACCGTCGTATTCCTATTTTCCTACTGCAGTAAACAAATTCCACCAGCACTAATTCTCATGTTGTTACAAGACAGTAAGTGGTGGGGGTTTCCCTGTCTTTGTATTTAGTTGTTTGTTTTGTTTGTCTGTTTAAATTCTCAGCACATCATCCTCTAGAATCAGGAAACAAACTCACCTGAAGGTCTCACATCCATGGAGAAAATTTCAAAGAGTGAACAATACTCAAGGGATGGGGAAGCTCACAACAACCTCCATGTCTCAAGAATTTATAGAAGACCAAACTCACAATTAGCTGACATTAAGATTTCACTGTCTCTATGGAAAGGAAAAGAAACTCCCCCCCCCCAATAAATATATGGACACCACTTTGTTAGAAGGCTATCTGAAGATTTCCACTTTGCTAGAAGAGGAATTTGTTTTCATCATAGCACACATAAGCCCTGCTTCGCCTTCTCCCCACTACAGTTATTAGCAAAGGTAAAGAATCCTGACATGTACAAATGTAGAATACAGACAGCACCAGAATGATGGTGACTCAGACACAAGAGAAGAGGCAGAACAGCAATTAGAGAGGCCAATGTATCATAGCATAACATAGAAAAAAAATTAGCTGCTAAGCCTTCAATTTGATTTTTAAACACATAACAAGAAACAGGAATGCCCTTATTTTAGATTGATCTGGCCACATTTTAGCACACGCAACTCCTTTGAACTGTGCTTCTAAATAAAAAGCAACAGGTTCCCCTCAACGCCTTCAGCTACTGAAGAGCTGCTTTTGCTCTTCACACACTGAAATAAAGGAAGAATTGGTATGGTATTGGTTTGGTAATTTCCTTTACCAAACAAAACTGAGTGCTTTTACAGAAGGATGCTTGTTAACAGCAAAGAATCCTAGATTTCCTGCCTGATGAGCGGTAATTTACTTCAGTGTACAGCAAACGCATAAGGAAGTCAGCAATGAAAAACTGGTTTCAGATAGTTAAGGGTAGTGAACACTGAGAAATCTCAAGAAGAGTTCCATCTTCAAAAAAAAAAGGCCAAAGAACCATCCTGGCGGTGGTAACAGTATGCGTAGGCCGGCATGCTACAGTCCACCTTCAGTCCTAGGTACAATTGCTACAATTATAGGTAGGTATATCTCTAAGCAAAAGGTTTGCATTTTTCTCTAATTAAACAAAAACAAACAAACAAAAACAAGAAAGAGTAGGTGTTTTAATCCAGGTTACTAGATTACTACACGAAGACACAGGTAAATTCAATCAAGTGCTAGTCATCACTAAGAAACCTAGAGACAGGGTCAGTTAGCATCTTTCAATTATTTCCCTCATCACCACTCTACTCTTGCCTGGATCAAATCTGGCTACTTTCCTCTAAAACCTGTTCTCAACACCAAACAGTGAAACACCAGATTCCACCTGCTGTTAAAGATAAAGACAACAGAGCTAACATCTCAGTCCTGTATCAGTTTCCCTACGGCCATCAAATCATCAAATCAAGGCTGTACAAGCGTCAAAAGTCATTCAGGAAAGCAACAGAGACGGAATAAAGATTTTATAATAGCTCTGGCTAATATACTGACACCAGTGTCCTAAACGACAAGATGAAAATTCAGTACCTGGACACACATTCATATTCAGGAGTAAATGTAGCCAGAGAAACAGAAGGATATAAAGAAAATAAATTTGAAAAATATAAACTGAAGTCTACAGTCTTGTTCAATATTCCAGGACAAAGACTGACATCTACATTTAGTACCCTACCAGCTCCTCCAGTACGTATTATAGAAGCATTAGATGCAGTTTTTCTCCCTTCTAAATTATTTATTCATACCCTCTGTATCCAAGGCCCCATTGATGAACCTGTTTACCAACTGCCTTACAGCAGTCTTTAAGCCAGAAAACCATACCATCCTGAGAAGAAAGACAGGGAAAAATCACCAGCTGTATGATTTATTTATAGGTCCTTGTCCTGTCACTTCTCCATGAAGAGTAGCACTTAAAACAGCATTTATCAGTATCCTGATGGCATTCCCTCCAGTTCCTTATTTTACAGCCTTTACCTACCTCTCCTTTTTTATTCTCTGTCCTCACAATGATGTGTTTACCTATTCTTTTGTGGTTGGGGAGAATAAAGAAGGCGTTTGGTTTCTACCAAGGATAAGCCAACACCCAATCCTAATGGGGAACAACTTACCCCCAAAAAATCAGTATGACAGCAGTTTCCATCAAATGCCCAAATAAAGTACATGGGTGTGACAAGAAAACAATTAAAACTCCCTAAACACACCCCTGGTCTCCACCTTTGTGTGACTAGGGCTATCCACCTTCTCCACACCACTTAGTATCTTACAGACTTGCAACGCGCACCTTTTCATTCCTGCATGTGAATTGTGGCTGCAATGCTCAAGTTGCTCCTAAACAGTTCTGTCACCAGAACTGTCAGTTTTGCCAACCCTCCTGCTCAAAGCTACAGCTCCCATCCCACTCCTTAAACCAGCGTTCAGCTTTATCACTAATGTTCTGGTCAGAGACCAACCAACCTACCTGACTACACAATCACATGAGCAGTAGCACCAGCAGGAGAGAAACACAGCAATTCCTGAGACGGCACTGCCACTAATAAAACTGTTTACGATGCTCTTGCTGGTCTTAAACAAAAGCTATTTCATACCTGTGATCACATGCACTGCTTTTCCTTGACCTCCCCCACTAACCTCAAAAGAGTACAGCATGTTAGCCAGAGAAAAGAGCCCAGAACAGCACATGATACTCAAAGTTGGACGGAGCATGGATTTATAGTGGCATGATATATATGGTCATGATACATCAAATGATATATCAAATGATATAAATGAATATATCAAATGATATATTCATTTTGCACTTCATTCCTTACCTGGTAATTTCTAACATTCTATTTGCTTTTTGACTGCCACTAACACCTTGAACTGATGTTTCAGAGTAGTATCCACAGTGACTGTCAGCTGTTTTCTTCCCTGGACACTGTAGAAAATTGTGAAAATACCATCGCTTTCATATTCCTACCAATACAACAGCAAGAAGAGCACCTGAAAACTTACCTGAAAAAGCCTGAGAGAAGATCACTGTTACTTTCAACAACCCTGACAAAGAGTAGTTTAGAAGAGGAAAGCAGTATAGCACACAAGCTAATAAATCCATACAGAACTTAAAGGAAAAAACATTCACCAACACAAACACAGCAAAGGTAACGTGCTTTCTAAAGCGCCTAAATATAAATACTTTACTACAAAACAGAAAGAAGAAAACATTAACCCTTTATAAGGTGCTTTTCAGTGTTATCAACAGCAAATCTGACAGAAAGAAGGCAGACACTTTGAAGTACCCAGTGTTTTTAAGGGTATAGAGGCAACACAGGTACAAACATTTAAGGAAGCATTTTAGTTATTTTTCATTTCAGAAAATAAAACTGTCCTTGACTTCATAGCGCAGAGACAGCTGCTAAGGGTTTTGTGAAATCTGTGTAAGTTTTGGTCATCGAGTCTCCTTTATCTGCAGTTTTATTACTTCTTTCAGAGAGCTATCAGGTTTCTTCTTACAAAAACTGATCCTGTGAAGAAATGCTATGCAACCAACACAGGCTTATCACCAAGCGTTAAGACAAAACCTAGGTAAGAACTCATACGTCTCACGCAAGTGTCAAGGGAGTTTAAATGTTTTCTTTGGGCATGGAGAAATCTTCTCTGTAGGCATAAGAGACGGGCAAAGAAAGAGAAAGCCTCGAGGTGCTACAGCTCTGCTTTTGCAAAATTCCAGAAGAACGAAGTCAGTACAGTTCTTATTGATTAGTCTACTGCTTGCAGAGATCCAAACAGCAGTTCCACTCTGCCAACGACTCCACGTAGCAGCAATGCTCTGTGGCCATCAAGAAAATTTAAAACAAAGCCTACACACTTGTCTCAAGAAAACCTGAGACCGGAAGGATGGGGCGCCTCCAGACGTGGGCAGCACATCGCACACCCCACGGGGCGTACCTCTACCGCCGCAAGGCTTGGCTCACTGCTCTCCCGGGAGCCCTCGCTGCTCCGCAGCGAGCCACGGCAGCGGAGCCTGACCCCAAGCCGCAGGCGGGGACCGGGCAGGGGCCGCTCCGGCCCACTGCCGAGCGCGTCCCAGCGCCGGCCGCACGGCCGCCGGGTCCCCGCCGCGCCCAAGCGCAGCCGGCGCGGCCACACGCCCCGCCCCGCCCCGCCCCGCGCCTCTCCTCCAGCGGCACGGCGGCCGCGGGCCTTGCCCAGGCAGCTCCTCCGGCTCCGGCACCGGCTGCACCTCGCGACCCACCTCGCGACCGCGGCTTCTCGCCGGCAGCGCGGCCGCCGCGGCGAGGAGCGGGCGCCGGGCGGCCCGGCCCGGCCCGCAGCGTGCACCTCGCCTCGCCGCACCGCTTGCGGCCCCGCCAGCCGCCCCCGAGCCCGAGCTCCGCACGCACCTGGCCGGGCTCCTGCCGGCGGCGCTCCGGCAGCGGGGAGGCGTTCGGGCGGGAGGGCGCTCTGCGGAGCGGGCCGGCGGCAGGAGGCGCGCTCCGGGACAGCCGGGGCCGAGCGGGACGGCGGCTGAGCCCAGGCGGCTCCGCCAGCGGCGCTTCCCGCCTCGCTCCGAGCTCGGCCGATCTGCGGCTGCTGCTGAGGGCGGGGGCGGCGCTTCGGCGGAGCGCGGCGGGGCCCCGTCCCCGCACCACCCCCTGGCGCGGCGGCGTCTCCGCCCCGGGCTGCTTCACCCCGCCGGGCCGCAGCTCCCCGTCGGCTGTAGGCGCCCGAAGGTGCGTTCTGGGGACTCCTTGCGCGTTGACCGATTCTTCCCGCTGCAGGCACCGCGCCGCCTTCAAGCGCGAGCGCTGCGGAAACGGCCCCTCGCGCCTCCCGCGCGGCCCCCGGGGCGCGGCGCTGGCGGGGCTGTCTGAGGCAGGGCCCGGAGCTGCGCCAGAGAGACTCGGCGGTCCGGGCGGTGCCGGTCGGTCTCGGCGGTCCGGGCACGCTTCGGGCGCGAGGTCCCGCCGGCAGCGCCGTTAGTGACACGGCGGGTGTGGCGCCCCTTGGCGCTCGGACACGATCTTTTAAGGAAGTCTGAAAGCGTGTTGTAAGATCACATTTATTTATTTTTGATAATAATTCTTTCTAAAGGTATGTGAACATGCAGTGGCTCAGTGGAAAAGTAAGTTGAGCCTGATGAAAAAGGCAAGTACAGGAAACAGCACGTGAGACACCTCTTGTTTTGCTACAAACCCTGCAGTAGCGAACAGTGGTTAAAATTTGGCCAACATTTAACGGAGTCATTTACTTTATGCCCGAAGAAATCAGAAGCATGCTATGGAGCTGTCAGTAATCTTTAACATGCCTCCTTTAATGTTTTTCTACTGCATTTCCTGTATTTTCTTATACTATAGAAAGAGTGATTGCAGAATATGTATTTGGGTTCTTACTATATCTGTTTGCCAGAAAAAAAGAAAAAATCTGTGATAAAGGCAAGAAGCGGTACTCCAAATATTCTTTCAGACAGCAAGAATAAAAACATTCACCAATAATCACTCCCACTGTGGCAACAATTCAACAACCCCATAGAGAAATCTTAAAAGGGGGAGGGGAGCCTAATTCACATAGCTACTGACAATATATTTTATTAACTTTTTGCAACTCCACTCCTAGTTTGTAGTCCAACATTGCATACTACACTTCGACAGTGTAAAAACAGACTTACAGCCTCAAAACATGACACATTGGAGAGGTGGATGCAGATAGAATACTAACAGGAGAGGAATTACACAGCATTGTTTCAGTCCTTTGACATGGCGTATGTAATACACCAGTCAAGTGCCTGTGGAAAGAAATAGCATGTTTACATGCCTCTTTGGCATCTGCCACTGAGCGATTTCTGCAGCATTTTCAGCTGGGGCTTTACAAAAAATATGCCAAACAAGATACCCTATTCTATATATCTGGCATAAGAGTCTCCTAATTATTGTATGAACGTTGCCTTGCGTGACACTGTCATACTGCTCCCTGATCCTCAATTGGTAGAGGGCATTTAAGTTCAGACAGTAGGGGAAAATACAAACATGACAAGGTAGACACCGACATAAACTGTCATAGGAAATTGTGGACTCTAAACCCCACAACTATGTGGTATGGAACATCTACAACTGAGCGTACCTTAAAGCAGGCTTGACCAAGTTATGGACAATGCTATTTCCAGCTCTATTTTCTGTCATGAGGGTATTTCAGAGGAAGCAAATATGTGCTAGAGAAAGTGACATATTAGAGGCTAGGACTATGAAAGAAGAATTATAATAGTAAGGTGACGCATTATTACAGCACTTAGCTGTATTTGCAGCTTGTAGAATAAAAAAAGTCCCTGTAATCGCCTAATTGGATTATTGCAATAAGCCAGAAAAAAAAAAAGCTGCCATATTCACCATGTTCTTTTCATTAAAGCTGTGTGCTGACACAGCAGCATGATGACTCGCAAGTTTCTCCAACTGACTCTTTCTTCAATTAAGTTACTCCCACCCATAAATTAACTTAGTGGATTGAAAAATACTAGGGGCATGAGAGGACATGATCTCCTCTTCAAATGTGTTTGGCTAAAAGCTTTGCAAAGACCTTCTAGAAGTGGCTTCTCAACTGTACCTATCTAAAATAAAAGCTCATTGCTGTACTGGTACTATCACCAGCCCCATCTAACACTAGAACATACGTAGCCTGCCTCAGAATCAGGAGCAATGGAAGCAGCAGTCACTTGAACAGAGTTCTGTCCAAGCTAGTAATCCATGCAAACAATCAGAACTGATTTTCCAAAGTTAAATATGTGAAGTTACTCTCTAATATGCATGTTTTATACTGGTCATGTTTAGTTTTATCCAGGTTATCTTCTTTGATGTCCTGACTTATAAATAAGAATTTTTCAGTTTATTTGTACACTGCTCTGTTTAAGTTATAATGAGGAACAGCAACAA
This sequence comes from Cygnus atratus, assembly GCF_013377495.2. Classification (NCBI taxonomy): domain Eukaryota; kingdom Metazoa; phylum Chordata; class Aves; order Anseriformes; family Anatidae; genus Cygnus; species Cygnus atratus. Next base: position 54,113 of record NC_066368.1, read on the forward strand.
AGTTATGCTAAATGCAGTATTAAGTAAAAAAGCAACCAATTCATTTTGTCAAAGGTAGGCCAAATTTCTCTGGTTTTCTGGCCTATTATTGATTCCACTGGATTACTCGACATTAGATGTGGCAGATTTTTCCATTTGAAGAATTTAGGATAAATAATAAATTCTTTGCTAAAATATACAGTAGTTAAACAACTTAATGGAATGATTGAGCAGATTTCCTTAGTCTTCGTGATTCAATGGGTCAGACTAGATATCAAAATGATCACCTTTGACTTTAAAAATAGCAACTTACAATCTGGTCCCAGATGAGTAGGTTACTCACACACAGGTGAGTAAGGTATTGCAGTGTTCTTTAGTCTCATCAACTCCTCCTAAAATAATTGATGTTGTCCTTTAAGACTGTTCACAGCTCTCTCTGATGTGCCACCTAGAACTTCAGTGGCTGTCATTAGATGTAGAGCTAAGTAGTGTGGTTTAGTGGTGGACTAGTCAGTACTAGGTTAAAGGTTAGACTAGACAATCGTAGAGGTCTTTTCCAACCTGAATGATTCTAAGATTATCAGTCCTGTTTCAATCTGGAGCCACAGGAGAATGTTTCTTGAGTAAGAAAAACTGTTCACTCACATACACACACGAGCAGAAAGGAAGCTGTCTCAACAAACAACTGTAAAATTCAATTACACTTCAGTCCGTGCAATACTTCAAATTACATTGCTTCACGTAACACTATTGCTAATGCAAACAGTGATTAAGGCAAGAAAATTTCAATTGAATACCTATATTTGAAAATACATAGAAAAATAATTGTCACACAGTCAAGCCACAAAATAAGGACAGCTCAAAGGTGACTGGCAGACATGCCTACTCACAAAATAACAATTTGGGTCTCCTGGGAGACGTCACATATTTTAAGTGTTCTGTTAGCTCCACATAGAAAAATCAGGTGCTTCTCTAACAAGATGAGTGAATGTAGCTCCACAATGCTTGAACTGAACTTCGCTCCTCTCTCCACATTCATTGGTTTAGAAAGTACTCTTGGTTTCTGAGAACAAGTTCATTTTAACTTCCCCCTTCCTGTTCCTCATACCTGCAACATCTCTCAACAACTCCCATCCCTCCAGAATTTCACTTCAGTGAGGTTTACAGAACGTGCGTATGGAGAACGGGGGTGTGAGAGGACACAGGACAGAAGCTAGTCATGTGGCTTAATCCAAGAACAGAAGGCACATACATACCATAGGCACAGTATAAGAACCTGAGGGGAAAAGTTTATGATCTGAATCATAAGATGAAAGTGTTAATTCACTTACTGAATTTTAAGTACAAACCTCTTCTATTTGACTCTCATCAAAAGCAAAGTATACTAGACAATATTAGAATCAACAAAAAATAGGCAGCAAGATCACCTCTGTAGCTTCTTTCCCCATTCAGTACCACCTTGAAGGGGAAAAAGAAGTCAAATGGGAGTTTCCACTGTATTTTGGGCTGGCCACGTGGAGGTTCTGGCCATTCCGTCATGTCAGCGAAGGTAACAACAGTTGTCAAAGGCACCAGGCTCATGCTTAGGAACTGTAACAAAAAGGAAAGTACAGAGTTTAGCATGCCTAACTCAAAAGATACATTTCCCAGATAAATTACCTAATGGTCACTCAAAATAGCTTGCATGTTCCATCAGTAGTTCTTCATATCCTCTTCTTCATGTAGTTTTCATGAAATGCTACAGAGAAGTATTTTAGTGGGGAAAAAGGAAACTCAGTATCTTCACAGTGCTGCCCTTTGCCATTTTTAAGATGAAAACTGACATCTTTCAATAAAAGGTTGCATGAAAGATTAAGGACTGGTTGTGATCCTGTAGTGACCTTGGGTCTTCACAATATTTAGGTCAGAAGGGTCAGGATGTGACGGCTTTACGTGTAGACCTGGATTGATTTTTTTTAATTTTTTTTTCCATACTACTCAACATCTGTAAGAGCTGTAGACTCCAAGCTGCCAGATGAAATGCAGATCATGAGAACACCTTGAGGAATACATCTATAATAGCATAGGTACACATCTTTCGTCTTAAGACATCTGCCAGTGGAAATCCAGATATATATATATAGAAAGATATACACACACACTTAGTGGAGTAACTCCTCTTTCTCAAAATTGATACTTAGTAGGTAAATTAACAGCACAGGTCTCAGGAAAGATCAGTAGCTACTGTGCATTGTGTTATAGATCTCCAGAATGGATGCAGTCTCCACGCTCTGCTACAGTAAGGCTTCTATTCAGAGGAAAGGCACATCTGCTAGTTGGTAATAAGAACAGAAGCAACGCAAGCTTTATTCTTCTAAATAACATTTGAGATAAGATCACCTTTGAGCAGCTCATTGCTGCCAGAAAAGGACAGGACTGCCACAGAGTTTGATCCTTTCCATAAAATAAGCCAGGGACCCAATATATCAATGAGTTTCTTTCTCATATTTTATGATACTGTTTCAGAAAGAAGATAGATTGGTAGGTCAGTTGGTAGACAAAACAGGGGACTGAAATTATCCTAAGCCCTCAGCATCTTTCTGTTTCAACAGAATGCTCTAAGACAACACACACACACCTTGAGCTGAGCACAGTTGCATGGCTAGCTTGGTTTGAGATAAGACCACGTTCTTTTGGCAGGAGCAATCTCACAGCCTGTCACCACTTCCCAGCCATTTCCCAGCTCTGCATTGCTAACCTTGAGATGGAACCTACTGGCAGTATGTGTTTTGTGCTAGTACTGATTTAAGCCAATCTGTGAAATCACCATCTCATTTCACTTTTCTGAAAACCTCAACAATTGGGAAGATTGCCTTTAGAGCAAAGTGGTGCAGAATGCATTCGAAGAAGCTCCAGGATGGAATTCATGAGTCTCAAGAGAAAAATACCAAGACTCCTGATGGATATAAGTTCTTGTATCAACGAGTAAGCAGGCACTGTCTCCATGATGTACATCAGAATATCCTAGATGGCCCTGAAATTAGTCACAACTAGAAACATACATTCTCATCCATTGCTACAAATACTTCCAGCAGATTTATGATCCAGCTGTCTAACTGGTATAATGCAGTTCAGACGGCACTTAGGGGAATGAATTTTCTTTTCCTACCTTGTTCCAGCTTTGACCTAGATCTGGCTGAATGATTCAGCCTTTTATCAATTTCACACATCAGGGTTTGACAATGACGCTACTACTGGCTTACGGTGCCAATGTAAACTGTTCCTGAGAAAGGTACATCCTAAGCGGATTTCTAAGGCTCTTCGTATCATCGCTAAAATGTCTTTACTAACAACCCTGATTTGTGGATTGCCACTCATGAAGTCATTACTGATTTTAATGGTGTTTTCTGCTGCCAGAAACTTCCTTATCATTTGCTTTGCAACACATCTTCTAGCCCTAAAGTCGCTGATCTTCTCTCTCTGATGACCAGCTATAGGACCCGAGGAAACGGCTTAAAGGGGCAGTTCAGGCTGAATATCAGGAACGGGTTCTTCACCAAGAGAGTGGTCAGGCACTGGAACAGGCTCCCTAGGGCAGTGGTCAGACCACTGAGCCTGTCGGAGTTCAAGAAGCGTTTGGACAATGCTCTCAGATACATGGTCTGATTTTTTGGGTAGTCCTTTGGGGACTCAGGAGTTGGACTCGATGGTCCTTGTGGGACCCTTCCAACTCAGGATATTCTATGATTCTAAAGTAATTAGCATCAGTTGCTCAAGCAGATGAAATCTGAATCTCATTGTTCCTGACTGGCTAATCCATACTGAGAGATATCCAACCTGCACTTTTACTAGGAATGAAGACAGAAGCTATGTCAATAGAGCCATATAATAGCTCAGATTTAGGAATTATCTGCCCAATAGCAGGCAAGCATGTGGAGAGTGGTGTCAGCTTGCCTCAAGGTAACGTATGTCTTACAGGGTAAACATTTTGCTGTCATGTTCTTTTAAATTACATTGCAGGGAAGGGAGACAAAGAGGAACCGTGAGACGCAGCCAAACAAGTGATGTAAAGTCCCATTTGGACTGAATCTGAAGTTCAAAGAATAGTAGTATATCAGACATTTGCAAGGTCATACCTCAGTGCCATGAGGGCAGGATGGACAGGTGTCAGCTGTTCCCCATTAAAGCTCTTGCAGAGAAGTTTAAGCCTTGAAATACACATGCTGCCCAAAAGATTTTGTCATCGCGGGAATCCAGCCTTGCACCAAAATGGGATCCACACATACTCAAAAAAAACTATTCACTTTCATTCACAGTCCTGTTAGCTCCACCTTCCTGCTGACATTAAGTAATCTCCTCTTAAAAACTTGCTTTCTGGCACATGATCTTTCCCCCTAATTCTTGAAATCTACCACCATCAGAATTAGACTATTCCTCATCTGCCTGCTGGTGATTTCAGAACACCTAGAGCGGTAGAAATATCTTCCTGAATAGATTATCAGCAGGCTGTGGAGTTTGTGAAATAAAAATCAAGATAAATTCCATAGCAAGGCTTTAAGGGACAAGATAAACAAGTAGTTGCTGAACTTTTATAACAACTATGTACTGAACATAGTTAAAAGTTTAAAGTTTGATTCCTTAACTGGCAGAAGGTGATTTGGGGTTGGAAAGAAAGTACCTTTTCCAGCTGTACAGCTGATTGAGGACAGTATCAATAAGACTATAAAACCACCTTCCTCTGTGGAGCTGTTAAATACAAACTCTTATCATTGTAGCCAGACCACTGCTACAGCTCAGTAAATTACAACTCAGAAATATCACGACCATTTGATTCTTTGGTTCTTAAATAATCTGTGAATCCCATTTAATGACTTTTGTGTACGAGAGAAGGGTTTTAAGTTCCATACCTTTAGAGGGTGACACTGATAAGAGTACCGTGCACTCAGTATTTGAGCTTGAGGGTTGGACAGGAGGCCCACCTTAGTCCACAGTATCTGTATATCCAGGGTAACAGGAACCATGCAACAGGAAGCGCAGTTCATAGCCTGAAAATAAAAGGCAACCCAAGCATCTCAATATAGTATTTTAAAGGTTGAAAAGTTGAAAAGGACCATTATAGTCAAAGTCTAACATTTTGTGTAGCAAAGGTCACAACTTCAGTGAGTTACTTCAGAACTAACCCCGTAACTTCTGGGTCAGGTCAGCTGCACGTTTTAGAGCTATACTCATCTCACTGTCATCTCATTTCCAGATAGAACTTGTCTCAGCATTATCACTTGGATTTTACATTCTATTAGGCCATCTCCTGATAGATTAAAATTATCAAAACAGAACTTCCCTCTTCTATAAATACTTGGATTGAAAGCTCTTAACTTTAGTTAGGTAATATATAAATATCCCTAGAAACTAGAAAATCAGAAAGGACAATAATAATATAAGCATCAAATTAATGGGAGTAACCAGGTAGTTCTAGAAAGCTGTCAGAAAACTAGGTAGTGCAACACTAGATTCAGTATTAAACTTTTTTTTGACTCTTTGAATATCAGGAACAGGATTCAAGAGAGATTAAATCTATCGGTTCTTCTTTTGTTTAATAAATATTCTAATAGTAAGAACCTTAATAAGGATGGCTGTATACAAAACACCTGAAATTCAGTGGATCATCACACAAAGAAAGCAAGCCCTGATGAACAAGAAAGTTCTTTTTTTCCCCTTGCTCACGCTCCTCAAACTAACACAACGATATAAAAAACAAATATTCAGATGGTCTTTTTACATTTATATTACCTGTACACTGCAGTTCTGAATCAGAATGGTCGTCCACTCTTCTACCTGGACTGAATGAGCACTGCCAATTATAGCAAGGTCCTCTGCTGTGTTCATCCCCTGAAGAGCCTCATATAACTTCATCTGGATATAACTGCAGTTACTTTCTTCCATTTGGGGTAGGCTGGAAATGAAATAAAATTACAGCTTTCACAAAGTGTTTTCCTGGACAGAAGCAGCTGATATCAAAACCCTTCATTCGTAATAGAATATGAAGTCAATAGAATCATTACAAAAGTATCAGTATTAAGCAGGCAAAGTTTTAATCCTTTCAGCAATGAGAAGCGAGAAGAACATGGCAGGATAACATATGATAAGGAAAACTGACAGCTTTTTAGCTATCTTATCACCTCAGTGTCACCCACATCATCAAATCAATCAGTTTTTAAGGTTCCATTATAAATCACTTCTCAAATACAAATGCTAATCTTGACCAAGACATGTCGCCAGACCAGACTCAGACCTTCCCAGAGGGCCATCGCTATGTGCAAACTGCTCTAGATGTCCACCATCCCTCTGACAGTCTAGTCCTCTTTGGAGTAGATGAAAATTCTGTAGAGAACCATTGGTGACCTAGAGAAAGCGCTTGGCTCCACAGAAGTGAGGGAGAAGCTATGGAAAAAGGTGCTGAGTGAGAGTCTTCCAAGTATGTCAGTATGGTTGACTGCAGTGTGTTCTCACCTGAGCTTGCAGCCAGTCCTCATATTTTTTCCAAATTGTACGGTGTGTCTGAGGAACTGTGAACAACTCCCATCACCCTCACTCCTTAAAATGCTCATCTAATAGACTGCACGTCAAGAAGCCAAACAAAAAAATAACAGATAATAAACGACACCCAACTTTTATTTAACATTCTCCTTATCCCGCATTTCTCCTTAACCCTACGGGGTTTCCTGACCAAAAGGCCTACTGATAGCTGCAAAGTAATACTGAAGTATGCCCTCACAGGCAAAGGTAGAATCTCAAAAGTCCAAACAGAATAGTACCAGGCATCAAGAAACCCAGAGATAAATGAAACTTGACAGCAGAAAGGATACATGCTGCATGGCACCAGTGTTTGCAATCAGCAGTGGTGCTCCAGTGATAAAGCCAGGGTTTCCGCTTCTAGGCAACGTATGAGATGGAGTCCTGGTCTATGAAGAGGCAAAGGGAAGAAACAAAACGAAAGAGAATGTTAAAGGAAAAAAGGAAAATGTTATCACCGATGAGATCCATTCTTCTGAGGAGACCAAATTTGTGTTTGCCGAAATGTACATGCAATGCATTTTTGGAATGACTAAGTAGGATACACTCCCAAAGCCTCCACTATTTGTCTTCAAATAGTGCTTCTGACCTGACAAGTCCATCAACAGTCCAGGAAGCAAAACGAACAAACAAACTAGATGTCATTATCCTGACGTGTGCATTCTACCAGGACGTTTTTTTGAGACATTGAATTGCTCAGTATTTCTCTCTAAGGAAGCAGATGTATCAATCTTGGCAATTCTACAGATGATCTGCAGAACAAACCCTGCCTTAACCTTGATTCTGAGTGACAGATTCCACTTCTAAATTATTTTATGGAGGGAGCCTCTAGGGATAACTTTAGCAAGGTTGCACTGCACACTTAACCCCTGAGGTCACACTTACTAATTCCTGAGGTCACCATTTATCCAACTTTACATTGCCTCCATGGGAGAAGGCTTATACGAACTCTAACACACATTAGCATTTCCCAGATGTCCACCCCCTCCAGAATAACTCTTATTCTCACTGCACAGGCAAAGTTAAAAAAATATCTGGATTAGATTTAGCAACTTTCACAGAATATCCCAGGTTGGAAGGGACCAACAAGCATGTGAACTTGTGAACAAACTGTGAACATCTTGGATACAGTATCAGCTCCAACCCTTTCCTTCATCATACCATGCTGGTGACCCTGATCTCATCCCTCTGCCCTGCTCCCCTGCCAAAAACAAACAAACAGAAAAAAAACACAAAGCAAATAAAACAACAACAACAAAAAGCCAGATCAAAATTACTAGCCCCTTCAAATTTGCTCAAGTGTGCATGCTTGCACAGAGCCTGTTCTAACACGGTTTACTTGAGACCAAAGCTATGTCCCCACTTGCTTCGAGCACCAGCTGTGTACCAGGGTTCTCATGCTATCATACTACTGTGATGCTGTTCTTATCTGTTCACATCTCATCTGTACAAAACTAGTTCACATGCTACAGAATACAAACTTGGCAAGAGCCCAGGGAGGATGGGGGCACTGACCCAGAAGTGCAAAGTGAAGTGCTGCTGCAGAGAGACTCCTGAGTTCCCAGAGATGTTGGTTACTTTGAACCGGACAGACACGCTCTGAATCCCATGGGTGCCATTGAATTCTATTTCATAGATCACCTGAGAGTCCAATCCAGAGAAGAATCAGAGACATAGTCAGGTAATAGGGTAACGACTTTAAGCTGGTGTTGAGCTGCCCTAAGGAAAAAAGGTTGACATACCTCAGAAACAGCATTGTTACACGTGTTGTCTTTCATGTGGGGAGCTCTAGGTGGTGCGACTGGGATGATCTTCACCTGGAGACAGTAAGCATATTAACAAACAGCAACTCTTTAAACAGAGTGTGCCTTTTTTACTCTTTTCCACTGCTTTTCCGTCAAAGTTGGATTTACTTTCCTGCTGTAGCTGCGATCTGGGGTTATGTCACTCTGTTCCAGATGCCCAGTTTTTCCTAAGAGAACAAGCTATTTCCCTAACACCAACCCCACCCATGCTCAATCATTTAAAAGTACACCTTGCCTTATAACCCTGTATTTTATCTATGTCACACTTACAAAAAGTCTTGTTTCAGGCACAAAATATTTCCACTCTGACAAGTTCCCAACCCATGGGCCTTACTATGAATGCCTAATATTCCAGATATATTTTATTTCAGAAGCAGAAATTACTTTCATTAGCAATAGAGACTGACCTTCATGGACTGCACAACGGTGCCATCAATTGGAACCTGGGGAAAACAAACAAACCGACAAAAAATACCAAAAAACAACAGTTTTGCTGGGTTTACAACTGCCTAAAGTCATGAAACCATCATTAAAAAGACCCTAGATATTACATTGACAAGAATGACTGATTATTCCACATATGTAAAGTTTGTCATCCATTTGTGATCTAGAAATCACAGACATACTGTACTGAACATATTTTTAGACCAAAAGAAAACTTTTATTCTTAGCCTTATTCTTTTTTATTTTGGGCTCAGTAACAAAGCAAGCCCTGAAAACATGAGTTAAATTTGGTCAATGCAATACTCTCTACTACAGTTATGTAGATTTAGAAGAATATTTCCAACTGAAGGGTAAACTGGGCCATTAGCCTTAATAAGATGTTAATATTTATATTGCTCTTTTATCTTGGCATACCAGAGAAAGTGGTGAGATGTTCTTATGCTAACATTCAGCAAGACCAGCATGATGAACCCAGAACGAAAAGCTGGTTATTTTGACATAATTCTCAGCATAAATAATGGGAAAATTGATATGAAATTCAATCTATGAATGTATGAAAGCAGCTCTGCAGAAAGAGGTCTCGCAGTCCTCATAGCCACCAAGTCAAACATGAGTCAGCAAATGCGCCCTTGGCTAAGAAGGCTAACGGTATTCTCAGCTGCATTAAGCAAAGTCTTGCCAGCAGGTCAAGAGAAGTGATCTGTTCCCCTCTACTCAGCATTGGTGAGGCCACACGGGGAGGGCTGGGTCCAGTTCTGGGCCCCCCTGTACACAAGAGACCAGGATGTGCCGGAAAGAGTCCAGTGGAGGTCCATCAAGATGATCAAGGGACTGGAGCGCCTTTCCTATGAGGAGGGGCTGGGAGAGCTGGGACTGTCCAGCCCGGAGAAGAGGAGGCTTGGGGGGGATCTCATCAGTGTGTATAAGTACCCAAAGGGAGGGTGCAGAGAGGACAGAGACATGCACTTATCAGTGGTGCCCAGTGCCAGGACAAGAGGCAATGGGCACAAACTGGAACACACCTAAACACTTCCTCCTTAGGGAGGAGACTCAAAAGCTGCTTGGATGTGGTCCTGGGTAACCTGCTCTTGGTGCCCCTGCTTGAGTGGCGGGTGGTTAGACTAGATGACCTCCAGGGGTCCCTTCCTACCTTAACCATTTTGTGATTCTGCGAAATAAAGATAATATGATAACTGGCATTCAACATGATTTTAGAGAGAACACGTTGTATCAAAAAAAACAAACCAAAACAAACAAACAAACAACAAAAAAAAAACACCTTACTCTTTCCTAAGAATATGCTTTGCTTGGTTGATCAAGTTGATGGAAGAGATAAAAAAACTTTGATAAACAGTCTGTTTAAAATGTAAGAGTCGTGGTTAAACAGTTCAAATTATGAAATATTGATGAAGTACCAGTTCTATGCATTAAGAACTTGATAATAACTGAAGTTTATTGAAAAGTACTTTGAAGTGATGGATTATTACTGATCAGGGACATTTTTAACAGCATTTCTAGCAAGAGGGGCATATTAATCAGAAGATCAAGGGGTACTACATACCAAATCACTCTCAGTTTTCAAGTTATCTGAAGTATCAATGGAAGGCAATGGAAAGATGTTTAGCAAAAGAACAAATATGACATGCACCTTTAGCACTGTGAAGTCACGGTAGTAGGAGGCAGCATCCAGGGCAGGGTCAGTAATGCAGCTCTTGCTCAAGTTGGTGAAAATCCGAGTACAGCTTGTGCTTTTACTGTCCAGGAAGCCTGAGTTAAGAGACATTGTCAGCTAAGACACAACAGAAGCACACAACCCTAAGAAATGCTTTCCCCTTTACTAACCAGCAGGATTTCCATCAACACAGAGTCCACTGACTCCCATTTTCACTGGCTGTCTAAGCACACTCAGTGCAGATGATGAATCAAAATAGATTAGGATTGGATCACCAGCCTGAAAAGACAATTCAGAGAAATTACAGACAACATCACTGTGGAACAGTAAGGCCAAGTGCAGGGTAACGACATCCTCAGGGCAGAGAGACAAACTGAAACTTCTCCTTAGTGCACAGCCAGTTTTGTCTAAAATGTCCAAACTTCTATATACAAGAAAACTTATTAGAAACTTTTTACACAATGAGGAATGAAAAGAACTGAAAATAATGTGGTTTATAGGGTAAAAATATACGATGAATATTTAAGTCTGTTCTCGTTAGGTCTCATTACAGACATCTATAGCAAAGGTATATCTGCAAACTGGTTGCTATCTTTTTTTCAACTCACCCGGTAAAAGGCAGAAAACGATGGCTGGACTTGTGATACTGCTAAGAAAGAGTGTCTGCCATACTTCTCCGAGAACTTCAGAAAATCAGATTCGTTTATATGCTGTGGCTGCTGGAAATAGTTCAGCTTTGCTAAAAGTTGAAAAAAGAAAAAAAATTCTACCAACATAAAATTACTAAAAAAGATGTTCTACGAAAAAGTAAACGTGCCAATATTTTTAAGAGGGGCAACTTCACTAATTATAAGCTAGATAGTGCCTTACAGTAATTAATCCTTAGCAAGACAGCTAACAGACTAATAAGAGCTATGAACAGGAGGATGATATCATGGGTACTACTTTGTACTGTTTCTTGAGAAACATGTTTTGATACACAAACGTGATTTTCTGAAATCATGAAAACTGCTTAAGGCAACTATCTTAACATGTGCTCTCATTTTTGTAAGATGCCCAAGTTGGACCCCTACGATGTTTTAATGACAAAACACCAGCAGTATATAAATTTAGTAAAAGCAACATTAAATGGATTAAAAAGTAATTAAGGCTGACAAACTTTAAAGTAAGTATGAATTGTGAATAGACATCCTAAAAAGACAAAGTTCTACTGGTATCTCACAGTGATGTCTTCCTGTCCCAGCACCATTCAGTACTGTTACAGTATTACAATGTTTTAAATTATTACTGCTAAAGCACTATGTCATATAATTCAGTCAAACGATTAAGGACATACTAAGCAGATTCATCCTGATGGACTTGTTCAAACAACAAACTTTTTAACACATGCAAAACATTCAGGTAACATCTATAAGGATTTGAACGGTAGACTAAATCACAGGACCCTTCTTTGACTAGTACCTGGACCAGATAACCTCCTAAGCCTCTCCCAACCTAGAACATTCTCTGATTTTATGACACAAGTCAGAAGTAGATGGGACTGTTGATCAAAACTCCCAGACAAGAGTGTCAAAAGAGAAAATAGTATGTGTTCAAACATGAGCTCCTAATCAATCTCAATGAATGTCAGTGAGTTGGACACCGAATCAGACAAACGAAATGCATTGAGGAAAGCAGAAGGAGAAAAAACATTATTGACATGCCCTATTAGGGTATGTGATCACTGTGAATCAGTGACAGCAAAGAAGGAAGTATGAAAATAAGTATATCAAATGAGTAATCCAAGATATGATAATAAACCGCTTTCTGAAAAGGGTAATAGGGCTGTATGTCAGATGTCAAACTTTCTCTACTGCTCTAAGCGCAGCAAATTAAGATATCTTAGATACAGAAACAATTGCTAAAGAGTGATTTGTGTTTAGCCAGGGAAACACTACCCTCAAAATGAGGGCAATGATAATTTTTTGTTTGTCTTCAGTGATGGGATGGTGATTCCCTATGGTCTCTCAGAGACTATAACAGACAAAATAATTAGTAGCAATTATAGCACGTAAGTAAGTTTAAAAAGAGATTCCCTAAGCAAAGGCTATCTATGAATTAAGTTAATGGAAAGAAAAGTTACTTACAGTCATCCAGCTGCACACAGAACAGCAGATCACGTCCACCAGGGACAGCAATAGTATCAGTACGATAAGGAGTATTAGTTCTGAACAAGAGCGATTTTTCCACGCACATTTGATTCACAGATCTGCAAACAGACACACCCCCAAAAACAATGTTAGACTTTTCCTGTAGAATTTCACTTCTTGCATTACTAAATGCCAACAACAAAACACAGTATTAATTTTCATCTGCTTAAATAAGTTACTGTACAATTTGCATTCATGATCAATTATGGAAAGCCTCTCTCCCCACTGTAGTAACTCTTTGGATACTCTCTATTTGTTTATTTAGAAATCGTTCTGAGATTCCTTGGAACAAGAAGCAGTAAAGAAATTCAGTGTCTGTGTCTTACAGCTCCTCTGGGTTCTTTCCAAAACCACAACCTGCAAATACAGGGCTCTGCCACAGATTTCACTCTCCAAACAGCTGAAAATACCTTCCTCTCTGACAGAATCTCTCAGTCTATAATTGCTCTGCTGGCTGCCTCCCGGTAGCACACGAGTTCTTTTTTCCTAAGGTAAGACTCCCGAGTTTCCACACCACAAGCCATGTCACAGAGCAGTCGAGCCCAGCTTTACCCGGGCCGCTAGAAAACCTGCCATCGGAAGCCTTGCCGAGCCCCGTCTCAGAACCGAGCCATTCCCCCGGCGCGGACAAGCAGGGCGGCGGGACTGGCGGCGGGACTGGCTGCCGCTCCTGCCGCCCGCCCGGGCCGGGGCCCCGCCTCCCGCCGCAGCCCGCGCCTGGTAGCCCCGGGACGGCTTCCGCCGGCATGGCAGCGATGGGAGGCCGGCCCGCCCACCTGCTGCCGCCGGCACGGCGGGACGCGTCGGCTGCCCCGGGGCGGCTCAGGCCGCAAGTTTCGGGCGAGCCGGCGGCGGCGGGGCGGGGCCGGGGCCGCGGAGGTGCCCGCGGGGCCCGGCGGCGGCGGGGCGGAGGGGCGGGGCGGCCGCGGAGGGCGCCGGCGGCGGGGATACGGGCGCCGCCCCGGGCCGCGCGGGTTCGGCGCGGAGCCGCCGGCTCGGCTCGGGGAGCCGCTCCGCGCGCGGCCCCGGCGGGCAGCTCGACGGCGACCCCCGGCGGGGCGCCGGGCCCGGCGGCAGCCAGCCGCGCCAGCAGCAGGGCCAGCAGCATCCCGCGGGCGCCGCGCATGGCGTCCCCGCGTCGCCGGGAAACGCGACCTCCGCCGCTGGGCCGGAGCCGGGCGCGTGCGCTGCCGCCGTGCGCTGCCGCGCGTGCGCCGAGCCCTGGCTGAGCGCCGCGGCTCCCGGCGGAAGGGCGCGGGGCCGACCGCGGGCGCGTTGGGAAGCGGAGGAGGGGCCGCCGCAAGGGGCGCGGAGCGCGGCGGCGTCGCCCGGCTCTACGGCGGGAGGCGTGCCTGCAGGCAGCCGGCTTCCTGTCCTGGCTGGGACGGACGTGGGCCCAGATGCACGTCCTCATCATCGGGGAGCCCCGGAGACTCGATCTCTGTTTCTTTTTTTTTTTTTTTCTCGTTACATTAGGGTTGACAATGGAAAAACAATTCAAAATAAGCAGAGGGTATTAATGTTGCTGTTAATTTCACTGGGATGAGGGTTTGCCCCAATATAGGGGCAATTGACCTACATAGACCTACATATTGCTTTCTGCTTCAGAAATTGCCACAAATTTGCTACAGGGTTTTCTTTCCTCACCGGCCTAAAACTGTCTCATGATTCTATGAGACAATATATTGGTCTGTGCATGCCGGTGTATAGGGATCAGCAACAGTGAGTTTGAAGGATTTTGTAATAGACAAGGGCACAGAGGCTTTGTTTGTCTCATGACTTTTGTTCTTGTTTATTCATACAAGCAAGGCAGTTTATTCTTTTTGATGGGCTGTGTGGTCAGGAGTAGGCTGGAGAACAGCTAGAGAATAGGAAGTTGTCTAAAGCTGAATTCTTTCCAGGTTCTTGAATATATTTGTAATGTTTCCAGCGCTTCATAAACTGAAAGGTCTACTATCTTGAAATGTACCGTATGTGTCACTTACTCAGTAGCTGGGCCTGAAGCATGGGAGTTTGGTGCACTTACCGTTTTTATCGGTTTTCACCCTACTGGCCTCTCATAATTCAGATATGGATGACTGCAAGAAGTGTCTTTGGAAAGTTAATAGCAATGCCATCCTTCAGCATGATGCGTTCTGTCTTCTCAGGGCTGCAACATCCTACCAGTGCAGAATTTCAATTTAGCTTAAAGTGCAAAGGGTTTACATTTAAACGTTGGATTTACACATTTAAGCCCATATATTGTCTTCATGACAACAGTGTTCTGCATCACAGCGTGCGACATCTCAGCAGCTGGAGGGAGAGAGAACACAACGGCCTCAGTGCTTCATTTGGTCTGTCAGATGGCAGCACGTTCAGGGAACTTACAGAATTTTTTTCTGTGCTTTGTCTGTTTGTTTTGTGTTGTTTTGACTGTATCTTTTCTGGACTGTTGTTCTCTGAAGGTTTATTTTTTATCATAAAATTGTTCTTGGCTGACATACTGTGAGATGACTATAAAGATGCGAAAGCCTCGAGTTTCGGAAGATGACTGTTCGTAG
Source organism: Cygnus atratus (assembly GCF_013377495.2). Classification (NCBI taxonomy): domain Eukaryota; kingdom Metazoa; phylum Chordata; class Aves; order Anseriformes; family Anatidae; genus Cygnus; species Cygnus atratus. The sequence continues at coordinate 69,291 of NC_066368.1, forward strand.
CCTGTGGCTTCCTTCTGCGTAGGCTGATATGACCCAAACGTCGCTTGGTGCTTCGTTCCGCTCCAGCCCGAAGCTGCAGTCACTGGTGGCCTATTTCAAAAGGTTTCACGTTGGAAGCTCTATTAAAAGCCACCAAAATTAGTGGTGATAGTGCTTCTCAGCAGTACTTCTACCTACAGGAAGCTGTCGGTCGTTGCTCTTGTTACCCTGAGCCCGCTTGCGCAGTGATTTCGTACAGCGTGTGCGCGGCAGTGAGCGTGCGTTGAAAGCTCGAGAGCATTTGTTTCCACGGAGCGTGTGGGATCTCTGCCACGGCGCACGCTGCAGCTGTAGCGCTGCCGACGAGCCGCGGCGGGCTCTTCCCGAGGAAGGGGCCGCCACCTTCCCCGAGAAACTGTCCCCACCGCCGGCAGGGCCCGCGCCCGCCGCCGCTCTTCGGAGGGGCGGGGTCAGGACCTAGTTGCTGGGACGCGCGCGGCGGGAGCGTTGCTGGGACGCGCGGGGTCAGGACCTAGTTGCTGGGACGCGCGCGGCGGGAGCGTTGCTGGGACGCGCGCGGCGGCAGGGGCCCGCGCGGGCAACGGCGGCCGGGTACAGGGAGGCGGCGCGGCGGGGCCGTCGGGCGGGCGAGCGGACACCCGCCTTTGCCTGGCTGCTCTCCCGGTTGTGCGGCGAAGCTCTCGGAAGAACTCGTCGGCAAACGGCTCCGGCGAGCCTGGCAGAGCGGCGGGAGGGGCGACATGGACGTGGCCATCCGCGAGCGGCTCCTGGCCGCGCGGAGCCGCCGAGGTGAGGGGGTGTCAGGCTGCGGGCCCGCACCGCGGGATGTGCGCCTGTTCCGAATGTGCAGAAATCGTACGGTCTTGATTTTTTTTTTTTCTGAACGCTTTAATTGTGCTTCTTAGCCTGATTTTCTCCCAGTCAAACTTATTTCATCAAGCAGCCTTACGGACCCAATCCCGAGCTGTTCTGTCAGCAGGACGTATTCTTGGGTCCAGCGAGTTGCGATTAAGACCTTCAAAGTGATTTACTTTATTGTTTGCTTACATCAGTGATTTTAAACTGCACCAGAGTTGTTAATGCTTCATTTTACAACAGTTGCTGACTTTGAACAACATTTGCTTGACATTTTTTCCCTAAACATTCATAATTTTGGGGCAATTCCTAATTAAAACCTCTGGGCAATTTAAAATTTAGAATTGCCCAGAGGAGCCGTGGGTGCCCCATCCCTGGCAGTGCCCAAGGCCAGCGCAGGGGGCTTTGGGCAGCCTGTGCAGGGGGCAGGGGTCCTGCCCATGGCAGGGGAGGAGAGACCAGGGTGGGTTGTAAGGTCCCTGCCAACCCATCCATATTGTGATTCTGTGGTAATTTCTTTCTTTAAAGGAGGAAGAGGGTGTTACATAGTTGATCTGAAATAATGCAATTACATGTCTATTGGTCCACCTTGAATCATAAATTATCTATTACTTTAGATGTTCAAGCTTTGAAGGATGCTTATGAGTTGATCAAATCAGCCTGTCAAGGAGGATCTGCACTTGACTCATCAGATAACTTCAGCACAGACTTATATGTTCTGTGTGCTGAACAGGCATTTCAGGTTTGTAATTTAGTTAATCTGTGTTGAATAAAAAAAACAAAATGAAATATTGTATTTAGAGTTGTTAAAGTTATTACTTAAATATTACTTTCCTTTCCTTTTTTTGCAGAGCAATTGTGTAAGCATGCATTCCTTGTTAAAACTCAGCCTCTTCCCTGAATCATCACTTCTTTATAATCAATCAGTAACTTGTGGTTTATAAAGTTTATAATTAGTTGAAAATATATAAAGCATACCATTGTAATATGAAATAGTTTTCCATTTCTTTTATTTTTTTTCTTGTTGTCAACAATATAATCTGTTTATGAATGGTCCCTAGTGGACCAAAAGAAGGAAGAGTTGCATTCTAATTATGAAAAACTGTCGCTTTTTGAGCTGACTTCCATAACATATGGAAGAGGTTCTTAATTTTGAAGTATTTTTTAATTCTCAATCCGTGGGTATAAGTGATTGGAATTGAAGCAGACGTAGTTTCTAATAAAGTAACTTATTTTTTTCCAAGCAGCAAGCCACCCAAGTTTGTTCTGTTGTCTGAAAATAGAGATGCAGCGCTGACATCCATGCAAAATCCCGCAGGCTAATATACATACTTTTTTTTTTAATCATACAAGAAACTTTGCTTTTATCTTAATTCTATTAATGGCTGCTAAAAAAGGAAACTTTTTTTGTATACTGTAAGGGGTTCTATGACTAAGTGATGCAGGAGCTGTATTAAATAAAGGAAACATTTTTTAAGTGTTTGGAATGACAAAAATTTTACCTTTAAATTTTAATAAAACTTAATGGCCTTGTGGAATGCAACTTTATGGTATATTGTTTGCATACTGATAATGCTGTTATGTGCTACACAGTTTGAGTAGGTATGCATTTTTTAAAAAAATTAAAATGCTTTTTTTTTCTCTTAGCTGGGATATCTGCAAATTAGCAGTGACTGTCTACAGATGTATTTTAAAGGAAGATTTCCTGTAAACCAGTTTACTGGTAGAGCATATTTGTGCCAAGGACAGTTGCACGCTCCACTCTCTACAGATAATTTGGTGAGAAATGATGAAGGTTGTATTATATTAAGTTACATCTTAAGAGCATTCGTTCTAGGTTTTTATGTATTGCTTTTAATGCAAAGCTTTCAGTCATTTAAAATATACAAAGGTCAGTCATCAGAACTCTGGGAAAAATCAAATGGAAGTACATTAACGTATGATTTGGGAGTAAACAAAGCTATCAGCTGAATTGAACTAATATTGCAAATGTGTTTGGGAAAAAACGTCAACACTTGGAAGGTTTTTCAGAAGGTCAATAATTTCAAAGTTAACTTTTTCACTATTGAATCAATATGATATATTCAGATCAAATTTAGTTGTAAGCAGAAAAACAGTTGCAAAATGTTTCATTCAGAAATACACTAAAGGTACTAAAGGTACCTCAGAGAGATCATCCAGTTCATGTCTCTCTTCTGTGGCAGAGTGTTTCCGCTACTGATCAGCTGCCTTTCAATGTAGTGCTTTGGATGTGGCTTTTTGAAATGAGAGTTGAAACTTTCTGATAGCAACTCAGTAGTATACTTCTGCTTCTAAAAGCTCCTTTTTGCTAGTATTTGGTTATATTCTGTTTGTACATGATGAGCAGGTCTTAACCTCCTTCTGAATTTCAGATGGAGTTGGACCCATTTTCTGTCTTCAGTATTTCACTGTTCCTCATACTGTTGTCACTTAGCTTTGACAATTTGTTACCTAAGCTCTGATCTGAAATGGCTTTAACAGGTGTTAAGTGTTTGTGTAATTTGCATTCACAAATCTCTCTGATGGATAGTCCCATAGTTTATTTTAATAATGTTTCTGAATTACCTTTCAAGCTAGAAACTTTTCACTAACTGGGAAAAAAACTTTTCCCTAACTGGTATCTGTGCTTTCTTTGCCTTCTCAGAGCACGTGTTATATTTCTAAATTAATCAAACTGGACTGTGATGTTCTATAAATGTCAGCCAAATTGTGCTGTTTTCTTCTTTGCTCTTGTCAATTTGATAGAAGTTCAGAACCATTCATGCATGTGCAATCCCAGCTGTGGCTCCCTTGTGCCATGTGTTCTAATGTGCTTTTAAGGTACACTTTTTGTCAGTTGTGAGGATTGTTCACTGCTGTGTTCCTAGGACATTTATGAAAGAGTGAGTGGCACAACTACACATGGTCTACCACTAGTAATCATCATTCATTTAGAAACCAGATAAAATTGTCCTTACTTTTGGTTTACATCCTGGGAAAACCTTGTTAGTCGACTAAGACTCTTACATTCTTATGTGCCAGTTGTGACTTTTCTACTTTCAAATCTGTCACCTCTCAGGCTCTTGATCCTATTTTTCCCTTTATCTGGGCAGTTCCCACTCATTGCTCAGTAACCTTCTTACACCAATCCCAGAATCCAGTAAATCAGTCTCATCTCTCCTAGAGTTTTATTATTATGTTTTGTCACACTATACAGAGCCCTTTGGCATCATCCCCTTCTTGCCCACCTACTTCCACTTCTGCTTTTCCACTTCCACTGTGTCTTTCTCACAGACTTTCAAAAATCCCTTCCTTATGTTCCCAAATTCTAGTTTCTCCCAATCTTATTCTTCTTCACCAGATTTCTATTCCTCTTGTACCTTTGCTTTTCACCATATGTTTTTTCTCCTATCTTTTTCTCAGCCACAGTCTCTTCAGTTAGTTCTTGTCTTCTCTAAACCTCGTGTTCCTTCCTGTCATCATTTGTGCTCTCAATACACATTTCATTTTACAAGTATCCCATCCTGTTATCCAGCTCTTTAGGTTCCTTATCTCTACTTTCTTCGCTTTTTCCCTGTCCTAGCCTGATCACTTTGGTGCTGAATGGCTGCGAGAGATAAACCACTGAGAGGACCTCTTAGGTCGGTAGAAAGCTGTTCAGTATAGCTTTTTGCAATTCTTCGGAAAGTCTTGCTCAGTCCATGTGGAAGCAAGCTCACTCTATGTGGAAGCTTAAAGGAATGTTATACCTAAAATGTAAAACATAATTGAATGCATATATAAATTGAAAATGGATTTGCAGCTTATTGGATTTGACTGCTGTTTCAAAGAAAGTATGGAATGGTAAATGCTGGAGGGGACCTGTGGAGTTCATCTGCTCCCAGCAGGGCCACCCGGAGGTGGTTTTCCAGGACCAAGTCCAGACAGCTTTTGAATATCTCACAGAGATTGTGACTCTACAACTTCTCTGGGCAACCTTCTGGCAGTGCTCAGTCACACTCACAATAGAAAAGTGTTGTCTTGTGTTCGGAGGAAACCTCCTGTATTTCAGTTTGTGCCCATTGCCTCCTGTCCTGTTGCTGGACACTACTGAAAAAAGCCTGGATCCATCTTTTTTGCACCCTCCCTTCAGTAATTTGTATGCACTGATAAGATCCTCTGAGCCTTCTTTTCTCCATGCTCAGCAGTCACAGCTCTCTCAGCCTTCCCTTATAGGTGAGATGCTCTAGACCCTTTCTGACCCTATTTGTGGTCCTTCCCTGGACTCTTTCCAGTATGTCCATGTCTCTCTTGTCCTGTGGAAGCCCATAACTGGACCCAGCTCTCCAGGTGTGGTCTTACCAGTGCAAAACAGAGGGGAAGGGTCACCTCCCTCAGCCTGCTGGTGACAGTTGGCCTTATGCAGCCCAGGATAATGGCTCACCTCCTTTGCTGCAAACTCACTTGCATAAGTTGCTGGCTTATGTTCAAGCTGGTATCCACCAGGCCCCCTGTTTTTTGTGGTTTTGTTTGTTTGTTTGTTTTTCCTGAAAAGCTGCTTTTCAGCAGCATTGACAATTAAAAGAACATGCCTGACAGCATTCAGTTGACAAACGATTATGAGTATGGCATGTTGGAACTTTTCCGAAGAAAATGATACCTGAGTTTTTTTAATGTAAAAAAACAGTATTTTTTTCCTGGCTTTCCTCTTGGAAATTTCTGAGCTTTCTTTGCTGAAAAATTTAAAAGGACCCAACTTTACAGCTTTGGACAATTTCAGTCCTAATGATTAAACTTTGGCAGAAATTAAAGAAAAAATAGTCTGAAATTTTGAAATCCGGCAAGCATGGTAATAGGCAATGCTACCGTTTTTTAGTTGTTCTGGTGTATGGCAACAAGTTATTATGACAACATGGTTTAATTGAGAATGGTCTGAAAATAAACATGATGAGACATGAACATATTGAAATATGAAAATAATGTATTGGTGATTTATAAAGGCTATGTACAAATTTCCTAAATCATGTTTGCTCTATTTTAGGAAGCATTTGAAAAGTTTGTGCTGTTTTTTATGAAAGCAATAGATTTTGCAACACGTGATCGAAGGTAGGACCTCCTGATAGTATTTACTCTTTAAATCTCAGGAGATGTTAGTGAGTTAGGTTTTCATAGTTGTTTGTCTCAGCTTTCCACGAGATAGTCTTTTTTTTTTTTTTTTCTTTTCTTGGTGGATTTCCCTTCCAATTTGTTACTTTATTTCTTTAACTACTGTGCATGCTGTGACAGTATAGGAATACTGTAATAGTATTAAACAAACAGGATGAATCAGACTGTTTAAACCTGGTAGGTATCTCAGGGCTTTTCTTCCCCTTTCGTATTTATGCTCTCGAGGAGGAGAGCACCATTTTAGCTTATTTTAAGTAGTTAATTACTGGGTAAAGTGTAGTCTTAACAGTTGTCTTATTCTTCCTATGCTGTACATGTGCTCAAAGTTCTGAGTCAAGGTTAATTCAGGAACTTCAGTAGGAAAAGTTCAAATTTTTATTTCTTAGGAGTGTCTTAAAATTCTTACTCTGTAGTTTCATGTTAATCTAAGTACATGAAATCCTCCATTCTTGATTCTTTTTTTTTTTCAGATACTATTTTTTGATATATAATGCCTCAGTTCTTTATTGGCAATTTGTGAGACCATATCTTAAGCCTGGATTCCGCTGTTACCTTGTTCCCAGCCTGTCTCAGATTGTTAAAGCATTAAACCAAATTGAAGAGCCAGACGGTGAATGGAGAGCAGAACTCATGATGTAAGTTTAATTGTAATTTCCGTATGTGTGTTCTGTAGTCCTTTTGTGCATGTGGCTGCCACCTGAGGTAGTTTTTAATAATGTTTATTTTATTATAGAATCATTTAGGTTGGAAAAGACCTTTGAAATCATCAATCCAACTGTCAACCTGGCCTACTGAGTCCCATCACTATAATATGTCCCTTAGTGCCACGTCCACACATCTTTTAAATACGTCCAGGGGTAGGGAACTCCACTACTTCCCTGGGCAGCCCATTCCAATGCTTCACCACCCTGGGAATCGTAATTCATAACTTTTTAACAATATGTAAATATACACATAATTCTTCCGTTTAATATTGACTTTGAGGTTAAAATGTTAGTAGCAGATGCAGTCAGACCCCAAGTCCATCTGAAATGACTGTGACAGTTCAGATGGTAGTGTTCGACACATTGCTTATGTGTAGTCCTTTGAAGTGCGGAGAAATACAAACTCCAGTTTTCTTTAAGAACCTTTTTCTTCAGGTAAGGAAACATAATGTTTAAATAGATAATCAAAGACCTCTTCTGTCCTCTGATGCCTGATGAGAAAGAAACAGCCTGGTAAGGCTGTGAGAGTGTATCTTCTAATTTACTTCTTCATTCTGAAGATTTTATATATGTCTTTATCTTAGCTATCTTTCTTACCGTAATTTCTCTTGTTAGTCTATAGCTGTATGTTGAAATGAAATTTTAAGAAAAACAAGTTCAGTGAGCAAAATAAATATATTGGAAATGCAACATTAAGAAAACAGATGAGTCATCACCAGTAGTGATGGTTTTGTGTTGTTTTTTTTTCATGTTGTTAGTCACATGTTTTAAGTACTATCTGGTTCTATATGATTCTTAATAATGTAACTAGTTCAGATCAAGCCTTTTCCTTTCTGATTAGTATTACATGTAGTTTTCTTCAATATTAAATTAAAGGTTACTCCTACTAATTTGAATAAACTGCTTGGCCTAATGTTTCAAAGTATAAATGAAATGGGTCTTTTCTTTAACCAGTCTTATGGCAAACAGAAGTCCAAAAGTTATGTGAAAGAGAAACTTGCATAAACAAGGCTGCTAAGTTTTAAACTGGCAGGTTTTCTTTCTGGTAATTAGTGCATTTTTGAGAATTAAACCTCCCAACAGGGTGAATTCAGAGAATATCTTTAAGCTTTATGCAAAAAAATATATATATATATATAATTAGAAGTCTAATAATTTTTAGGGAGGAGATTAGTAATCCAGAGTTGGATAAAAATGTGTTACCGTCTCGTTTACATCTATGTCATAACTAAAATTTGTTAGCTGATTTCATGTCCTATTCAGGAAATACCTAGCTTTTTCTGCATTTGTAGTGTTAAGATGTGAGTGTAGTGTAATTTACACTGAATTAAATAATTAGCTCTAATCAGAATCTTTAGCAATTGGTTTTCACTGAAGACAGTTTGTGGCTGAAGAAGTACATGGTAGTTTCAAGGACAATCGAAGGTAGTTTCATTTCAAGGACAGTCTTATTAAGCGTGACTGAAAAGTCCTTATTGCTTGTAGATGACAGTGAAAAATACAATCTGATTAAATGTCATTTTAAAAGACAGGTAGAATCACAGGGTTTTTAAATAGTATGTTGTTACTTTCTGCTATAGCTGCTATTTTTAAGAGACTGAAGAAATTACTACTTTTTGATACGTCGCATTCAAATATTTTCTTCCATAATAAGAATAACAGAAAGGTACATTATAAATAATTATCACTGTCCGTTGGAAAGTTATTTCTTTTTTTTATTTGAGCTGTGAGTGGTCTCAATCTGACTTCCCTTTGTGTGTGGAACAGTGTGTATATGATGACACCACACACTTACAGAATCCTGGAATCATTCAGGTTGGAAAAGACCCTCATGATCAAGTCCAACTGTCAACCCAGCGTACTGAGTTTCATCACTGAACTGTGTCACTTAGTGCCATGTCTACATCTCTCTTAAATGCCTCCATCTCTCTTAAATGCCTCCAGGGATGGGGAATCCACTACTTCCCTTGGCAGTCCACTTCAATTCCTAAGCACCCTCTCCATGAAGAAGTGCTTCCCGATACCAAATCTAAACCTCCCCTGGTGCAACTTGAAGCTGTTTCCTCACATCTTGTCACTTGTCATCTGAGAAATGAGACTGACACTCTCCTTTGAGGTAGTTGCATAGAGCGATGTGGTCTCCCCTCAGCCTCCCTTGCCCCGGACTAAACAACCTCAGTTCCCTTAGCTGCTCATCATAAATCTTACTTTTCAGACATCATCAATTGGTTGTTCAGGTGGTAGAATTAAAACATTTTTATGTATAAACCTAGTCACTTCTGCTAAGAAAAATTATGTGTGAAGGAAATTTTTTTCAGATAGGCTAGAGGGTTTTGGAAGCTATTTTCCTAATAAGTGTGGGATCCTGGTTAAAAGATTATTTCTCCCTTAATTCTTTAGAATCAAAGTATAGAGGTTGACTAAACTGCTTGAGGTAACAGTCCTGGTTTATAACAATGCATACGTTTATACCAAAGCATGCCTTTCCTCCATGAAACGCCTTTGGTTCTTCTCCCATCTTCACAGAATCACTTGAACAGTTGAGGGGGAGGGGTCTCTCAACATCATCTAGTCCGCCCTGCTCATGCATCTTAGTACAATATATTTGATAGCTGTTAGGGTCAGTGTGTCTTGTTTCTTATAGCAGCTACACATATTTAAGACTGATACCGGTTTCTTTTGAGGGTATAACTGCATAAATTATGGGTGTGCCTACATTGTTGTGTCATTTTAATTAATCTAACTAAAAGACCTAAATGACTTATTTCTTGACTTAGATTAGAAGTGAATGGGGAAGCTGTGCTGCAGAAATTGAGAAGTATGGTAAATAAGATTGTAGTAACATACTAATAAAATGTGCTCAGTGTCTCTGACAGCTGCTCACTAAAAAGAAGAAATTTTATTATTACAAATTAGGCAAAAATGAGGATCTGAAATGTTACTTTTGTTTAAATATAGCTGTAGATTTAAAGATATGATATTCAGAGTCAGACCTTTTAGCAGAATTTCACTTTTTTTGTATGTAAAGTTCTTCTAAAATAAATTTTAATTTTAAAGCATCTGAACTGATAGCATCTGATTTGCGTTCTGATTGCAATTCGGATTTTACTGAGTTACACATTTTAAGAACAAGAGCTATCTGTTAGATAATTTGAAGTTTTTGCTGATAAGAGCAGATATTTCTGGACTGAGCAGCACATGTTGGCTAAGAAATTCATTAAGTCTATGATCACTAAAGAAAAGCAATATTAGAAGCTTAGTCATGCTATCGAGTCTTTGGTATTCAATTTCAACAAAAGAAATGGCAAATTATATGCAAAACCCTCATAAAATTAAATTTAAAAAAATAATGTTGGTTGAGCAGAAAAACATAGGTAATATGAAGCTTTGAAATTCGGAAAACACAGTGGAACTGAAACAAGGGTAAAGGTATCTGTTTTTACAAGCTATTCCAAAAGTTTGAGAGAAGTTCATTACATAGTTACTATGTTTCTTCAAAAACAAAAACCTGGCAGATACTGTCTATAGATAAAAAGCATATACTTTAAGATTGCAAGACAATTCAGGTGGAAAAGGGACCTCAGGACATGCGTAATCCAACCTCCTGCTCAAAAGACTCAGCTCAGGGTTCAGGTTCAGGTTTTAATCAGTTGCATCTAGAAGCTGTCAAGACTGGAGACTGCAAAACCGCTCTGAGCTGAAGTAGCTCTGCTTCACTGCCCTCACGGGGAGAAGGTTTTTCTTTAGATCCACACTGAAGTTTCCTAGTTGCAGTGTACACCCATTCTCTCTTGCTCTCCTGACATGCACCTTAGTAAAGAGCCTGGGACCATCCTCTCAGTGACATGACCGGCTGTCTATGCTTCTGTTAGTACAACCCAAGATGCTGTTGGCAGCCTTTGCTGCCAGACCTCACTGCTGGCTGGTGTGTATCTTTCTGTCCACCAGGACCCCCAGTCCATTTCAGTAGATCTGCTCTTAAGCTGTTTGAATGGTTTCACCATGCACTGAGGCATGGGAGATTTTTTGGTTAAGACTGAAGCAAAGCAGGCAGAGTCTCAGCTTAAATCTTCTAGTTTACAGACTATAAGGAAAACAGAAAGTTAGAAATTGATATTTATATAACGCCTGATTCTGATATTAAATTAATTTGCCATTGATGGTTTCGGCTCTAGAACTGAACAAAGAATCAGGTTGATTTTTGTTTCTAAACAAGATATAAATGGAAGTGTTACAAACAAACAACCAAACAAAAAAAACTTCCAAAAACTGTGCACTATTGGTACTCTGATAACAATTCACATTATTACCCATTATTACTAATGGCATAACAATATCAATTAACAATGATGAATTGTTACATCGTTGTCTTGGATTCTCTGAGTAAAGCTGGATCATAAACACCGAGATGCCTCTACAAATAACTGAGAGAAACAGTTTTATGTGCAAAATAAAGAGTGTCTATGTAAGTTTTCAAGATCAGACAACCTTTCTTTAGAGATGTTTGGGTCTGCTATTCTACAGACCATTTCCAGTTCTTGATACGCTTCTACCACAGTTTTTAACTTTCTCTTTGTGAACTTTTCTATTTCTTTGGTCTATGACTTGATAGTTTATTGCTGTGTAGCATTTTTTGTGTTTTCTTTCTAAGTTGAAACTGGAGGGAAATAAGAAATCAAAACATTTCAAGTTGTACAATAAAGGTTATATAGAATACGTTACAGTTTTTTTAATAACAGACATAATCTTGCTGAGGTATTGATGAGAATTAGCAAGTACACAATGAATTTGTGTTTTGAAACTAATGGTAACCTTTATTTTTTCTTATATTTGTATTTTTATATTTTTATGGAATAATTTAATATTATTTCTATGGTATTGTTATTATTTATTTTATGAAGCCACAGGCTCTTTTTCAGTGAAAACAGATGAAGGATTGAAAATCCAGTAGATACATTGAAGTTTCCAGCATGTATGGGTTCTCGTTTAGTAGATGACTTTGAAATACTAGCCTTTCCAGTAGTTAAGGGAGAACCATAGAATGCAGCTCGCCTTTTTTTTTTTTTTCCTTCATGCAGTGTTAAATCATTGATCATTTTAATTCCAGGTGTCTTGTTGTGCAGAGTGTTCAGAAAAATCACCTTTTCCAAGATTATTTTTGTGATCTGTTATAAATGGATATTAAGAGCTGTGTATTTTCTGGAAGAAACAAATGCATAAAAGTTAGAAGTTCTCTTTGTTGAGTCAATGTCTCTTGAAAAAATATGAATAAGAATTGTTTCAGAAAACATTGATAAATGTTTAATACAAATATTTATTTAATCTGCAGAAATTTACTTGAGTGCCTCCTCGATGCTTCAAAACTGAAAGAAGCAAAAGAGTTTTCATCTACTGCAGCAGTCTTTATTAAGGAAAATGTTCCAGATAAATACTCTCAAATATTTTCTTTAATGGTAATGCTGTAAAATATAATTCCCAGTAAGACAGGAGCTTTCTCGACATTTATTAACATCCTTGTTATTTTTAAGTATTTTATTTCCTGTACTTAAATGTTGTGAACTAACAAATGATACACCAGATAAGCAGATATTTTTGTTTGTATTTTTCATACTCTAAGCTAAAGAGCTCCTTTCTGCTCCATGTTATTTCAGTACACCGTAATATTATAAGGAAAACTGTTGCTACCCCTAAAAAATCTGTGTGGGAATAATTGCTGTTACCACAGATGGTGTAATAGGTGTAACTTTACCTGTTTTATGCCACTGGAAAAAAAAAAAAAGCTAGGCTCTATTTAGCTTTTGTCGACTATTCTTATGCTGAAATATACTTAAATGACCCAATGTGTACCCTATAAAGAGTTCTGGGAATCAGAGTATATGATATTAGTTCACATTTTTTTGCATGACCTTAATTTGGGAAATAAGAGGGTGAAGATAGATGTGACAAAAGCAGAAATAGGCAAATAAAACTTTGGAGTTGCATGCAGTCATATTCTTAAGCATTCCTTCTATGTTCCCTGCTACACTCTTTTTTGTCTTAATTACGCATTTCCACTGCATTTCAAAAGATGATGTTTATGTTCTATGTTCTTTAGCATTTGAATTAAGAGAACCTTAATGACCTTCAGAGGTATGAAATTAGTGAAGCAATGACATTTAGGCAAGGGATCAAAATTATTATTATATTTTTTTTTTAGAGGCAATTTTGAACAAAGCTACTAAACATTTGTCTTAGAAGAATAAAGTAGGTCTAAAAGTTTCCTTGGGCTATGTTTATCAGCAGAGCTACAGAAGTATGATCTACACTATTGGATGCTTTAATGACAGCATAATCAAGTCCTACAAAATGTAGTGTTCCATTACAATTTAAGTAATCATTATTGATTGCTATGGACAGTCAGTGTCAGAGAGTCAGAAGAAATGATGTTACATGTCTAATATGTAACTCTACAGATAAATTGAAGTAACTACAGTACATTGTAATTTCTTTGTAATATTTCTGTTATATTTAATTTATAGTTGCAGTTAAATTTCAATAAGTCTAATTTCCCTTATCTGGATGAGATGATTTCAGAATGAGTGTTATCAGAATGTTCTAAAAATGGATTAATTAGAAATCTAACTCAGATAATAGTTCCAGATTTAGATTTCTGCTAATATTTCTGATCCTCAGCATGTGAAAATTAATACAGCTTTACTAAGTGGTATGTATGCAGAACAACATAGATTATCATAGTAATTTCATTGCCCTTAACGTCCATTAAAGTCCATTGCCCTTAAAGCCTACAATCAACATACATGATTTATTTTAGCCTTGTTGAGTGTCTGTCCTTCATTGGCTTATTTAGTTGATTAATAATGAAATTATTATTTTATAGGTATACCACAAACTAGTGGATATTTCCCAGATAGAGAAGGAAATACAAAATTCCATCCATTTGTCAGTGATTTATAAAATGCAAATGATAAAATCGTGAGTACTAAACTGTATCCTTTCACTTGGATTTTGATACTTGATATTACAGAAGTAGAGTCTGGTTCTGATATCTCATATGCCAGTAGAAGACCATACTACAAAGATTAGTTTCTCTAACGGAAACAGTTTTGAGTAGTGAATCTCAGTCCTGCCCAGAAAACTGCCGTAGCTAAAAGGTGAGAGAATTCTTGGGGAATGTGTAGAATAGTGTGTTGTACTGACAGTCTCAAGTGAAAGAATTTACAAGAGATTGAAAGACGTTTTTGTATCTAGCAGATTGTGGCTTGGTACACAAGTCATATATAAGAAAGTAAAGATAGAGAAGAGGAATCACATCTGAAATATAATGGATGAATCACAAGGATGGGAAGCATGGTATTTTCTAAAACTTTAAATTTTACAGGAAAGCAATTTTGAAAATTAGACTGTAACAGAATTCCACATGATTTTTTTCAGTGTCTCAACAGTTCCACTTTTAAAAGTACTAATTCTTTTCATAGTGGAATAATTCATATTGACATTAAGGGAAAGGAGTTTTGCACACCATATTTCTTTGCCTTTGAAATAAAATTTACTGCCTCAAATATTAATTCTTATTCTGGAATATTCTGTTCTTTGTGCTTTGTATCTGGTTCTCTGAGAACCTTACTTGGTATACTGAAGTGAGTTTTGTTGACATTTTTATTTTATTTTTATTTTATTTTTATTTTTATTATTTATTTTTAATATTTCATAGTCTAGATAATCCACTAATATATTGGACTAAGATCCATCTGCTCTGAAGTTAGGAGAATTATTATTGAATTAAAAAATTGAAATATTTCCTGTGATAAGTAATGATCAATTCCTAACATATTGCAGGCAGTGGGACACAAATGAATTTCCAAGTGATGCCACCACAACTCTGTATTCTCTGTATGAACTTCTGAAGCAGTATGATGTACCTCCAGCATCTGTTGCCAGTATGAAGTGAGTTTACTTGTCACAGCCCCCTGAAAGTTGATGCTGAAGCTGATGCTGCTTCCACCAAAGTGTGACAAAATCTTGAAGAGTATGATCTCACAATAGTTTTTGATGCATTAAAGCTTAGGTCATCTTAAAAAAACACAAATGCCCTATTAAAGAACCCAAGACTAAGTATCTTCCTCCATATAGCCATCTGTATAACATTAATTCTTTCCTTAGACTTGTCTTGTTGATAAAATGAGATTTTAAAAGCTCTTTGAATTGGCACGTGCTTTTCAAACTGTAGTTCATTTTTAGCTTTTCTTTGAATCCTTCCTAATTCTTCAGTGTAATTTTAAATGCAGACAAAACCAAACTCTATTCTAGTAGTTAGATCACAGCTGTTAAATATGGAAGTTATAGTACATTTTTGCATATGAAGTTCAATCTTTTCTGACTATACTCAGTTTTCTTATTACTTCTAGTGCAGACAGTGGGACTCATTTGGTTATTTACTGAGATCCAAAATATTCAGAAGTCTCCTACCATGACAGTTGTGTGTTCCTATTTTTTAAAGAATTTGAAACAGTCAAATACCGTTGTATTTGACTGTTTCTCAAGATGTGTGCCAGTTGACTGCATTGTTTGCAGAATTACCTGCAATTTAACCCATTTCCTATTTCACCATCTTTGTGCTGCATACATTTAATCCTTCATTGTGTTATGTTATTCAGAAACAATTTTTGCAGGAATACATTAGAAGTATACTAGTTATTTTCCATAAACAGCTGAATTTTTGTATTTTTCATCCAACCAACTTCCATCTTTTTCCTTACTGACTGTGAGCATTACTGGTAAAATCACATCTTCTAATATTCAGATACCTTCATGAGTTTCAGATATATTGCACAAGGTTAGTTTCATACAATGTTTTTCTGATTTCATTAAAGAGGAGTGTCAGATTCTCTGAAGTGATGTTTTTCTGTTTTTGAAGAATTCCTTTGATCCTGGAATTGGCTCGTTTTTCTGTGAAAGTAAACTGCATTAAACTTACGCATGATTGTATACTTGATTTGAAGAAAGCTGGCATTACTGTAAGTATTAATTAGAAATGATTTTTTTTGACAATGATTCTACTTTAAAAATAATGCTGATGGTTCTGGGTTCTTCTGTCTTCTTCTCTGTATTGCTTATATACTGATTAATATAAATCATTATTACTTGCATAAATAATCCGTTCCTAAACTAGAGAGAGGATGTAAGGTCAGAAATTAGAGTATAGATAGTATAGGGTAATGAGCAGTACGGAAAGTTTCAGCAAATAAATGTTACCTGTACATTTCTGCCTTTATTTGTAAATGTCATCTGTAGAATGTTTTGATTGGATGTTAAGTGTTGCTTGCAGGTTTTGAAGATTTAACTAGTCTACCCATTGAGATTGTAATTAGTCACCTAGATGTAAGCTCTAAAAGCAATTAATGTTCTGTATGTTCACTTTAGTCTTTATGAATACAGTATCAACCTTGCAGAGGTGCATATGAATTCTAATTTTGCAGAGGAGAAAACTGCATTTGTCTGAAGCGTGATTATGGAACTTGTAGGTAGAGGAGTTCAAAAAAGCTTGCCAGAAAACAGTCCCCAGATTGCTATCTTTTCTGGGAACTAGGTCTTAAGCAGTATTGTTCCTTCACTGGAAAGAGAAATCTAGAGACATTGTACGCTAATCCTTAATCCTTTATGTGGATCTCTTCTGACAACATTTGTTCCTGTACCATTCCCAGTTTCTTCTGGTAGGAATTACTCATTTTGCTTTTCCAGCAAATTGTTGTTTGATGCGTTGCTTGATGAGATTTAGTAGTTTTTAGTCTTCTGTAGTATTTTTATTATAATGCTACTGTAGATGTATTCCTAGATGGAAATTTTGTGTCGTCTCTGTAATAACTGGTCTTTCAATGTGTATATCCTTTTTTGATTCTTATGTCCACCTAGCTCTGCAATTTTTTCACTTCCTTCTTGGTTGATAAGCAGAACTGTTCACCACTGTATTCAGATAACAAGTACGTTTTTCAGAAAAAAAAAAGTATGTAAAAGTGCCGGATAGTGTTGTTATGCCCATATAAGTCTTTACTTACCTGAAATACTCAAGCGCATGTAATGAAATTGTAATGGCAAATACCGCCAAACATACCAGTCCATATTTCTCTTGTAATGATCCTACTGTGAGTTACTTGTAATGTAGATTTTACTTATCCTAACTGAAATTTTTCATTCCAGATGTCTGCCTCAGGCCCCCCCCCTTTTTTTTTTCTGAAAAATTCCCACAAGTCTGAGGTTGTACACAGTTACATAGCATTCACCTAGAATGTGTTTAAATTGCATTCACCTTGAATGTGTTTAAATTCTCTAGATCAAGGGTTCATTAGGATTTAGTTTCAATATTTTTATAGACAGTAACAGCAAGTAACCCTTCAGTGGCAGCAGTAGAGAAGTTGTGCTTCTATATCAACCTTCTCATCTCCCTTAGAAGTAGTGGGTGTTAAAGTGACTATCTTCAGATTGCTGTGGATCATTGCTACAGTAATTTCTTTATGGTGCTGTAAGAAAAATTCCAGTTCTTTGGCTTTTGCCAAATGCTGATGTTTTTTGGATGATACTGATAGTTCTATGTTCACTGAAGTTTTTCAGGACCATGGAAACATAAAGATAATACAGGTCATGCTGAGTGATTTGATAACAGTTTGTAATGAATAATGAATGGAGATGCTGTCATGGCTTTTTCTACTGCTCCATATGAAACCAAATACAATGTATCTGAGATTATACAATCATATAATTTGTATGATTTGATAGTCAGATTCTTCCTGAAGTGTTAAAAATCTGACCTTTTTTCACTTACAGGTTGCGCAACCCATTAAGATTATTCATTACTGTCTCAACTATCTCTTGTTTATTCCAATAATATACCGTCTTAATAACGCTATACTATAACGAATTCTAATCCCTCTTTTATTGTTTCAATTAATTAGCTAGTACAGTTGGATTTTCAAAAAGGTATTACAATGGAGTATTAGCATAATTGCATGGTCTGAATCATATTCCTTTTTAATTATTAAAATCATCATTTTGTATCAATCCTTCATAGGAACAAGGGAAACTTATTGAAGTAGAATGCCTGGAATGTGAATATGAAATTCAAAAATTTGGCCCTAAAATTGTGACTTATACCAAAGGAGTTGTTGAGGTATGTTCTTTAGCTTTGAGAGAAAAATAAAAGGCTTAGTTTGTGAAATATGCAAATTGCACTGGACTTGTGTGTCTTAATTCCATTACACTGATCAGAAATTGCTTTAAGCATTATATTCTTTCTGATTGGTCTTCCAAGAAGAAAGCAGGAAGTTGGGCTGGCAAGAATAAAACAGAGAAATAAACAATAGTCATATATTCCTTTCTTAAGTCTTCAGTCTGATAATAAAGATTCATAATATATTAATTTCTAAGAGTAAAGATGGTAGCATTGAAGCGTGCAAAGGCAATACTATATTTTTTTCATATTTTACATTTATGGAAGGTGTATTATTGCATATTAAAGGCAATCTCATGCAAATCCTTATTTCCGAAAAATTTGTGTTATTCCTGACAAATTGTCACACTGGGAAGGATTTTTTTTAGATTTCTATAGTCAGTGGACTTGGTTATAATTTAGAGCATCAAAAGTAGGAGCCTAAATTCAGAATTTAGAGGAGTATGTAAGAAGATGTGTTCATTAAATGCAGTATATGCTAAGCAATTTTTCTTTTGTGTAGGCTCAGCTGAAATTGATAAAAAATCTTGAGCTAACCTTGCAACATGCAGTTCAGTTGGGAGATCCTGATGTGATTCAGGTTGTTTGCACAACCCAATGGAATCTGTGCTTACCACTACTCCAACAAAATTTGCATCAACATGTGCGAAAACCACTGATAGCAGTTGCTGATGTCCTTGAAGAGATTGACAGGTAGCTTTTTATGCTGTGTACATTCTTATCAGTTACTTTGAAAGCTCTAATGACTGAAAAGAAAATACAGATCATAATAAAGAACTAAGCAATTTAAATATGGCATCAAACTCATAAAAACTCAAACTGTATGATGTTAAGAGTCTGAAAATTTTTGCACTAGCTTGTAACAAGTTAACATCTGCGTATACTGTGTACATTTCCTCATTAGTCATTTAAGTATAGGTCCCATTCATGTAAATGTGTTGGAATACAGGTTCTTGTACTAACACCACTTTTTTGGATAAAAACATACAATTAAAAATTTACTTTAAAAATACATCCTGACTTCACTGTTACATATCAAATGAAGCACTGCTTGCAAAATACTATTTTTGTATCTTCCGTGATACTTTTTTGTAATTGAAAAACCTGCAGTGTTAAGCGAATTTATTATTTTTAGATGTACTCAACATCTCTATATTTATGCTGCACTTTGTCATAAGCACCTAAATAGTTTTACATTTTTCTCTGAGTGTAACAAGCAAACCTAAGTAAATTTGGACCTTTACATGGACTGACTAGTAAGAACAAAGATCATAACTTTTGTAGTAAAGCTACTATTACAATGGACACAATCTGTCATTTAAGAACAGTAGATGGTTTGTGATAAATTTATTTCAACGTAAAGTAAGGACTATATTTTCAGTGGCCTTAAAATGTAAACTTTCAGTTGCATGAAGAGGAAACAGAAGCCTGAAGGAGGAGATGTACACTTATAAAACGCACTGTTTTGTATTACTATATTGTTATGCAAGCGTTCCTTAACATTTCCCATATAAAGAGTGAATTATCAACATACATGGCTTTGATATTTATACTAAGTTTCATTAATGACAGTTTCTCTCTAAAAGCTTGCAAATTTGATTTTTGGTGGTTGGAGTTTTGGCTTTTGTTATTTGTATATTCTTGAAAATCCTGTATACTCAACCTCAGCTATGAGGCGGTATTATCACTAAAGACTGAATGAATTCACTCGTCTCTATGAACTTGTCTGTTTTAGTTTCTATTTTGATTGTGGCATTAATTCTAACTGCTTTGGTCAGCAGCATAAGGGCAATACTTGCTGCTCAGTCAGCTTTACTCTAATGTGGGCATACATTAGTTCTTTGCAGGACATTTGATATCCTAGAGGCACTGAAAACCCTCCTGTTCTGTTTTTCTGTTTTTCCTAACGTTGCTTTCATCTATCTATCTATCTATCTATCTATCTATCTATTTTTGCCTGGAAATAATCTAAAATAATGTATAGCTTACAGCTGCTATGAACAGCTTCCTGGGGCAGGTGATGAATTGGGAGTGTAGTGTACCCAGGTCTGGAGAGCATGCAGTTTTCAGTGAAAATGTATTGACTTCATGGAGTGGTTTTCAGCAGTCTGGGCAAAGGCACTGACTGCAGTGAGTATGTACACCTGTCATGAGCTGCATTTATAAAAGTGGTAAGAAACTGCAATCAGGACTAGATTTTTAGAAGCTTCTACTTATATGTTATCATCAAAGTGTGAAGTATTATCAAAAGTGTCAATCACGCTCTTGCTAGGAGTTAAGCAGGTTAAAAATCCAGTCACTTCATCTGTCAACCGAAGTGGGCATTTCTGAATGGCAAGTGTGGTATTAAGGAAGAATTCTGCTAAAACACAAAGATCAGTCAGTTTACGAGATGCGTTGCTTCCTTTTGGCTGTGTTTCTCACGCAGTGTTAACAGAAGTAAAATGCAACTGAGTTTTGTCCTGGTTTTGGCTAGGATAGAGTTAATTTTCCTCCTAGTAGCTGGTATGTTGCTGTGCTTGGGATTTAGGATGAGAATAATGTTGATACCACAGTGATGTTTTAATTGTTGCGGAGCAGTGCTTACACTAAACCAAGGGCTTTTCAGCTTCTCCCACTGCCCTGCCAGTGAGGAGGCTGGGGGTACAGCAGAAGCTGGGAGAGGACAGACCCAGGACAGCTGACCCAAACTGGCCAAAGGGATATCCCATACCATATCACGTCATGCTGAACAATTAATATGGGGTGGCTGGCTGGGTTGGGGGGACCAGCTGCTTGGGGATAGGCTGGGCATTGGTCAGTGGGTAGTGCGCAATTGCATTGTGCATCACTTGTTTGTACACACTATTAGTAGTAGTACTATTATCATTGTTATTATTATTTTCCTTTCTTTTCTGTCCTAATAAACTGTCTTTACCTCAACCCACAGCCTTTCATTTCTTTCTGATTCTCTTCCCCCATCCCAGACAGGCACAGGGGAGGGTGAGTGAATGGCTATGTGGTGCTTAGCTGCCAGCCAGGTTAAACCACAAGTTTTCATAATCATTTCGTTACAAAGACATGATAATGAAAATGAAAGAAACATTAAGTCAAAAATGGAGTATATTTTCATACTATTGTTACTTTTTATTACTGGGTTGCGCTTTTGGTTAATTTTTAGGTCTAACAATTTTAGTTTGCTCAGTTTAACAGATTACATTTGAATTTTTATTCCGTAGCATGTTGATTTTGTTACGTTGCCAAGTTCACATGGAAATTGCTCGTATTGAAGAAGATGAGGATAGAATTGAGGTTGCTGTGCAACATTTACAGAAAGCTATACATCTAGATAACAGTGGGCAGTATCAAGAACATCTAAGATTGAATTTTAACCGTCTTTCTTTGTACGCTATGCTGTATAAGTCTCCTGAGCGTCTAGAGGATCAGGCACTAATGATGATTGAACAGGTAATTGTACAGAATAAGATTAGTAGCTGAAATAGGTTTGCTTATTACATTCTGGCAGAGAAAAGCCAGCCATTTAGTAGAACTGCATATTAGTAGAGCTAACACGGGCTTGCTTTCAGCAACATTAGTTGGTTGCCTTGAAAGCTCTCTGGATTTTCTCTCTGGTCATCACACTGCTTCATACTCTGAAGATTAATGGTTATGATGGAGGATTTTTTCCAATTATGTTCACACCACTTGTTTATGGAAAAAAATAAAAATGCATTATCCTTTGGCAGAAATACTCATCTGCAAAAAAGAAACTCAATGTTACGTTTTTGCATGTTCAGAATTGTCAACAATTAAGATTTCATTGTGTGGAACATTTTTATAAATAATGAGAGGAGCAGTGGCCAAATAGCTGAACATCCCATCTGGATTGAAGATAAATCAGTATTATATCACACTTTAAAATGTGAGAAAATACAGATAATAAATCCAGTAATACAATCTAAAGTCACAGTGTAGTCGTTTTCAAGAGTTATTGCATCTAACTATTGTGATGCCTTCAGCACATGAACAAAATTCATACTGGCAGCTGATTTGTTAGTTTGCTAAAAGAAACTTCAGCTATACACCGTTTGGGGATATTCACAGAAATTAAGATATGCTCATTGAGCCTAAAAAGCAGTATTGGAAAGCTGCTGGTACGATTGTTATATTATTGTTATGACAGAGTTTTGGTGTAGTTTGTTCTAGTTAATTTTTTTCTTTTCACACAAGCTTATTCCATTTAAATATTATTTAAAGAAAGCACTTAATTTTCCTCTGACTTAAGCTAATTCTGGGTGCAGTAGGGATTTTTTATATTTCATAGTAAGTCCTAATTATTGCACGACAGGTATGTTATTTTTGGTTTCTAAATAAATACTGTTCTTTATTTAAGGAAATATTATGACAGGTCATACAATCAGGAATATAGAGCAATAATACTGCAGGATGTTGTTTAAGATATGCTAAGATAAACGATTCCTATATTGTATTGGCTCAAAATACCAAAGTCTATGATCTACATTCTTACACGTTTAGTAAGTAAGATATATGAATGTAATAGAAATGTAAATAGCATTTTAATAGGTCTAAATGAACCTTGTAACATTTAGTTCTTTTCTTTACATAGGCTAAAAGGGGAAAGCAAAAGAATAATGTGAGGAAAAAGAGGTCCCTTCTGGTAAATGCTGGTCTTGCACTAGCTCCTGATTCATTTCAGGTGGTTCTTGATAGTGAAAATGAAGCTAAAGGTAATGTCTGTGTGTGGCTAAAATTATGACACTTAACTTTTACTGCTTTGCACAACCTCAAAGAATAGACATAACACATAGTGGCAATATGTGAGGAATATTACAGCACGAATAGAGTGACAAGTCTGCTGAATTCTGTGGCAAAAATTATAGAATGAAAAAGGATTATAATTCTATGATATTACTGTCATGTATTAATGCTGAAAAATTTCTGTCAGTCAATCTAGGTGTGTAGTTAAGTAACAGTTCTGTCATATGCATTGCGAAGTATTTTTAACAAAAATTATAAGAAACTATGGCTTCCTCATTTCAACGTAAATATGTCTAAGCAGTTTCAGTTATATTCATGTTTTAAAGCCAGGAATACTTTCTAGTCCCTTCACCAGCTTTGCTGTTCTTCTATGAACGTATTCCCAGAAACTCGATATCTTTATTGTAGTGAGGAGCCCAACAGTACTCAAGGTGTGTCAAGTACAGAGGGACAGTCACTTCCGTAGTACTTCTGGCTGTGCTATTTCTGATACAAGCCAAGATGCTATTGGCCTTCTTGGCCACCTGGGCACACAGCTGGTTCATGTTCATGTTCAACTGGCTATTGACCAACACAACATCCCCAACTCCTTTTCTGCCAGGCAACTTTCCAGCCACTCTTCCCCAGGCCTATACCACTGCATGGGGTTGTAATGACCCAAGTGCATCACCTGGCATTTAGCCTTGTTGCATGCCATACAAATGGATGTGGTCCATAAATCTAGCCTGCACAGATCCGTCTGCAGAGCCTGCCTACCTTCTCGCAGATCATCATTCCTGCCCAACGTGGTGTTGTCTGCAATTTTATCCCTCATCAAGATTAAATGATCCCCTCATCAAGATCATTGATTAAACAAAACTGGCCCTAATACTGACCCCTGGGGAACACCACTATGGCCACTTGGCTGCCAACTGGATTTAACTCCATTTACAAGTACCCTTTGGTCCCAGCAATCCAGCCAGTAATCATTGGAGAGTCAACAGAAAGCTTAGTCTAGGTTATATTAGTGACCATGGCTTAGATTCAAGTGAATATTGATTTCCCAAATAATCATATCAAGTTATTTGTATTCTAATAAATAGCATCTCCTCTATGTCATTACAGTAAAAAAAAATCTCTTTTTGATTTTTCTGTATCACAGGAGTAATTTTGTACCTCAGGAGGGCAGCTCATTCCTCCCTTGTGTCATTTTTCTATGTTGGTTATTTCTGTTTAATACTTTTTCCCAGATAACTATATCTTGTTGACTACATGAAAGAAAAGTCATTATTCTCAAATTTAAACAAAACTAACAAATGAACAAATTTTGCTACTGATCAAAAATGTATTTCATTGGATTAGCGTTCTTAAAATGCAGCCAGAATGTAACATTTCATATGTTGCATCAATTTCCTTTAATTAGATTAATTAGAGCAATGCATGTCGTGTCAGAAAAGAGATATACCTTGGGGCTAAACAAACATAAATCCATTTTTATATGGGGAGACTATCTCTGCAGATAAATTAAAAACAGAATAGATGCTAGTGGGGTGTGGTTTTTTTCATTTTGGTTGGCTGGTTGGTTTTGGGAAAGACTGAGGGATTGAAAAAAGGACTGGATTTCAGGTGTTTCAGAAAGTAGTTGTGAATCAAAATGCATACCTTTCATTTAGATTTTTTCAGCTCTGGTACTTAAAAATTCCATTAAATTCTTTTTTCTTTGTAAGTTTCCTCAGGTAAAAGTCAGAGTCAAGTAAGTTACCTCTGTGCGAAAGCACAACATCATGTTAAAAGTGTGGACAAAGTTGATGGGCATTTGAAACAGCTAAAAAAGGAAAATGACAAAGAGAGGTAATTACCACAGAAAAGACGTGGCTCTTTTCTTTTTGCGAAGTGTCTAATAAGGGAATTTCTTATCATGGAATCATTAAGGTTAGAAAAGACCTCCAAGATCATCCGGTGCAGCCTTCCCCCTACCATCTATTCTATTGATAGAAACTGGACACACAGAAGAATGAGTGGATTAAGACTGAATAACTTGATTCCTAGCTGAAACTTTGCTGAAGCGTCTTTTTTGGTTCTTGTACCACTTTGCATGCTACATCTTTTCTGATAAACCACACGGTCCTTTCTGAGTGTCAGAAATATTGATCTGTAGGAAAATCATAGCTTTGTCCCTGCTAGAGCAGGAGGATTGGACCAGGTAACTTCCAGAGGTCTCTTCCAACTTAAACCTTTCTGTGATTTTGTGTGACTTTGTTTTCAGCATTTTTATATAATTTTATTGTTTATTTTAAAAAGACTTTTGTTGTTGTTGTTGTTTGTTTTTCTTTTTTGTTTTGTTTTGTTTGCAGCATTAAAAAAAAATCCTGGAATGAAATCTAAACAAAGTGGTTTTCTAAACAATTCAAAATCCTTGTATTCAAGGATTACAATTCAAGGAATACAATTCTTGTATTCATAAAACTTGTATTCCAGACTCATTTTGAAATTCTCAGCATTGATTTTGAAATACTTAGTTTAATTTGGTTTATTTTTTATAAGATAGATAATTAGGGATATGTCACAAACACATTTTAAAAGTTTCAGTATAGCTATTCTCCAAAATATTTTTTTTCTCACAATCTTGATAAGCTGAGGGTATTTTTTAAAAGTGAATAAAAGTAATGGTGTTATCTTTGTTACTGATAAAAAGTCTTCCACTTATTGTTTACTAGATTTAAAATCTTATTTATGGTGACCATGAAAATTGACATGATTTTTGTGGTTTCTAAAGTGTGGAAGATAATTCTGGTTATAAAGTAATCTTACATATGCTTTTTCTTTGATAGAATTAGACTTTGGGCAAATTTGGCAAAAGTTGCACGTACACAGGCAGTGTGGGATGTCTGCCGTACAGCATGCAGATTTTGTCTCCTGTATGATGACACTTTGTTTAGGAGAGCAACAAAACCTAAAAAAAGTAAGTGAAAACATTATTTTGAGTGTCATAAAGGGAACTTTCTCCTCCTTTAGTAGAGTCACTTGAAGGAGTAAGCCAGTGTAAAGGTATGGTGTTCCAATGGATATTGTGCACATTGTTTTCAAAAAGTTTAGAAATGTAGAAGGCAATGTGTGCTCTCAGAAATTAACAACTGCAGAAAAGCTTAGGAAGGAGAGGTTTGGAAATTATTTCCAGTTTTCATGATAATTCAATGACAGTGCTATCAGGTGATGCTATTAAATATAAGCTTTGGGCCTGAGCTAGTTAAAGTACGTATATTTAGAAGCATAGAATCATGGAATCATTTAGGTTGGAGAAGACCTTTAAGATATTATTTAGTGTTCTTGAGGTCATTATCAGTGTTCTTAGCTGTTCCTCAGCAAGTTTGCAGATGTAAGTGGAGTGGTGCAGTCAATACAACAAAAGGAAGGGATGCCATCCAAAGGGACCTGGACAAGCTAGAACAGTGGGCCCATGTGAACCTAATGAGGTTCAACAAGTCTAAGTGCAAGGTGCTGCACTTGGGTTGGGGCAATCCCAGACAGGAGTACAGACTGGAAGAATTCATTGAGAGCAGCCCAGCAGAGAAGGACTTGGGTGTTCTGGTGGATGAAAAGCTTGACATGAGACAGCACTTTGTGCTTGCAGCCCAGAAGGCCAACTGCATCCTGGGCTGCATCAAAAGAGGTGAGGGAGGGGATTGTCTACCCAAATAGAGTCCTTCTCCATCTTTTTTATAAGACCCCTTTAAGTATAGGAAGGTCGCAATGAAGTCTCCACGGAGCCTTCTCCTGTTCAGGATGAACAGCCCCATGTCTTCCAGCCTTTCTTCATCGGAGAGGTGCTCCAGTCCTCTGATCAACTTTGTGGCCCTCTTCCGGACCTTCTCTAACAGGTCCCCATCCTTCTGGTGCTTGGAGCCCCAGGTCTGGACACAGTACTCCAAGTGGGGCTTCACAAGGGCAGAGTAGAGGGAGGCAATCACCTCCATCGACCTGCTGGTCACACACAGCCTTCTGAGCTGCAAGTGCACACTGCTGGCTCATGTTGAGCCTTTTGTCCACCAGAACTCCCAAGTCCTTCTCTGCAGGGCTGCTCTCAATGAGTTCTTCTCCCAGTCTGTCCTCATGTCTGGGATTGCCCTGACCCAGGTGCAGCACCTTGCACTTGGACTGTTGGCCACGTTCATTTTTGTGTTCTGTTTCCTCCTTTACTTCTTCTAATCCTAGGATTAGTGAGTGAGAAAAATTGAAGATCTTCTCTGTATGTAACATATATTGAGGATCCTATTAAGATCCTATTAATGATGCTTTTGGTGCATGGTTGCCCTGAGTTCCCGATAAGTATTTTTTTTTCCATTAGTTTGAAAAAGAGATGAGAGATGAAACATGGCTAGTCTGGGGAAAGTGAATATGTATGATTGCTCGAGGAATGAGGAGCTCTTCATTCAAATTAACAGTCTGTAGGTTTTAAGAAAACAAAAACGTAATTTTCAACTTTAACTAAAATGTTACTTTGGAATATTGAAATATGATTAAAAATATTGGACAAATACTAATAAATTAGATCTATCACTGAATATTAAACTTGAGATGTTGAACAGAACCTCTGGTTCAGGAGATTGCTTGGATGAAGATGCTGAATACCTGGGAGGATAGGCCACAGAAAAAGTACTTTTTTATAATCCGTTTTTAAGCCTTTCTGCAAGTACCCAGTATTGACCAGAAATTTAGAGAAACCCACTGAGATAGCATTTATGTTCATGCTTAGTGTCTGTATTAAAATGATCTTAATCATTTCTCTTTGCTATTGAACCAATGAAAAATTAATGCTGTTTTTCTCTTTATTGATATATATATTGCCAGAAAGTCAACCCCATTCATGATTTAAAAACTTCAGGATTTTAACCTCTATCACTATGTAATGTTCAGCACTGCACTTCCATTGAAACATTGACATTGAACTAGAGCACGTGATTTATATTTATAGTAATGCTATTTGAATATGCATATTATGACTGGAGCAAGTTATTTGCTGAAAATACTGAAGTTTAAATATGCATAAATGTAGCAAAATCATGGGTAAGCAATGGGCTTCTTGAGGAGAATGGATTCTGAGTGCAATAAATTATATTGACAAAAAAAATTATAGTCTGAGTGAAGTAACTTCAAATCTGTGCTTGTAAATGCTTTCTTGTGGATTTCAGATTATACAGGGATATTTAAATTCTAAAATTAAGGTAATTTTTGTCAGATTTACGTGTTAATAATAATGGAACTTTTTTTTTTTTTTTTTTTAGCACAGAAGAAGAAAGCTAGTATAACTATGATGGATGATGATCAAGGTGATGGCTTACCAGGAGAATTATTACTACCTGCTAAATCCTTCTCTTTTGAAAGAGATTTACTCAGAATATTAGCAGAAGTAAGATTTATTAATGCAGAGGTAATCAACCTACACAGCTGTTACTCATATTTGTTTCATTTAGCTTTGGTTGTATGTATAATTCTAGGAATATTCATCTTACAGCACTAGAATTTGGAGTTTGATTCATTATTTTATGTCTCCACAGACATCAGAGGAAGTAGTTTCATGAAGCATCTGTATAAAAATACTGTGTGAAAGTAACTATAGTATCACTGCATATGGTTTTAACACTTTTTTTTACAAGGGATGTTGTTGTAAATATTTGACGTGACATAATGTTCTAGGATCCTTAAAGTTCCAGCATGATAAATATGTTTGTGTGTGTATATATGGCGTATTTTGTTTTTCTCAGTTATTTACTTAATAAAATTAAGCGTAAGCAATTTGAAGATTATTTCATATAATTGGTTTTGTATGCCTGTACAACATCTGAAGGAACATTTTGTGTTTTTTCTTTTTTCAAGAGGTGTAGACACAAATATGAAGTCAGAGTCCATTTTCACATAGATAACATAGGTAGAAAATGTATTTCTTTGTATCTTTCCAGGCAACGATTCATTTATTAAGATTGCAGGGAATTGAGCTGAACGACCACACTGTACCTACAGAAGATAAAAGCCAACATCCTTCAGGATATGTTTTAGATTTTCCTGAAAGTGATCTAGAATGGAAAGCATACAGGTACTTACCAACTCTAACAAATTGTTTTATTATCAAACACAGACTATAATTTACTAAGTTATTTCTTTTTAGTAAAAATAATTTTTCTTCTCAGAAAGAGTAGTTAGACATTGAAACAGGTTACCCAGGGAAGTGGTGACATCACTGTCCCTGGGGGTGTTCAAGGAAAGGTTGGACCTGGTGCTTGGGAATATGGTTTAGTGGGTGACATTGGTAGTAGGGTGATGGTTGGACCAGATGATCTTGAAGGTCTTTTCCAACCTTAATGATTCTGTGATTGTTATCAGATAGTTCATATGTTTAGCTATGAATGGTAGTGGGAAAAGAAGAATCTAAAAAATCATTTGAAATAATTTTTCTCTAATTTGCTTTCATTCTGCAATGTTCATTTTGTTTTTCATTTAATGTTTATTTCTCTGAAACCAGAAGCTACCTTTGAACCTTCCTTCAAAGCTATTAAATCTATATTATATTGACATTTAGGCCGTGAAATTCTACATTTAAAAACATATTCCGCCAAATCAAAAAACTCCATCTTGCTTTATAGCTCCTATAAATATAATGATATCTGAGTACCTGAATAAACATGTAACAAATTACTTCAGTTTGCAAAAGTAAGCTGTTCCATACATTCACCTGGAATTAATGAGGGAGAGTAAACCATAGCTTTTTTTCTCTTCCTCTTTTCTCTTCCTCTTTTCTCTTCCTCTTTTCTCTTCCTCTTTTCTCTTCCTCTTTTCTCTTCCTCTTTTCTCTTCCTCTTTTTCTGGTCTTGCAGTATTATTTATTGTGAAAGAAGAGGGAGAGAAAATTTTAAATATGATATTTAAACTCTCTTCCTTTCACGTTTGTACTAATATTAACTGTTGTCACAGTGGTCATCATGTCCTATAAGAGCAGGTTATTAGAGTTTTGTCCCTAAGGCTCTTCATTAAGTCTGAAGATGAAGTAAAGTTTCTTGCAGTCAGCTTTCAAATGTTCAGTAAAATAGGAAAAAGTAAAAACTGATCAGAAACAAGGGACAAAAAAGATGAAGATTCTGTTCTACAATTTGCTGCGAAGCTGTTTTTGAGTTTAACCAATTTACTTGTGCCAGTGTCTCTTTCATCCAATTAGGCTAAAAACACATAGGGAAAAAAATCACTTTGGTCTACTATGTTGTCTACTGTTGGTGACATAGTAATACCCTATGTCAGTTTATGGTTTTTTGCATTTGTGACTTAACCAAGGTCATTCTGTCTGATCATACAAGATGGTGTTTTCAGTATTGCTTTATCTAGTGTAATATATATCTTGATAATTAATTTCTACATAAAAGAATGTTATTGCATTGACTATGGAATGTTATTTTATAAAAAATGGACTTAGCATTTCAGAACATCTAGAGATGTCTTTGAGTGGAAGAAGACATGAGGTTGTGAAAAAGATACCTCATTCAACACTAGAGTGGAATGCCTTACTTTTTATTCAAGTAGAGCGTTGTCATAGATATTTAATGATTTCTAGCAGTGATGTGTGGATTCACACACATTTTAAAAAGCGTGGATGAACTGTGAAATTTACGTTAGAGCCAATATTTTTAAGCTAATAGCATTTGAGTGTCAGAGACTGTTCGATGTTGATACTAATAACTTTCATGAGTCATCTTGTCATCCAAGTAATTATAAGTTAATGGATAGAGATGTAATAAATGCAGCTGAAAAGTAATTTCAAAAAATATATTTTTTTTGTTGATTCAGATGTACTTTTACATCTTTAGCCTTAAGATATAATTCCTTCTAGTGTTGTACTTTTGGAATAACAGCTTCTTAATACTAATTTTGTAGTTCATGGATAGACTACTTATCTCAGTATGCTATGGAAAATTTCCTGCGTGCAGCTGAAATAGGAGAAGAACTGAATGAAGCCTGGATTGTGCATAATGCTGTGGTGTATATCTTAAACTACAATAGGCATCTTATCACATCAGGAAGACAGAGGGAAATTATTGAGTATCTGCAGACTCTTCTTGGAGCAGTCAAGACTGTTGGGCACACTGGGTAAATTTAGAGTTTTGGTTACGAACATGCTGTTGTTTCTATAACAGAAAAAATATTTTCACAATGTTAGTTTGTGTCATGAGAGAATGTTATTGCTGGCTTTTATTAGAAGTAGAAGGACTTCAGCATATACAGAATACTTCAGAAGGTAAATTGAATTTTGTGGTTGGAAAGTGAGGTTTTAATCCTGTTTGTTTCTATTCACTATAATCCATATTAACCTTAGTCTAAATAATGTTAATTTCTTTTCATTATGGAATAGCAATATGTGCATATGAAATAGTGCATGTGCATGTGTCAATTTTGTTGACCTGCTCAGAAAGAATCAGGAAAATTTTTGTAGCCTTTCTGTTGGCAGGAGCTTGAAATGTGTTTACTTGCTCTCAGTTACTCTGAAGTTGAATTATATACTAAATATAGTTTATTGTAAATATTTCTAATCACAGTAAGTTCTGAAATACAAAACAAAGGAGGAAAAAAGAAAGAAAAGGGAATGTGTGCAATAATTGACCACGAAAATAGATTTCACAGTGATTGAGAGAAATCCTGTTCTGTAGCAAATGCAATGGCAGAATGATTAACTATTCCAGAGGAATACTCAAGTCAAAGTTTTGTCGGACAAAACCCTAGAACTTTTAGCACTTTTTTTACTGACAGTGACTTCAGAACTAGACAAACTGAGAGGACCAACAGTAAAGAATGATTTTTTGACAGTATTGCAGGTCAAGGCCTAAAGTTCAGTTTGTACAGAGATGAAGACAGGTAATACCTACTTATTAATTCGGGCATTTATATTAACATGTATCATAATTCAGTTTGTGTTGTCCGTAAAAAAAAAAAAAAAAAAAAAAAGAGAGAGAGAATTCCATCTCAGGTTGATTATCATAAGGAGTAATACAGTGTAACAAATGAATGATTTTATGTGAAGAGTTTGGTGTAGGTTATTAGGAAACCCTTTCTACTTTCACACAAAACAGTTCACTACTAAAAAGTAAGATTTTAAATTTGTTCATCTCTGAAATAAATTTGAAAAGATACCTTTTTCTGTGAAGAAATATAAGCTTCAATCACAGAAAGACCTGAAAAAATGCAATATAAAATATGAAAGTTTTTATTGGAGAGAGGGGGAGGAGGGAGGGTAGATTTAACCATTTTAACTGCATTTTCAACAGGGAAATTTTGTAAAATCTGTAGTTTTGTTTTCTAAGAAAAATCTAGATTTTCAAATAGTGCTCATGACTTTATTTGTTTCACTTATTTTGGTCTGATGCAGTATGCATTTCAGGTTTCTTTTTTCTTCTTCAGAAGTACTGTCACTTTGTTGATGTTATGTAATGCTGTAGCTCGGGGCTTAATTCTCTGTTGGATTCCAAAGCCAAAACTTACTGAGGAGAAAAAGTTATGTGCATCACCAGACAAAAGTAGAAAGGCTGCAGCAAAGGGACATGAGAAAGCAAATGCTATCCCTTCTTTGTCAGTAGATCCCAGTGGACTTCCTGATATCAAAGCAGCCCTAGAGGTACAAAATCTACTTTGTCATCTTTTTTTTTTTTTTTTCAATATGCTGTCATGTATTACAATTCATAGAAATTTAAATTCCAGAGATTCTTGCAGAAAAACTACCATCTTTTATGGTTCCTGCCATCACAGGTTCTCCCCAAATACGTACTGAAGTTCCTTGTCAATTGAATCTGAAGACTGCAGCTTTTATTCGCTGTATGGATTTATTTATGGAGATGTTGTTAGTATTAGAGATGCATGCACAGAAATTTTAAAATAACTAATGGATAACATTTTCCATAAAAGGAGCTGTTCAAATTTGCCTTAAGTTTCAGTCTTTTTTTCTTCTTGCTGTTTAGATTTGTGAATTTGCTCTAAATGTGACAACTGGAACCATACCTAATGAAACAGTACCTGTTGCTGTAAAACAACAGATCATTGCTACATGGGTGAAAGTAAAACAGTTAAATCAGCAACAGATAGGACATAAACTTTGGACTGAGGAGGAGGTATTATTTCTCTGAAATCCTGCAATAAGTTAATTTTTTTTCTTTGAAAAATTAATATTAAATGCATAAATTTATTTAGTTATGATTAAATTATCAGTTGTTACTGTGCAATCCCAATTAATGTTCTTAATATTTTCTTGAAAGAAAATCTGTTAATATGAAATTTTTATTTCTGCTCAGAGTAGTGATGAAGCACAAAATCCTATTGCAAGAATTCTTGTTGGTCTAGAAATGTATTCATGTACTGGCTTGGGTCTCATGGATTTCACGGTTCCTGCTTTATCTCAGGTATTTCCTTTTATTTTATTAGCTCTTTGTTTTTTGAGAAAGAGCATGTGATTTCAGTTTTGATTTTGAATACAGACAAAATTCAATTTGAAACTATTATGTTTATTATATATATATATATGAAGTACATATATAATATAATTTATGCATATTTATTATTTTGAAACTTTTTATTATTTACTTCCAAAGTTTTCAAGAGATTGAGTAGTTACAACAGGTAGAAAAATTGTGTAACTATTTTCATTTATACAAAAAAGAAAAAGCATTAGAAAACCAGTATTACAATTATTCCCATGTTGCCCTAACAGGTTATTATCATAACCATCAGATGAACATAATGGGTTCAGATGTATTCTGTACAGAACCATACTTGGGACTTTTTTATTTTATTTTATTTCATTTCATTTCACTTCATTTCATTTAGAAGATAAAGTCTTATCTTAGGGTTTGTATTGGGAGCATTCCAAATTTCAACAGAGAACTTCATGTTATTGTGCATTTACTTTTGGCAGTTACGGGGTAGAACTACCTGTTATTTAAAGAATTAGGTGGCTTTCTTGTAAGACTTACATGAGGCAGAACTCCATTACTAGCATAGTTCATTAAAACACTTGCTTTTAATTGGTCTTAACATGATTGCTGGTGCTGAACAGTGCCACACTTTTCCTGTTCTGTTGATTACCAGTCTGGAGGAATGAAGGTGGTATAAAAATGTTTATGTCATACATTTTCAAAACTATGAGCTGATGTTTTACCTGTCTGATTACTACACTTAATCATATATACTTCCTGTTATAAATGGGTTTCTTAAAAGGCTAATGCATATTTCCTCGGTTAGCTAGGAATCTGATGACATTGTCTAACACTTCTGTAGAAATGCTCCTCTCTAAAGACGAGTATCTCGGTCCTTATAAAGATTTAGCTATATAATTCCAATTGGTCTGCAGATTTCTGCCAAATACTATGAGCTAGCTTTAGCTATTATTTCAGTGATGTTCAGCATATTTATAGCTGGGTTTACATTTGCTTTTACAATATTTACTGCAGGGTAAATGATGATTATATGTTTATTACCTATTTTGATTTTTCTTGTAAATCTTTGGTTTTCTAGATTGTTTTAAGATTGTTTTATTGCATACTTGTTCCATGCCAAGGTGCATTGTATGAAAGGTACATCTGGAAGAATGTAATCTGGTTGTATATTAGTAAGCTGGTGTGAGGATAAATAAGTATTATGTATGAAAAGGGCACGGCAGAAACACAAGATTTATTTTTATTTTACTTTTTTTTTTTTTTCCAGTTAGTGAAATTGGCATTAGAATGCAGCTGGTCAGATTCACTAGTAGAATTGCAGACACTGACACGACTTACATATTTTGCATATATGTTACATGACTACGAAATAGTGATGACTTGTTCCCAAAGGATATTGCAGTCAGATGATAGTCTTTTTGACCATAGCAATACCAAGAAATATGAAATGTAAGTACATTGAATTTTGCATTATAATGTGGTATACTTGATATAAATTTTGAAGAATGAGTATATAGGGAAAATGCATCTGACTACTTAATCAAAATTGAGAGAATTTTTTTTTTTTTTTTTAACAAAGAAACTGTACAGCTGAAAGTGAAATTTTCCTACCGCTCCTGATTTTGTCATTAGCAATTACTTAAGTACTAGAGATGATGTTTTAATTCTACAGTGTAACCTGAGTAGAAGATGGTGTGAGATCCAGATTGTGCCTCTGGACTCGGTTCAGGAAGATAAGTGAATTTTGTAATCCAAGTGAGTCAACAGGTTATATATACTTGTGTTTGACTGTCGTACTGATGAGCAGTGCTTTTTCTGAAATGGGGTCTGTGGCAGTCACAGTCTTTCCGTGCTTTTGTAGTTTCCAAGCAGAAAGTAGCTTATTCTAATGCATTGATGAAAATTGCTTCTGATAATACGTGAAGGGTCTACACAGTTCACGTAAGAAGATGCTGTGAGTGATAACAGGTGATAACAGCTACTGTTTTCTAATTTCTGGTGTCAGGTATCCCCAGGTAACAGGCTTCCTTTATAAATTCTATATGTGGGAGCAATAGGAGTGTAATTCGTTTCTTAAAAAGCCCAGGGTCTTACTGGACTGTTAATTTAAAACTTTGATCTTGTGGAAAAAAAAAAAGGAAAAAAGAAAAAAGGTTTCCTATATAGGAGGATCTATTCGTGGAGTCCTTAGATCCTTCTGCTTATATACGATTTTCCCCGAAAAAACAGAATGTAATTTCATCAAAACAAGAGGGAATTGACACCAATTATTTAAAAAAAAATCAGAATGCAAGAAGTTTGAAATGAAGAAAATAAATACTTTGAATATAGTTCAGTGTTCATTTTTCTCTCTGAGAAGATTTCCGGAAAACAGTGCTGCTCTTTGAAATTAATGGTTGTTTATTTCATAGGAGAAGAACATTTAAAACCAATTTTTCTCTCCAAAACATCTTAAAATATGAAACATATAATTTCAAAATATTATAGAGAGAAAATAATGAATATTTAGCAATCTGCAAACTAGTGAATGATAAAATGTTTCCTTCTTTGACCAAGAAGTTTAGTTGTGGGTTGTCAATGTTATCTCCAGAGAAATGGAAGATGAATGTACTCAGTCTTTTCATGTTAAAGCACAACTTAAGGACAAAGAAGGCTTAGAGACCTACTTTTTTTTGTTGTTGTTGTTAACTTGTGCTGTAGAACACTGGTGTCCTCTTGTGGACACAAATCATAACTGCATAATAGCCCTCTACGCAGTAGGAACCAAGCCAACTAGAAATGAGTAATGCCAGTTTAGTAAAGATGAATTCTCCTCTTTTTTTTTCTTTTTTCTTTTTTTCTTTTTTCTCTTTTCTCTTTTCTTTTTTCTCTTTTTTCTTTTAAAAATCTTGCATATTGTATGGCATTATTGTATTACTTCTTTTCTTACAAAACCACTTCTATCCAAGCATAGCAGATAATTTTTATTATTGCTTTGTTATTGTTTTTTTAACTAGTTAACTGATGGGATTGAAATCTCTACTCCTTACTTTTAAATGTAGCAGAATATGATCCAAGTCAATTTCTCTAGAACCCTGTCCATACTTTACCAGACGTAAGAGAGACCAATTCCAAGAAAAAAAGTATTTAAAACTGTCTGATTTTCCCAATTTCTGTTTTTAATTGCTTGCTATGTAAATTTCATTCTGAACTAATATTTTTATATTGTTTGATGTACAATGGTGAATAATGGGGAGAGAATCCCAAATCTATTTTCTTTGGTCACTAGAAGTAGGTAAAATATTTTTCAAATCTTATTGCACAGTTATTTTCATTAGAACTGTAAAAAAGATACTTTATTTCTGATACCTGTTCACAGAGTGTTCAGATTTTTCAAATATTTTCTGATTGTAGGAAAAAAGTCATTAGAAGCCTTTGTAACTTTCAAAACTACTAACATCTCTCTAGTAACAACTTGAAAGCATTGTTAATGGGAACTGGTGTGTTCTTAGACTGTAAGACTAGCACATTTTGAGTTACTTGTCTTTATTCAGACCTGATAACACAGTGAGACAAGAAA
Organism: Cygnus atratus; assembly: GCF_013377495.2. Lineage (NCBI taxonomy): Eukaryota > Metazoa > Chordata > Aves > Anseriformes > Anatidae > Cygnus > Cygnus atratus. The sequence goes on from NC_066368.1 coordinate 105,972, forward strand.
TGTTGAGTACTGCTGCCTGTATCCAAGGAAAGAGTATAATGGAAAATTTGGCTGGACAAAAACATTTGCGTGTAGCAGCATCAAAAGCCTTTGCTCAGAGTGCCAGGTATGTTTTATTTTAAGAGGGGACTAATATAAAGCAGACAAAAAAATTGATTTAAAGATTTGGGGATCAGCATTCTTTCCCAAGACTGATAAAAAATCAAAATAGTTGAGAGTTGAAATGCTTAACAAAGGATTTGACAGAATTTAGCAGTTTGGTAAATTTAAAATAAATTTTAGCAGTTTAGAAACCAAACTGGAAAGATTGCTTTAAGTAATGAATAGGAAGAAGGTGATACATGGATGGATAATGCCTGATTTTTAAATTCTTTGTTTTTTGGAAAAAAAAAAAAAAAAGAGCAAAAAAGTAGGCAATTGAAACTGTTAGAGGATGAAAATGTGATGGCTGATGTGAAGCCCTTAGCAGTATCATTTTTTTCCTTAATAATTAAAAAGAGAGTGATGAATGAAGTTGGAAAGGCCAGCATAACAGAACTCTATAGTTATGTTGTGTTGTGAACAGACAAATCCATATTTTTTCAATTTACATACGATGACAAGCACTTTTTTGGGGAGTGAACATGTACAAATAGCTCAACAAATGTCAAAAGGGACACAAAAAGTGGTGAGCAAAAACTTAGTAAGTCTAGTGTTAATATATACTGTATGTGAGCAGATAGAGTCTAAACATTGTGAAATTTTGGGAGAAAATGACAGATTGCCTGATTCAAAAATGATCAAGCTGCGACAGGGGAGGTTCAGGCTAGATATCAGGAAGAGGCTCTTCACCGAGAGGGTGGTCATGCACTGGAACAGTGCTCCCCAGGGACGTAGTCACGGCACCAAGCCTGTCAGAGTTTGAGAAGTGTTTGGACTGTGCTCTTAGACATATGGTCTGAATTTTTGGGTGCTCCTGTGTGGTGCCAGGAGTTGGACTTGATGATCCTTGTGGGTCCCTTCCAACTCAGGATATTTTATAATTCTATGAAAATAGTAAGACTATTCATTGGGTGATTTTTCAATACCAATCCATAATTTGTAGTTAAATTCTCAAGATTTTGCTCACTTAGGTGTGTTATGTGTTGTATTACAGTCTGGAAAATTATTATAATTTATTAATTAAAAGTAACATTTGCATGGAATGTGCTCAAAACAATTTGCATGCAAGTAGAGGCATTTGAAGTATATTTTTATGTTACAGTGATTCTGTACTATGCAAAATCCATAGCATTGAAGAGGTGTGGGTTTTTTTGGGTGTGGGTGTGTGTGATGCTTTTATAATGAGAAATTAATGCAATAGGAAGAAAAAGAAAAAAAAAAGTAGGTTATTCCAAAGAGAACCTCTCAAGTAGATATCTACTAACTTTTAAAATTAAGTCTCTCTTCAGTTAAGGTTGTGCAGGAATACAGTACAAACACTTGTTTAATATTCCTTGTGTTGGATGTATGGAGGTGTTTTGTATATAGAAATGGAAAATATATTTTGTATGAAGCTGATATGCTAACCCCTCATTGCTGAGATATAGTGGTGTCTAGGTAAGGTAAACCACGGATGATGTTTGCAGAAGTAAAATCCTGTATCTTTGTTACGGTGAGATTTTTTCCTTCATTAAGTTGTAATTTGTTTTCTTCAGATATGCAGGTGAAGCTGGAAATTATTCCCTTGTAATGTTTGCAGCGAGACACTTTTGGAATGCATGTTTACCTTTGCTAGGTTTTCCACATGACAGAGAGCAGTTTAAAGAACCTACTGAAATAATTCTTAAGAATATAATAAAAGCAGAATCTAAAAATAAACAGGTAAGAATAGCTAATAAATACTGTTAACTATGCATGTGTTTAGTGATTGGTACTGATGATAAAGAAAAATTTTGCTTTGTTATGAAGCTCTGTGTGCATACTTCAAGATACCTTTCCTAAAAGGAAAAGGCCTTGTCATAAACACGTAAATGCTTTCTAATCTTCATTTGCATAGCACACATTCACACACAACAGGGAATCACATACCCTTTTTCCATTTGGTGATTCTTCTGGTTTTAGGCAATCGACAAACTTGCAGCTGTTTTCTTCAAAATAATTTACTGTCTGGATGTGTGTAGTGTTGCACTTTGTGAGGCTCACAAAAGGGAATGCTTAGAAAATATTCAAAGGAAGATAAAGTGACAGAAAAAATCTGTCACTTCCAGTAAGGATGCTAATAGGCCTTAAAAGACAAACTCATAAAAGTTGGAATTAAATTGAGGTTCCTCACACCTGCAGATTCAAATTACCCTTAAGCCTGCAAAAATTATTTTTTAACAAATCTCATCACATGAAATTTCTTTTACTGCTGAAACATCCCTACACATTTACAACTGTTCTTACTTCAAAATTCCTGGAGCTGATCCATTTCTCTCTTTCTAGATTTGATTTAAATGTCAATGAAGCTGATGCGAGTTTCCCCATGCGTTTCAGTGGTCGCAGAATTAGACCTTGAAGGTTTTATTAATAACTTTTGCATTCAAGTTCAGTGGTACCAATGTGACATCTCAGTCTGCATCTCAGATCATCTAGTAGTATAGTATAATAATAGAAAACTTAATTTTCCTTTCTCCTCAAGCCATGTATAAATCACTAATAATCAGAGATGGTGACTGGTCTGCTTGAGTGTGTAGGAGACAGAATTTGCGAGTACACTGTGTACTAGGAAATACAGTGACATGAAGATTGTAAACTTAAAGGAACTTTGCCAGAGCATGGATATCTAACACTGTGATTTCCCATAGGGACATTTCTAAAGGTCTAGTTATTTGCAGAGCTGATATATTGAAAACCAGTAAGAAGGAATACTTCATTATGTATGTATAAATAACTCACTGCTACAGGATATTTTCAGAGCAAACCGTTAAAAAGATATATGAAAAGTCAAGACCTTTATTTAGATAATGGAAGTGTACAGTCGCAGAGAGCACAGACTTTTTATATCTGTAAAGAATAGTAATGCTTGTGAATTAGACTATATAGGATCTTCTGATATTATTTAGAAAAAATATTTCCAATAAGTTCTGTATTTGATTATTTCCAGAGTTTCTAATTCTTCTTTATATGCTGTAGTAACTACTGTAAGAGGCAGGAACTGGTATCCAGTGATCCTTGATCAGGCTAACTCTAAGCAGTTTTTAAATGTGTTCACATATCTAGAGAAGCATATACCTGAAGATAACTTTTAGTTTAGCCCAGCAAGGCAGTGGTTGTTTGCTTACTTGAGATATGTACCAAAATATAAAGGGCATTGTTCCTACTGTCTTTTTAGGAGAAAAACGATACATTGCCTTTGCATCAGTGGCTCACAAAGGATTTTCAAAGTAGTGGATTATCAGATGGATGCTTTCTGCCAGGCATGTTCTTTCTTATTTTGATGTGATAATTAAAAACAAACTAACAAAAACCTGTATTTTGTAATAGCATTGTTCTAATTCTGCAGTATATTAATAAATGACTTGAATATACTTCAAAGGTGCTGATGAAGATCTGACATTAAGGACCTCTTTATATGGGTTATTATTCCACATATATGCTGATAAAGCTGATTGGGAAACAGCATTAAAAGTCCTGAATGAAGCTATTCAGGCTTTGCCTCAGACAAGACACAGGCTGTAAGTTATTTATTTATTTTTATTAAAATAAGCATTTGGGTTCTTGAGAACTCTAAAACTCTAAGTTCTGTTTTTACTGTTTTTCTGTTTTGCATTGGCAGAATAAAATCATGACTACCTTTTGGTCAGCCAGTCAATTCTTATAACAGGAAACACATATGTGTCTTTTCAGTGAAAAGATTTATGTTTGCAGTGTTTCTTATCATTAATCTTTTCATAATGTTTGTACATGCCATTTTCTAAAACTTGTATACAGGTACTATCTAATTTTCCCAAGAAAATAGGAGTACGAAATGTAGCTGAAGTTATAATTTTTCTAGCTGTAAAGCCACTTAATGTAAAATGGAAGCTAAATTATCTAGGCTACTGTTTATATATAGTCTTATATGAGTTCAAAGTTTATGCCCTTTTATATCAGTTTATGAACTTACACATCTCTGTGCTACACTGAACTACTATATCTATTCTACTTGGAGTTACTTTACAGATACAGATGCAATTAATGTGCAATTGTTTTTGTCCTTTTCTAGTCTGATTTTTAAACATTTGGCTACAGTAAAGGCAAGATTGGGATGTAATTTTATGATGGAAATTCAGAAATTTGCAGGTGAAAGTGAAGATTATGTGTCCCATATTTGGCGTCATATGGTAACAGTTTCCAGAAGCATTGTTGAACAGTTAAACTGTTTTAAAAATGCAATCAATGCTTTGCAGGTTTGTGAATTTTTACTATCAGTTCCAATACTGATAAAAATATGTTTTTAAAGTGATTAATGAGATAGCAAGTATTGTGAAGTATAGAATTTAAGGAGTAGATAGGCCATATATATGGTCATTGTTTCTTGTAACTTTGAAATTGCTTTTCAGTTGGAAAATCATAGAATCATAGAATATCCTGAGTGGGAAGGGGAACTACAAGGACCATAGAGTCCCACTCCTGGCTCCACGCAGGACTACCTAACAATTAAACTATACATTGGACAGCGTTGTCCGAACACCTCTTGAACTCTCTCAGGCTCAGTGCCTTGACTGCTTCCCTGGGAAGCCTGTTTCAGTGCACAGCCACCTTCTTAGTGAAGAACCTGTTCCTGATATCCAGTCTGTCTTTCCTGATGTAGTTTCATGCTGTTCCCTTGGGTCTTACCACTAGTCACCAGAGAGAAGAGATCAGCGCCTTCCCCTCTGCTCCCACTCCTGCCCTTCAGCCTCCTCTTCTCTAAGCTGAACATATCAAGTGACCTCAGCCACTTCTCATATCTCTTCCCTTCTGGACCTTTCATCAGCTTTGTTGCTCTCCTTCGGACACTCTCTAATAGTTTTATGCTCTACTTACGTAGTCGTACCCAAAACTGCACACAGTATTCAAGCTGAGCTGCACCACTGTAGAGTATAGCGGAACAATTACTACCCTTGACCCTCTAGCAATGCCATGCTTGATGTACCCCAGGACATGGTTGGTCCTTTTGGCTTCCAGGGCAAACTTTGACTGGCATTCAACTCGCTGTTGACCAGAATCCCCAGATCCCTTTCTGTGGGGCTGCTCTCCAGCTTCTTGTCCCCCTGGTATCTACATGTAGCCAGGGCTGGTTGCCCCATCCGAGGTACAGAATCTGCCACTTGCTGTCATTGAACTTCACGTGGTTGGTGATCGCCCAGCCCTCCAATTTGTCAAGATCTTTTTGCAAGTCCTCTCCAGCCTCAGGGGAGTCAACAGCTCCTCCTAATTTAGTGTCATCTGCATAATTATTATCCATTTGAGTCCTGCATCCAGATCATTTATAAAAACACAACAGAATTGGCCCTAAAATGGAGCCCTGTGGAACCTCAAAAGAGTGTGTATGGTTGACTTCTGGTATGCAATAACAGTTCAGTTGAGGCCTGACAAAGGAAAAGTCTAAGAATAGCTAATTGCAATAAATTTTGAAAAAGCAAAGAATAAACTGGTAGAGTTTTTTGTTGCATTCTCTTTAACATATCTCTCTGATTATGTGACTCAAATGAAACTGCTTACTGACAAATTATTTTTTGCTTCCATTAAGACTATATTGAACTTTTGAATATCAGTTCAGTGGTTTACACCACCAGATATAAACCAACTCTTCCTTTATCACTTTCACAGAAACAAGAAAATGAATGGCAGAAAGTTGATTACCTGATGGAATTTGCTGAATGGTTATACTGTAACCAGTTTCCCCTTAATGATGTTATTAAACCTCTGGACTGGGCAGTAGGTCTTTTGCTACATATGAAATTTTCTATGCAATCTTCTCAAGAAGAAGGTATGTAAATGTGTATATTCTTCAAAGAAATTTCCCAGTAACAAATGCAAGGGACAATTTAAGTTTATAACTTAGCTAGCAAACAAAGAATGGCACCAGCACGGCAGTACTTTCTCCAGTATGCACTATCATTTGTTCAAGGATATTTTAAAAGCATCTGTGAATTCTGTGTTGTGCCATAAAGATCTACTCTCATCACTGAATCACAAAATGCTTATGGTTGGGGCAGGCAGGGAGGTAGATGTGTTGCAGGGGTGTCCTGTTAGAGAAGAGACCAAGTGCTGCCCCATGTCAGATAGAGCCAGTTCCAGCTGGCTCCAAAAGGTATCCACTACTGTCCAGAGCTGAGCCAATGGACAATGCTGTTTGCACCTCTGCATAAGATAGGGAAGGGTTAAAAAAAAAAACACCTCTGTGTGGCAGCTGTGAGAGACTGCAGTAAGAAAAATGTGAGAGAAAAAAACTTTGTAGATGCTAAAAGGTCAGAGAAGGAGGAGGAGATGCTCCACGTACTGGAGCAGAGATTCCCCTGCAGGCCAATAGTGAAGCAGGTTTTGTCCCTGTAGCCTATGGAGGACCATGTTGGAACAGATATCCACTCCGCAGCTTCCAGAGGAGGTGGAAGTGCACTGAAGGCAGCTGCAGTCTGTGGAGAGCCTGCACAGGAGCAGGCTTCTGGCAGGAGCAGTGACCCCTTGGAGAGGAGCCACGTAGGTTATCTGGCAGGAACTGTGGCCTGTTAAATAAGACATATAAGACATAGTTAAAGTGTTTGTTGTGTATTTCATTTCAGTGTTGAACTTCTGTCATTTAATATGCATAATTGTTACACTATTAATTTAAAACACGGTACAAGTAGCATTACATTACCATAAGAAGAACATGTTCAGCAGATGATTTTCCTTTTTCTGATTTTTTTTTTCATTTGTAATTTAGATTTTTTTTTGAATAATTTAAAAAATACTGTTACAGATACAAATACAGGCATGTTATTTTTTCATTTTTAGCAGAAAAAAAATCTATTAAAAAATTATTGCCTATGGAAAATCTGAAGATAGATGTTGGAAGAAATGATGTCATGCCCCAAATCAATTTGGAAGATTTGAGTAACATTAAACAATTGGAAGCTTTGTTTAGAGCGCAGACTTTAATGGCTGTAGTTTCTGGTCATAGTTCTCCTTTTCATCAGCAACACTGTTTGATAGCATATGCATGTGTTATCCGTATCTGGCAGGTGAGATTATATGATAGTAAGTTATAATGTGGCCATTATATTTTCAGCTGTCAGTGTCACTGCGGTATCAACTACTCATTCGACATTTTAGCTATGTCTTTACTGTTTCCAATTTTATGCTATAGTTAGTGTATTTTCTCAGGTTTAGGATTAAACAAGAAAATTCTTTCTCTCAGGTAAATAGAGAACAGACATTTAAGGATAAAAACAGTGGCCCATTTTTTCTTTGGAGTGCAGTCATTCTTTTCTTGTGAATTTTTGTGTTTCTAAAATTTTGTATTTTTAATTAGTTAAAGAATCTCACTAGCATCAGAATACACACTGAAGACATTGCTGACAGTTCTGAGGGAGGGTACTTAGAGATAGACTGTCACTTAGATGGATTCAAAGTGGCTGTGATTCGACTGAATGGAATTGTGTGATGTAGTTAAAATAAATTAAAGTGTTGATTTATTTGTTACATGTTGAGAAAAAAAAAGTATAGACAGGCGGTTTTCATTAAATATTATTCTTTAATCACTTTTTCATTGCTAGAGCATTTCAAATCAAACAAGTGTATTTGATTTCTCATTGATATGAATGTGCAATTTAAATGGCTAATTGAGCATTATAGCAAAAATCATAGGAATATTATTATATGTTAAATACGAGTAAATCTTCAAAAGGACTAAATCTATACTTGATAATAGTAATGCCACAAATCTTCATATAAACAGTCTTAATGCTACAGGTGGCATTGCAGAAGTTGTGCGGCATCCAGCATTTTTTTTTTAGTGATATTTTGTTTTCTACTCTAGATAACTCTAATGAAATATGTTCATCTTCTCAGAATAATATGTTTTTATGCTTTAGGCAAGATCAGAAGTGTTGTTATTGTACATGCAGAGGAACTTTCTCTGGATGCTTTCATATGTTTAAATATTTAGAAATTTCTGTTATATCACATTCACTAGAAGCAATATAGAAGACCACTCCAGAAATACAATAAAGTGGCTCTTTCATATTTTCAGTCTTCCATATTCGTTTGAACCCCTGATCCTCTGTCTCTATTTATAGAGGACTAAGCAATCTAGACTAGTAGTTTAAAGTAAGAATTGAATTTCCAACCATATAGATTAAAAAAGTAGAATCACAGAATCATAGAATATCCGAGTTGGAAGGGACCAACAAGCCAACAAGGATCATCGAGTCCAACTCCTGGGTCCCCAAAGGACCACCCAATAAAATAAATAAATAAACATAAAAATATGATCATGTGTCTGAGAGCATTGTCCAAATGCTTCTTGAACTCCAGCAGGCTTGGTGCCTTGACCACTTCCCTGGGGAGCCTGTTCCAGTGCCCAACCACCCAAGTAACTTTGGTATATATCACAGAGGGCATGTCATCTGACAGTTCAGCTGCTTACGTGCATTATCATGATCTTCCAAAATGCTTGTACAAATAATGCCAGCATCTAGGATACTTTGAATTTTCTTGTTTTGTGAAGAAAGCTCTTATGTAAAAAAGCATGGTGTACGACAATTTTTAATAGGTAGTGATTTACAGTGAATAATTATTACTACTAGAAATTTCCAGGAAAAAAAAAAAAACAGTAATTATTTTCTCATCTAGGTATCATTGTCAGCATCAGGACTTATTATAGGAGCATTATCAAAGTCTTCACAATTTACAGCTCCTCAGGATGCACAGTCAACGATTGCTCCTAAGAAAGGGAAGGACAAAAAGGAAGAGAAACAAGTAAGAACCCTGTTCCTATGAAATAAAATCAATCATCTCTTTATAAGAGATGTTTCCCTGGGCTTGTCTGTTAAATAATTGAAGTGCTTTCCTATGAAAACTCTTGTATTTTGTGAAGAACTTTTCTCTGACTCATCATATTTTCACTTCTGATTGCATGGTCTTGGCAGGTCATAAGTTTACAGATACTTTTCTTTTGTTTGCTTCATTGGTTACAATACTGCTTTTTTGCAGAACCCCCAGTCTAGAGGTCAAAAAAAAGACAAAACTTCAAAAGACACTAAACAAGTAAGTTTTTTATGTTAGCTAAAAATTTAATACCAAACAAAATATCAACTTGGGCCTCATGAATGGCTGTATTTTAAATTACAGGTTGAAGAATCTTTTATGAAAGAGCAGCCTAAAAGGAAGGAGTCAGTTGATACCTTACCAATAAACGTGGAAGAATGGGCTCATTATGACTGTCCGAATGAAATTAGAAATACTTTTAAACAGAAAACAAATAGTTATGGTATTAACTGGAATAATTTCACAAAACCTGTAAGTCTGCTCCTCAAAATTCTAGAGCACTTGTTGTTTAAGGGAAAAATTGAATAGCGGAGACCTATGTACCATTTTAGTTTTCTTGTCTTTGTGATAAAGAATATGTTCAGACAGCTGTCAGAAATACTTTTGTGTCATTCTGTTCCTTAATATTTCAAAGTGTTAGTCTATCTCTGCATTTTGAAATGAACTTAACCTACAGAGTAAATTTGCTGTCTTTGTGTGTACATAGCTGCTTTTTCAGCTTGAAAGTTTGTTTATATTTGTTTTAGTAGAATTCAGAACTGAATATGTAATCAGTAATTTAAAATATATTTTCTACAAAATGATTTTTTTTTTTCAGACATGCACTTTGCATTTTATGGACATTTTAGCTCAAGAACTACAGAAAATATTTTGCCCCCACTTGATTCTTCCCATCTTTCAGCTAGCTGAAGTTATTGCTAATGAAGTTGTGGAATGTAGAAGTCTGTCTGATCTCTATCACCTTCGGTTTGTATTCTTTATTTATTTTAAATAAAAGAGAAACTGAATGGAGTGGACTGTCCATCAGTGTTTCACTAAACAGTAAACAATGCTTTTTGTGATTTGTTTTATATTTGTAATTTTCTAAATTTTTTTTTTCATTCACATGCATTTTAATAGGGTGTTTTGATGAATTGGTTTGCTGGTGGCATTAAAGCCAGAAAATCACTATCAGTTAATAAATATCATCTCCTTGAGGAAAGATATACAAGATTTGGGATCTCAAGCCACTTTCATGTGAATAATTTTTGTAATGTCTTATTGTCACCTAACTGAAAGGAGTCCAAACAAAATTCAATTAAAATATTATGTTTTAAATATTCGAAAGGAAGGCTCCCATCTTGCATCAAAAATATATTATCTTTAACTTCAGAACCCAAATAGGTATACCCAGTTAGCTCTGTCATTCTCTTTTTCAGAGATTTGCTTTTGTGACCAAAATTCTGGATCGTTATGGATGTTAAGCCCTGATTTTTTTTTTAATAAAAATATTTAATATGCATGCAGGGGCAAATTATTGCTGTTTAGTTAAAACATTTTATCACACTTTTTAGAAGTGTACTGCATAATAATGGCTTACTAATTAAGTTATTATCAGCAATAATTAATACTAGCTTTATTTCCAATAGTTTCTGAAATGCCACAGAATCTATTTTTAAAATACTGGAAACTGATTTGACATAATAGGGTAGACAAATATTTCTGTATACAAATGGATGTGTGTTTATCTGGATTACTGATTGATTACTGAGTTACTGTCTTACCAGACTGAAGTGGTTTACTAATACGAAATAGATTTGCAACGAAGCTTTTCCAGATAAAATTTCTTCTTAATGCCTCAGGAGTTGTTTTTATTTCATGGTATTTTTTTTTGTATTTGTGACCTGATTTTCATATATGATCTGATAGATATACATGAATAGGTGACTCTTTACTTAATGTAGTGCAGCAGGTTAGCTCATATACCTGTGGTTTTTGCATGCTGTAATAAGACCATATTAAAAATGCTATTATGTTTTCATACTTTTACCTCTTCAATAGGTACTTTCAACTATAACATCTCCTCCTTTTTAAAAAATGTTTGTCACTGCCCATATTAGTTAAGACATATGAAAGCAAGGTTGACAAATATGGAATACATGCTCTTTGTAATGTGTTTGTATGAAACAACTTTTGTAAGATTCTCGTTGTTTCTTAAACATTTCTTCCCCTTTTTTTTTCCTTAGAATTGCCCTGATATGTTCAGACCTAAAACTTACTCAGGCGTCTTCATATCATGAGAAAGCTGCTGGAGAAGCATACATCAGTGAATTAGAACAAGTAATGTATGTATTTCTACTATATAGGCTTTATGTATATATGTATGTATATATTTATTTCCCTACAGTTACTAAGCGTTGGCAGGAAAAGAAAGGTATTAAAAAAATGATCTCTTAATACAAATTTATATAGGGGACTCTATATACAGAGTGAGTGTGTGGTAAAGCTGCCTAATACACTAATACTTCATTATGAAATACTTCTAAAACATACACGAATTAACTTTTTCTTTGTTGCAATTTAGGTGTAGGCAAGAGATTGCACTGAAAAAGGAAAAAAAAGTACATGCTGAAACAGAAGAAAGAAAAACATTCTTGGAGAGTGCTCAGCTGAATGGTAGTAAGGATGAAAATATCCTCACTTCAGGGAAAAAGGTTTTTATTTCTACTCCCATTTCCTTAATAAATTACTCTTCCCTTTTGATTTTAATGTACTTCCTACATTGTTTTAAAATAATTTTATACCTGAGAAGTACTTCAACACACACAAAAAATTCATTAAAAGTGCATACTACTTAAATCCTGCTGGCAGTCATCAGCTGAATGTGAGCTGGGTTTGCCTGGCATATTATCTGTATTGTGTAACAAGAATAGAATCAGTATTCATACAAAGAAAAGCCACTTTTCTACAAATGGAATTTGAGACTAAACAAATCAATGAAAATGGCTGAGGAGCAAAAGCAAGTTACTAGTTACTAAAGTTACTAGTAAGAGTCAATTATTTCCTTACAGTAGCAGATCTGAAGTAGTTAATCAGTCCTACAATTAATTGTAATAGTATAAATTTATCAGTTAACTGCCTTTTGCATATTACAAATGTCCAAAACTCACAGTAAACCTGTTTGTCTTATAAAATAACTTCAAATTTTTAAGAAAATACAAAATAGAGCTGGACTGTGAGATATATCAGGGATTGGATACAACAGTTAATAACAGTTTGTATTTCATGTAGTTTAGATTTAAAGTTTATAACAGTGTAATATTTTATTATTTTTCAGATTTTTGAGTTAAATGCAATAACAGGCAAAGGACTGAGTGCACTTTCTTTCCCCTACTTATGGATAGAAAAAGCTGAAGTACTCATTAAGCTAGGTTTGTATCAGCCAGCAAGACTACTGCTTTCAGAGGCCCATGCTGCAACTCAGGTACATCAGAAATAAAACAGAAAAACAAAAATTAATAAAACATGTAGGAAAAATGTTAATTTTGATGTAGTCATTTCTCATAATAATAATCAAAGAGAAAAACAAGTAACTGCTGGGATATATTTTTTAAAGCAGAAATAAAAATATTGTTAAACTGAGAATGCATTGTTATTCATTAAAATAAGGGAAACTAACCAGAACATTCATAGTGCTAATAAAAAAACCCAACCAAGCAAAATCCAATTGAGGTTGAAAATATAAATATACTACAGCTCTCTTCCTGCTTATGCAGGTTACTGTAGCGTAATTATTGTAAGTGCTTTAATTTAAAAATATATAATTATTATCCTGTTATTCCACGAACTAATTTTGATCATGTAAGTAAAAACTGTTGAAGTACATTAAGCATGAATAATGAATAATTTTAATATATGGAATAATATATTCACAAATAATATATTTCTTTTATTGAAGCATCAATTTAGTATTGTACATTGAGAAAAGTTCAGATGACATCAGGGAGGACAACATATTTTAATGATATATTTTTCTTCTAGTATGCTATATGTCTGTATGCCAGTATACTATCTTCAGTATGCTGTATGTTTGTATCTTGTATACTACTAGTATATACTTTGTAAGTAGCATAAAATAGTGTTGTAAATTTACTGGAGCTCTACTATAGATAGATCCCAGTTCACTAAAAAAATTTTCATTGCTACATTCCTTCATCATATACAGACAAATGGCAGCAGGTGTATACATATTTGGCACTAGGGGACATGTTTTAGTGGTGGGACTTGGTAGGGAAGGTTGATGGTTGAACTTGATGATCCTGAAGGTCTTTTTCAACCTAGATGATTCTATGATATCAAATAATAGAAGAAAATTTGCTTGTTTGACTTCTGTGGGGTAGAAGGTGTGGGAACAAAGAAATACAAACTATATTTGAAGATTTGAAGTTCTTTGTTCATAGTAGACACTTTGTGCTTTTGAAAAAAGACAAGTAATATAAAAAGTAACTAACAAATTCTAGAAGTAAATGAAGAAATACTTTTCAGTTCTTATTTCTGACCCTATTTATAAGTTTTATCTAAAATACGAATATAAATAAATATGAATAGTGGTAGTGGTTCTTTCATATACATGTAATGTATCTTTTTTCCTAGGAATTGAGGACTCCATATGATGTGTCAAGGTGCTTGTATTTATTAGCTGTTTTGGCTAACCTGGAAAAAAAACACGGACAAGCTAAAGCACTTCTTGAGAAAGCGCAGCTTCTAGGAGGAAATGAACAGTTTTGGTACAACAGTACTGTTAGTCTAATAGAGGCAATTCTAGAGGAAGAGGGGGAAGAAAAACAGAGCTTGGTATGGAAGTATTATTTACTTTTCTGCAGCTGTACCTCACTTTCAATGAAGAGAAATTTTATTTCCTTGGCATTTCAGTATGAACAAAATTAGGTGTTAAATGCAGTTAATGTTGTTTGCTTGGCTGTGCATTCAACAAACGTTAATTACAAATTCCAAACAGATGCATGCCAGTAGGAATGAGACTGTCCCCACAGAAGTATAAAATTTTTTTATGGTAGGTTGTATATGCTTCTACTGAAATAAGAACAACAGTACTCTAGTATGTGTAACTAAGTGTCAGGGATGCAATTCTCTTGGATAAGATCCTTTGTAAACCGTAAACAGAAAATCCTGTTAATATTGACATGTGTTTGTTTTCCATATTTAATAAAGATTCTAACTTTTAGTATTGTTTCCCAGTATGTTGTTACATTTCAAATACTGATTTTTAGAGCTTGAAAGATACTACTGTAATACATATATTTATTAAAAACATTTTCTTATTTTACCCTTAACATTTAAATACCCATTTACTGTTCAGCCCTTAACTTCCATGAGTTTCAGCACAAATATAGTTCTGTTGTGTCCGTGATGATCTGTCCTTTATTACATGCAAGTCTTTCCTGTACAAAGAGATTATTTTGGTTTTGGGTGAATTCACATCTACAATCGTTGAAAGACAAAATACCTAGTTACCAGTGAGGGCATTTACTGTGGGTTTACCAGTATAGCTGTTAATGTAGTATGCGTGGTTTTTTTTTCTCTACATGGCTAACCCACATGACTGCAATAACAAAAACCTTTAATAAGGACAAATCTATATATGAGGTTTTGAGCATCATCTGAGGGGTGTTCTCACTTATCAGTTGGGGACTTCAAGATGAGTCTGGTTCCATCTTCTGTGCGTGGTGTGCTTAGAGAAAAGAGGGCAGCAGTAGTATGCACCTCTTAACTTTGTCTTCAGGCCAAACTCTTTTATCCTCTCCTCGTGTGTATGTGCTTCATTCTGTTAATCATAGCAAGATACCTAAATACAACCACAACTTATACTTTCTAGAATTGCATACGGTTGCCAAGAATCAGCCATCTCTGGGAATATTAGGGAAAGATATTTAACATTTTCTGTACAAAATATAAGCTTTCTAAATTAATGTTTAATATTAACAGCAAACATTTAAAGTAAAATTCTGATGTTACCTGCAGGCTTGTAAGATACTGGAACACACTGTGTATGTACTTAGATCTACCTTACTGAAGAGACCTAACAGAGAATCTGAGTTGGGTTGTATAATTGCATCCCTTGAAGCCAGGTAATTGTCTTTTTATTAACATATGTCCAGCCTCCACTATGCTCCACTATATACCTCCAGCTGCAAGTATATACTAATTTTGTCATTCACCTTCATTTTAGTATAGTGCATTCTGAAGATTCTCAAATATTTTTCTTCCAAGTAATTCTGCTTATTCTGTTTGTTTGTTTGTTTAAATTTCTTTTCCAATTTCTTCATTCTTGTACAGAGCCCTATTACCTGGTAAGTTAGTAAGCTAGTTCAGATACCACAACGCATTAGGCATAGTTTGTGGTGTAGGTTACCCAGAGGAGTGAGATACATTTGCCCGTGCAGAGGTCTCTGTTGCAGATATTTCCACAACATTCAGATATTTCCACAACGCTCGTAAACTGCAGTATTGACTTACTTTTTTCCTCACCATTATCCAAGAAGTCTTTTTATGGTGAAATTAAACGATGACTTTTGTGATATTGAAATCCAAGTACAGATTGCTTAAAATGTGTAGGTGAAAAGAGAGAAAGATGTAACATCTACATTTCCTTTTCTTTCCAGAAATGCTAAACTTCTGGATTAGAAAGGGAAGACTAATAGTTTCCTCATTTCAGCTATGTTGAGAAAACTGATTAGGCCTAGATGGTTTGAAAAATTAGATACATGGAACAACTGACACCTCTGTTCTAGTCTGAAATGATTATATTTTTCAGGACCTACTATCATTTGTAGAATATTAATTTAAAGAATTCAGAGGCTTCTTGTATGTTTATTATAATTTAAAGGAGGACAGAGAGAAATATATACAGGCTGTGCTTTCTGACTGCCATCTTGTACATAATTTTTATTCCTAGGAAAACACTTATTGAGATACATTTTGCTCAAAATTTTATGACTATTAATACTGAGTCTTGTCAGTTGCCACATATGCTACAGGGATCTTACAATAAATTAATTCAGATTGAGGAAGACTTCTTTAATTATGGGCATAAAAACTGCAGTGCTGAGATTTTGCTGGAACGTGCAAATATTCACAGGTAAGATTATACCTATGCTGAAAAATTGTATTTAAGTTTAACTAATCTAGAAAGTGTATTATTTACATTATTGTAGTCTAAGATAGAAAAGAGCAGATAATATTGATAGGTTTTATATCTGGGTGTTAGGTGTATATTTGTATTCTGAATGTGTTCTATATTCAGAAAATACTTCAGAATCAAAAATCTTTTCCACTGAAGGCAGAGTTAATTTTACCTAGTCTACTGTTTTTTGTACTGTCTTTGAGATCAAAACAAAGTATCAAGGTCTCTAAGCCAGTTTTTTGTCTTTCCATTTGTAAAGGCATTTGGACAGCCACCCCAATCATTCTCAAGTATCTATAGGCTTTTACAATTATTGCTGTTGAAATGGTTTGCTAGAAATTCTGGTGCAAAACACAGTATGCCTTCACTACAAGCTGTTTCCAGAATATATAATATATATTATAATGACTGAGATACGTATTATAACTAGCTGTTCTGGAATTTTTTTCCTGGTGAATAGATACACTGGAGTGGAGTATTGTCTGCCATTATTTTATCTATTAGAATCTCTTTGCATTGCAGTAGTACAGTTCCAGGAATAACCCCTTGAAAAAATAATGTGTGAACATTTACTTTTACTATTTGAATGTATAAAAAACACACAAAATTCATTTATCTACCATGTATGTTCAATAATGTTGATACTGTAAAAATAAACACTTTTTTACATTAGTTTTTTTGGTTCTATGTTTTTTTCAGGATGATTGCCAAGCAGGAAGGAAATGAAGAAGAAAAACATAGTCACTGTCTAGATGCTTATAACTTAGCTCAGATGGCAGTATCCAAAGCAGAAGAAGTGTTTCATAATGTTTGCAGCTTAATTGCAGTTATTGAGGTATGGATATATATATATATATATATATATATATATATATGTTTATCACTTAAGAAAATAAATCTAATTTAGGTCTACTCTTCGTTTGCTTTTGGATAATTTGTGGAAGCCCCAAATGAGATTATCTTCCTGTAATGTTAGGCATTGTATGAATACAGAAGGGAACATTCCGATGCCCAAAGCATTTACAGTTTAAGAAGGGAAGAAGAAAAACAGAAATGAGAAGATTTATTTTGTCAATTGTATATAATTCTAAAATTTATCTAAAAGCTACAAAAGGAAAAAATCTAAACTTGGAGATATTTTGATGAAATTATCCTCTAAAGACCTGACAGGTTTAAGCTACTCACAATAAAGTGTTTATTCCTCAGGAGAAAAACATTTACATTGACTGTTATGTAAATAAAGAAAACTTGTCTTTAGAATACTGTATTTTGGGTAATGAAAGCCTGAAGTCTACTTTGCTAGTGTGTACTGTTATTATACTCTAGCATCTAGCTGTTTTTCTGCTTTGCCTTTTTTAATGTATTCTTGTGTTGCTTCTAAAGACTGCTACCAAAATGAGCAATTATAAAATTCTGTTTTTATGTACACATTTTTAACTCCTTTGTAATTAGATATTTGTACCGGGTACATAAAACATGACAAGCAGAAATCCAGCCCCTCTTGTTTTAAGCAGCTACTTTCATTGCCTTGTATTGTATTTAAGATTTATCTTTTAAAATTACTTAAATTACTCTTAAATTACTTTAAGTTACATAGCCATATCTATGATCTATCGAGGAAATAATGTTAAAACTTTTGCTTTTTTAGTTAAAAGAAATACAACATTCTAACTTCTTAGCAGCTAACTTTACAAACATATTTGGAAGTAGAATTCTACTTTCCTTTCTTCTGTATTTCAGAATACAAATACTAGCATACCATTAATGAGGCAACTAGCTAACAGGAAGCTAAACCTTGTGGAAATTCTTCTGGATATTTTTCAAGTTGTTACTACTGAGAAAAAGCTTAAAAAAGTGGGAAAAACATCATTCCACAGAATTGCAGAGTCATTCCGTGGAGAAACTACTAAAGATAATGCAACAGAACAGGTAACACAACATACTTATTCTTGTGATTTGCATATTAAGGTATAACAAAGTTTACTGGGGCTGTTTTCTGTAGTAGAACTTCCACTACTGAGGAAAGGACTTCTCAGGCCATTCGTTTAGTTTTGCAGCAAAGAAAGTTCTAGTGTGTGTTTTTGTGGTGCATTTTTTTTTTTTTTGTTGTTATTTGTTTGGCTTTTTAAGAAAGATTTTGTTTCTTAAATGCAAAGAGTTAAAAACAACTAATTGCTGCAGGGAAATTACTTGAGGCTTCATAATTGGGCTTTTTTGCAATACTGTGTATTTTAAAATGGTTTTAAGCAGAACTGCTTAACTGAGCTGATGATTTAGAAAACAAGACGTGCTCCACTGGAACAGAGCGGTATTTCTTGCCCATTATTCTACCTCTGACAACAACAGTAGGAAATGCTGCTACAACAAACATAGCAGCCCCAGCAGTCCCTGTGTTACCTTCCCTTTACCGCTTACTCTTCCTCAGATGTGTTTGTCATTAGCTTATATATGTTACAGTGTACTTTTTTTTTTTTTTAATCAATTGATAATGAATTTGTGTATCTGTTAGATACAGCTATTTTGTTGTTAAAAGTAATTGGATTTAACGAATGTTCTTGTATGTACACACATATATTTTAAAAAGTATGTTTCTGTATGTGTGGGTATATATGAGCAAATAAACATGACTACATATTTTACCAGGATTGGAAGCATATGGAGTACACCATAGGTCATATTACACTGGCTCAATTAGCAAACATACAGAATCTCTGTAAAGGCTGCCCTGACATCAAATCCAAATGCCTGTACCTCACTGGAAAAAGTCTTCATTTACTCGCCATTAACATAGATCCTGTACATTCAGAAATCTACTGGAAGCCAAACATTATGGTATGCATTCTTGTCTACGTAGAAATTAGTTTTTGTGTATAAAGTTTGTTTACCACAGTATTTTTTTTCTAAATGCACTTGTACAGGAATACTCTTTATTTAGAGCTGGGTTTTACAGATTGTGTGCAAGCCATAAGAAAAATATATGCTGAACCAAGGAATTTCAGAAAAAATGTTTCTGTCAACATGCCATTGTTATGTAGATCACTTTTTTACTTATTCTTGATATATGATAATTCCAAAATTTTCAGGAGAGATTAAAAAATTTCTTGAATGCCTTGAAGGGCATGTTAGGTTTGTCTCTGTATCCATGGAAGAAAAGTAAGGACTTGTATTTGAAATGCTCAGATTTATAACTTCCTTTTGTGTTGCAGTAAGAACGCCATGTAAGAAAAGGAATGTTGATTGAGTCAATCAAGTTTAGTGATGGATTGAAGTGTTCATAAGAGATGAACTGAGGAAGAAAGACCAGAAAATCAAAAATCTAAGAGATTGTATGGGCATCCTTTTTAGTTTCTATTGGATGTATTGTCATCATAACGTATTAAGAAATTTTGATGCCTGATAGTATTACTAAATCTCTCACCATCGAGGGATTCATGTAGTGAGATGATATCTTTTAACATGAGTTTCATTTTCACCTGAACATTCACAAAAGAAATGAAGCCACCTGTACATAATGTAATGATATAATGTTTAACTTTTTTTTTTTTTCCTACTGTGGTGAGTAGGAAGAAGCTAAATTGGACATCACTAAACCTTTCCTGACTTCAGGAGAATGCAGTGAACAGAAAGTGACAGACATCAGTTTACTGTCTAATAAATGTCGGTTTGATAAGTATAGGAGGAAAGTACAGGGATTAAAGGTATTTTGGCATATTTTAGTAGTTAAAAAAAAATAATTTTCTTACCTTATCAGTTCTGTTTGAAATGGTAATTAAAATGTTTGTAACATAAATTTGATCTTACAAATGAGAATCTCCAAAGCGCCCAGAAAATCCTGTCTTTCTTTTGTGTCTCTGTCCTGCATCTCAAAACATGCTGTGGGAGCTTCTGTGGGAGCCTCACCTCGAAGTACTGGATGCAGTTCTGGGCACCACAGTACAAAAAGGACGTGAAACTGTTGGAGAGTGTCCAGAGGAGGGCTACAAAGATGGCAAAGGGCCTAGAGGGGAAGGCGTATGAGGAGCGACTGAGGTCACTTGGCCTGTTCAGCCTGGAGAAGAGGAGGCTGAGGGGAGACCTCATCACGGTCTACAGCTTCCTCATGAGAGAGAGTGGAGGGCAAGGCGTTGATCTATTCTCTTTAGTCACCAGTGACAGGACCCACGGGAATGGTGTCAAGCTGAGGCAGGGGAGGTTTAGGCTAGACATCAGGAAGAGGTTCTTCACTGAGAGGGCTGTTGCACACTGGAACAGGCTCCCCAGGGAAGTAGTCACTGCACCAAGCCTGTCGGAGTTTAAGAAGCATTTGGACTGTGCACTTAGTCACATGGTCTAAAATTTTGGGTAGACCTGTGTGGAGCCAGGAGTTGGACTCGATGGTCCTTACGGGTCCCTTCCAACTTGGGAGATTCTATGATTCTATGATTCTGATTGAGCTCCCAGGTAGAAATAATTTCCCCTTTAAAGATTTTCATTGATCCAGCATGTAGCAGCTTTTTGCTGCACAGACATGCCTTTTTAAAGGAATGTAACATTTTGCAGATTGGGAACAAGTAGATAACTTCTGTCATAAAACGTTTGTAAAATTCTTACAAAATTTAAGCTGTATGCTGAGCTTATCTGTGTTAACTACTGCAACTCAAAGCGCACTAGAAGGAGGAGATATACAGTTTATATTGTTAATTGATAACTTGATGTAATAACTAAGTTAAGAAAATTGTGGTTTTATTTGTATTAAATATAATTAACTGTAAATGGAAACACCTACTGAGAATTGACTGAAAATTCCTTTGTTCTGAGCAGCTCCTATTCTCTGGAATTTAAGTATAGTTCTGCTAACATGTACTATGTGTTTTATATTAAGGAAGGTATTTTCTTAAAACATTTATGTTTTAATACTGTAAAACGAATGTGGCATCTGCTGAATAATTAATCTATTTTGCATATTTTGAACATAAGTAAATATCTAAAAAAGCAGAAAAACATTATTAACCATGAAAATAGTATTTATTTTTCTAACACAAAAATAATCTGTATAAATTTAATGAATATTTAATATTAATGCATATTTTAATATAAACCTTTCTATTTTTATCATCTAGAAGGAACTTAGGTTGGCTCAGAAATATCTTTCTCAGTGCAGTGAAGCTTTACTACAGTGTATGGGTATTGCATTCAGCTATAATATTACCAATGTACTTGGTCCTGCTAGTTTGGAAATGGTTGAATGCTTTGGACAATTTGATCCAGTTTCAACTAGCCAGTTTTTAGCCCTTCATCAGGTAATGCAGCTAATGTATTATGCATTTTTCCAGGTTGTGTTAAGTTACATAAGCAAGAATGTTTGTTTATAGACATTGCCTGATCATTCATCATACAGATCCTGCCTGATAATTGATCGTACAGAGCACAATGTACAGATACATATAGGCACTAATTGGTAATATGGGTAACTAAATATACAGTATGTTAACTGAGGTCAAAATGGTTGTTCCATGGCTTTTTGACAATTCCAGTATCTGTTGTGCTTGACATGAAGTTTTCATTGTTGATTGCATACATGCAAATATTTTAGTGTCAATAATTTATTATAATGTGATTAGCTAAGATAAGACATTACCACAAAAGATTTTCATCCTTCCCTGACAAATAATTTTAAAAATGTTTCTGTGGATTTATTTATTCATTATTTTCAAGTAGGTAGGAAAGGTTTATGTTCACTTTGTCAAATCAGCACTCACATACTCAAGGCTATATGAATCACTCTTGTGACTATGGGCCTTCACCACAAAGAAGATAAGGAATGGCTGTAAGGCTTATATTCCCTGCATCAGGAACAAATAATACATACTTCCTACACCATCATCTCCACTGCAGAAATAGAGAAATGCACCTTATACTAATTTTCTTCCTCCCACATCAAGGCAACCACAGGAAATTACTGCAGACGTTAAGCATATGTCGCTGTGTCAACAGTTAGATTTGCAAATAGCTCCATCAGTGAGTGGAATGCACTGAGTAGGTCTTTCAATAAATCAGAAAACAGCACAGCTAGAATATAGGTTATAGAATATAAAAGTTTAGTTGGAAGGCACCTACAAAGATCATCAGATCTAACTGCCTGACCACTTCAGGGCTAACCAAAAGCATTTTATTACGGGTATTATCCAAATGCCTCTTGAACGTTGACAGGCATGGTGCTTCAGCCACCTCAACAGGCTAGGAAGCCCCTTCCAGTGTTTGACCACCCTGACAGTAAAGCAGTTTTTTCCTGAATGTACAGGTCGAACCTCCCATGGCACAGCTTCATGCTTTTCAGTGTGTGCTGTCATTGGTTACCAGGGAGAAGAGACTAGCACCTCCCTCTCCATTTCCCTGCCTCAGGAATGAGGTCACCTCTTGGCCTTCTTTTCTCCAAACTAGACAACCCAAGGACCCTCAGTCTCTCCTCACAGGACATGCCCTCCAGCCCTTTTACCAGCTTTGTTGTCCTCCTCTAGATGCATTCAAGTATCTTAATATCCTTTATATAGTATGGAGGCCACAGCTGTACACAACACTTGAGGTGAGGCTGCACCAATGCTAATACAGGATTTCATGCTTCAGTCCTTTATTCCTGTACTCCTG
The DNA here is from genome assembly GCF_013377495.2 of Cygnus atratus. Lineage (NCBI taxonomy): Eukaryota > Metazoa > Chordata > Aves > Anseriformes > Anatidae > Cygnus > Cygnus atratus. Next base: position 128,773 of record NC_066368.1, read on the forward strand.
CACACCGCATTTTTTATGGTTTGCTGTCACACTATTTGTGAACAGGCAAAGTAGAAGGCATAAGAAGGCACCAAAACCATGAGTAGCCATGTCTTTTACTGGGGAAGGTATTGGTTCAAAGGAGAGGCTTTTTATGTTTGTTGAAAAGAAAAGGATATAATGTCTTACCCTTTAAAATGTTCTCTGTGGGAAGGATGTTAAAATATGTGATGTGGTGGGTAATACAGTAGTAAGGCCAGTATTGTCTTTGGAGAAACATAGAAACAGAAAAGACGCAGCTTGCTTGAAAAGCTGAATTCAGAACACAAGCACTTAACCTTTCCATTTAGACCTTAGATGACTAAATGATCGAACATAAATGGTAGATGTAGACAAAGTGAATTCTCGCTGTTAATCTTAAGAAATCTTCCTAAATTATTGGCAGAGTGTTTACATTAGATTGTAAACACAAATAGGAGACATGCTTTTGCTAACTCATTTCTTTTTAAGTGAGAGACTATTTCTTTAACGTACATATATATACATGTTATAATGAACATAGAATATATATGTGTATTTATATGATTTTGGGGAGAGAAACTAAGCAGCTCTAAACGTTTTACAGAGCTGTTCAGCATCTATGATGATGAAACATATCCTTCTAACAGCTAATTCTGACACCAGCAGCTCTCGGCTGGCAGCATTACTGCATCTTCAAAATCAGTTGAAACAAAACAGAAACACAAGTGATCTTCTGAAAAATGTGGAACAGCAACTGACTGCTACTTCAATGGTAACTTTTTGAGATGCGTTACTTATGAGGTGTTTACACAAACACACACATATAGACATATACATACATATATGTTTCCTTTGAACTCTGAACATTTTTATTTTCTTAATTTCAGGTATGGGTTGACTTGGTCATGACTGAAACTCACGATTTGTTAGTATGGTCCGTATTGTCCTGTGGTTTTGTTTATGCTAGGTTATCTGTGTGGCATGAGCTATGTAATTTAAATTAGAATTGAGATACAAAGATGAAATCTTTGAAAAAGATGAAAAAGATGAAATCTTTTGAAAAGTTAAAAAATATTTCATGTAATTCATAGTTCTGGAGCAAATGATAGATAAACTTTTCTGGGACAGAAGTAATCTGTCATTTGTTCTAAGCCAGCTGAGAAATGTGTGTTCTTCAAACATCTGACATCTAAAAGTGGATGCCAAAACTAAGATTTGAAGACCCTAAGTTAGAAAAGAATAAAAATTAAATGAAATTTAAAACTGCCAGAAAGTTAGATACAAAGGTTTAACTGTAACTGGCAGGAATTAAACATTTAAAAAAGGTGGCAAGCAGAGGTACAGTACAGAATAAACAAAATAAGTATTTGTAGGCCATTATTTTGGGTCTTCTCTCAATGTGCCGTATTATTTAGCACAAGGGATAGGGCAATATTTTGTTCTGAAGACACCTTTGGGGTTGCTGTAATCATCTGATGGGTAGGAGATAACCCAGCTGAAAAGGTTCATCAACACCCACTGTGTCTGTACCTGCTGTGGTAGCTCAGGAAAGAAACGTGGTGATTAAGAAATATGCTTATGGCTTCATTGTTGAATTGCATGATTCCAGAAAGCACGAAATGCAGGAAACCAAAGTGGTCGCTAAAGTAGTTCTCCTTGAAAGTACATTAGTGTTTTTTAAAATTTAGCTGTGATTTTTACTTCAGATCAGGAGTGATACTTTCAAAGTGTATCTCCCAGTTGTCCCTGTTTACTGTGTTTTGATTTTTTATCATGGAACAATGAGCGTATAAGCTGGATTCCTCTCAGACAAAAAATTAACTGGATTCCCTGACGCATATAAGCCACAAATGGGCAATCAGTCCAGGAGACCAGTCCACAGGTACTCTGAAGTAAAAATCGTTGAAAAGTGTATAATGTATAATTCTTCTCTCAATTGTACCAGTTGATAATGTACATATATATACTCAGAGTGGGCTCAAGGTGGTGTGCATAAGCACATAAGACTTCAATCTGAAGAACACATACATGCACACGCTTAAATGTAACGGAGTCAAAGACATTTATGGCGCTTTCTGTATTAGGACAACTATTTCATCTGGTGACTGACTGTTGAGAAACTTGGGTTTTCTTCCCTGTGTTCTCTGAAAACAGTTCCATATTCGTTAGCACTAATTGCAATATTTTATGTAGTTCCTTTTGGTGAAGTGTCTGTTTTTAACAAAATTGTGAAACACTTTTACAAGTGTGTGTTACATTGAATTATTCTGCTACCTGCCTTTGATAATATTCTGCTAGGATTTGATAACATTTTAACTTCACATATAGTGCAGTGGCCAAAAAAGTCATGTTGCTATGAAAAGTGGACTAAGTTACAGTAATTCAAATTTGTTTTAAATATTATTTATAAGTTCCGCACTGCAAAAAAATCACAAAATCACAGAAAGGTTGAGGTTGGAAGAGACCTGTGAAAGTCATCTGATCCAACCTGCCCTGCTCAAGCAGGGCTACTCAGAGCAGGTTACCCAGGATCATGTCCAGGTGGCTTTTGAGTATCTTTGAGGAGGGAGACTCCACAGCCTCTCTGGACAACCTGTGCCAGTGCTCTGTCACCCCACAATGAAAAAATGTTTCCGTATGTCTGGATGGAGCCTCCTATGTTTCAGCACGTGTCCGTTGCCTCTAGTCCTGTTAAATTATTAAAACCTTATTTACTAGAATTATTGATTTTCTCATGGAAGAACTGAAATTGTTGTTAATAAAATGTATTAAAATAATTTTATTTTTGAATTATTATGCAGGCATGGAGAAATCTCTGTATTCCTGTAGAACATTTTAATATAGTGAATGAATTGCCATCTAATTTCTATATAATTATTCTCCAGCATTCAGAAGACAGGTATAAAATGTCATCATTTTCATTTGTTATTCTGTTTGTTACAAATGTCATCTTTCTATACCTGTGAATAAGCACTATTTTGTTTGCTTAGAGTCTTTTACTTCTAATTTTGCTGGATGTGAATTTTAGGTTAGTGTGCAAATTAATAAAAAAATAAAACCACCTGCAGCTCAAACCTGTACTTTTAACTATTTCTGGGCTTTTTATTTCCTTAGTTATATGTTTAATCTGCAGAGCTTATTTGAAAGGTTTTAGACCATTCTTGTTATTCTCCTAAATCCTGTTTATATTTTTCATCTCTCACTGGTTATGCTCCTGAAAATGTCAGGAGGAGTCCCATTTAGCTTTATAAAACCTCACGTAGTCTGGGTATTGCAGCCTTATGAGTGACTACTCATAAACAGCTGTAGCAACTGGTTATGTACAGCTTCACCAACTGTGAAAAGTCTTAAACAACTGTCATGGAACAAATAAAAATCTCCCTTACTGGATATATAGCAATGAAAGATGTTTTCTTAAAGCTCTCAGTTTGTTCCAATTGGATTTTGCAGGTTTTTGCACCCCAGGGTGTGGGTAATTAATGCATCATGAGAGTATTAGCACATTAAATTGTAGGGTAATAATTACTCATGTATCAAAACTCATTTACATCAATAAGCCCGAAGAGTCAAATAATCTACTCAGCAGTTTTCTGCTTTCCATAGATCAAACTTGTACAGCTCATTGATTGAGAAACCAAAAGTGAGTACTGCGCAGCAGAAAGGAAAATCCACTCAGCCAATGGGTAAGTGCCTCTTACAGTTAGAGATAAAAATCATTACCCTAATTGCTCATATGTTTCACTGTTTCCTTCAATGAAATTTTTAAATAATTGTTTAAATAATGGTAACTCATTAATACCTGAGGAAAGTAAATACCTAAATGCATGTTTCATTATCAGATACAGTGTTTCCAGTCAGAATTTACAGAATTTTAGTACATATTTTAAGGCTAAAGTTGCTGTTAAATACATGTCAGGAGATATTTTTTTTTTCATTGTACATATCTGTACAGATCTTATGCAAAATATATGTAAACAGTTTTTCAAAGAACGACAGAATATATTGTTTTAGATACTGATGGTCTCTCTACAGTAATTTCTTCAAGTATAAATATGATGTCTCAAAAAGAACGTGTCTCATGATGGTGTTATTCTCCTTCTAATAGTGCAAGCTAAAGTTTCTCGATTTCCTGTGAATCCCAATACATTTTGTACTTTGTTGGAAAAAGTGTATCTTTACAAGCAACAAAATATGAAGAGTCACCTTAAAGAAACTGTCATTCAAAGCCTGCAAGAGTGCATCACTAAAACTGATACGGTAATATATTTGATTACCTTATATTCAAATGAGACGGGAAACCATGTACTAAAAAACTATCATAACCACTCTTTATGTAGAATTTTCCATTTATTACAAGTGTAACATCCCTAATCTTCACAACTACTAAATGTTTTGTGTATTCTGCCTCAAAATTTAATGTTACTATATTGTTCTGTTACTGTTTCAATGTCATTCAACAACTTTGAGATGTTCCGTAGTTTGTCATGATAGAAAGTTGATACAACTGAGATCAATGTACTTGAAAAGATGCTATGTGTCTAAGATTTACATTGCTGTGTACATTGGCCCCAGATGTCCCCACCAAAAATGGGATCATAGATCTCAACCCTTTATTCAAAATAAATCAGTCTTAACCAGAGAATTATTACTGATTTCCAGAAAATTACTGGTTTTTACAGAAAAGTTCCTTTCTAGGGCACACTGTCCTTTGGCACTTTGGCTGTTTGGATGCAGTTGATCCAAGTATGTTAGTCACAAAATTTTTCTTCAAGTACACATCTCAATGGAATTCCAAGTTCACAGCTGTGGCTCTGAACATTAAGTTCTAGATGAAAAAAGTTTTCTGTTACTGTAAGAGGATTTAGTTCTGTTACTGTAAGAATTCTTAGTTCTGTAAGGAAATATTTTTTCAGTCAGAGAATAGTTATTGTATAGCATATAGGTACACTGGAAAAGCCTATGCTTTTCTACAGGTTTTCTGCACTCTGTAAGTCTATAAACTACCATTCTCATTTACTTTAATTTTGTCTCAACTACATTCTATAATGCCTGGTTAAATGTTATGTATTAACAAAAACTTGTAAAGACCTTTTTTTAATCATTGATACGAAAAACTTGAAATATGGTAAAAATGTAGATGATAGGAAAAGTGTAGATCATACTGAATTTTCTGCATTTGTTTTCTTCTTTTAATCACACAACTCTGACGCATCTGGTTCTTGAAATATAATTCTGTTTTATTCATTGTGTTACCATCTTTCAGCTAAAATACTGATTATTCCTGATGGTTAAAGTGCTGATCACTTTTTCTCTTGTCCATGGCCCGCCTTTGTTGTAATGGCAAGTTATGTAAAGATTGATGTAGTTCCGTCAGTAAAGAGGTGATAATGTCAGGTAGAACAGACAGAAAAAAAGTGGCTAAGATTTTTAAAACAGATGTACATTAAAACTTTCATTAATCATGCATACAACCTGCACAAAGCCATGCAAACAGGGCTTTGGATAGAAAGTCCATCCATTAGTACTAAAACTCTTTGACATTTAGTTGAGCTCATTTGTCCATTTATTTTTTTTTTGTGTCCATCTATATTAGCTTTTAGAAGATTCGGTTTTATAGTGTCATCTCTATTCTCTCCTTATCTGTTTTCTTCATTCTGTTTGTTTATTTTTTTCCTCAATTGGTTCCACTGATCTCCATATAAGATAATTTGCTTTTTCAACACTCATCTTCTTCTGTTTACTTCTCAAAGCTGTCCTTTCACAATTTCTTTCCATTTTTTATTCCATTTTTTTTTTCTGGACTTCTCCTCCCTTCCTGCTCCCCATTTAAATTTCAGAAATATATTAATTGCTTTGATAATAAATATTGACATTTTGTACTGATTCTTATGTTAGAATATTTTGCAAAATGGTGATGGCAACGATGTTGTGAAGTAGTTTTGAAACTGATTTGCTCTATTTATATTTTCCACTTTATAATGTTACAAATGATCTGATTTAGCCTCTGATTTACCATATTACACCCACCATCCTTGTTAAATAGAATTTTGTATGTATTTTGTTTTTTGTTGCAATGTGTGTGATAGACTCCAACAGAGAAAATAGACAAGAATGGACACAGTTTGATAACAGATTTCTCTGAAATATTAGAAATTATGGAAGAATATCTGAAACCACTGCTATCACAGTTTGATTTTCCTAACATTAGGTAAGACATTTAGAGTTGTTTTTATCATCATTTGTGAAAATAGAATGGTCTCAGCTTGTACAAATACAGGAAAGGTTGTAGATGAAAAGCAAGATTAGACTCCATTGAATGGACTTCTGCATCTTTAAAGGTATAGTATAAATATATGCAGTATATGCAAGACAAAGAGGATAGAACCACATGGAAGACTAACGCCTATGCCTAACCAGCACTGTCCTCCAGCTTAAGTTATACAGTTCAGAATGAAACATTATAATTTAACTAACTAAGGGTGGAATTTCCAAAGGAGTACTTTGTGTAAAATTTCATTGAGATTGAAATATCTCTGTGTATCCCATGAAAACCTTTACTTGCATGAGTGTTAATACTGAAAATATTTTCAATGTAATTTTTCTTCACAGAGAACACAGCACATCGGCTTCAGCAGCTGAATCAGGAAAAATAAAAGTGAGAGATAAGGACACCAAACACACTAGAATGCAGGGTATGTGCTCTCTGGAGTATAATATATGTGCACTTTAACAGTGTTGCCTATTTTCTATACCAAGTCAAATATTTCGGTATACTTCCAAAGATTATTTGTACACTGGGCCTACCCTTCTGCATGTATTAAAAGTCTTCTGTGCGATACAGGCTTCAGACAGGTAAATGTATTTATTACAAGCCAGTCTTTTGAGGAGAAATACCAAAAGAGAACATAAGTCTGTTGGTCCAGTTTTGTCTTTTCCTGCTTTCTGCTTTTTACTTTGTGGACTCTCACAGTTTGTTTGCTTTAATGCAACAAACTTAATGTGGGAGTATGTCCCTAAACATGTTCTGAGAGAAGACAGTCCAAGTCCATGGCTTGCTTTGGGGATCGATTTTTTTTTTCTTTATGGAGAAGAGCAATCAAATGTCTCAGCTAAAAGTTACTAGAAAAAATGCATTTGCTTTTAGAAATTTGCAGGAGTTTCTTTCTGTAATCCAGCAGCTGTCTTTTTGTTTGTATTTGTTACTTCTCTGTAACAAAACAGGAAAATGTTGATAAAATGATACATTTTGTTTTTCCCAAATAACAGAAACAAAAGGTTTCCTCCAGAAATATGTGGTTATTATTGGAAAAGTGCTCTTTTACAAGTCTGTACTCTTTAGCCAAACATTTTTAGTACAAGTTTTCATTTCCAAATGATTTTCTTAAATGCATAGCATTTGCCCAGATTTTGTTTTGGATTGTTTTGATTATTAATACAGGAATATTTTTTCCCTCTGATTAATTAGTACTCTCAAATGCATATGCTTAGAAGTCTAACAACATCTTAGGAATTAACTGTATTAAAACATATTTTTGAATAATGCTTTTCACAGTAAAATAAAGTTCAATTGTCAGACAACAGAGGAAACCTAGTTTTTACAACTAACTTCAGTTATTTATATACGTACTGAGAAATATAAAATCTTAATTGTGGTTTGTCACATTTATTCAGGAACACCTATGGAGTTAGGATTGTGTGTGGTATTACTAGCAGATAAATTATTTATGGAATTGCCTTTGGAAACTCTGAGTGTCTTTCAGGAAGAAGGAATATGTTCTGTATCCAGAGATTTTTCTCTCCAGATTCTCTACAATCGACTACAAGTGGATGAATCAGGTACTATTAGATAAACATTTTTTGTGTTTGTATGTTGATGTAGGAAGGAAGATAGTTAAAATGTAAATATGCATGGTGTCATGTATTTTACTGGAAGTCTGTCATATATAGTAGGTTTCCATTATTTTCGATGCAATAGCTAGTATAATAGACTTATTTAGAAATATACAGGCTGATTATAGTTGAAATGTTAGCTAATCCAAAATAACCTCTAGATATTAAAGAATGTGTAAAAAAGTAGATTCTAAAATGACTTGTTTCAACTGAACACATATGGTCTTAAACTACAACTGTTTTCATCTATACCTTTTTTTGATTTTTCATCAAACTTTACAACTATTTTCATCTGCATTGAAAAAAATCAAATAATTTAGAATTCTGTTAGTTTTCTTTTAACATTAATGTAAGACTGCTTAGAATATTGATTTATTGAGCTACTTCCTCTCTGTATAGCTAAGGTTATGTTAAGTACTCAGGTCAGTTAAGTGATTCTTGCTCTACACATGAGCAAAGTCAGACTTCACAGGCTGTAGATACTTTTATCACTACCACAGACATTTGTACCCTGTATAAACTCTTCAATTAAATGAGTTTGTTAAGTGAGATGGTTGGGTAGATTTTGAATTGGTTTTATAACCTTGTCCTTATGACATCTTATAGCTTTTTTTTTTTTTTAATTTATTCTAAAAATCAGTAAGAAATGCAGGTGCATAGCATTTTTCTGCTGAGAAAAACTGCTGAGAAAAACTGCTAAGCAGTTTTTCTTATAGATCAAAGATACCTCCTATTAATGAACCTATAAAAATTTGAAGCCACATTTTGCTCAGACATAGATAAAAACACATTTTAACTCACTTAAAAGTTAGTGGGCCGAAGCCAATAAATAGGTTAAATATAGGAAAGTCTCACTGTGTACCATGGCAGTCTTCTGTTCCATACAGGTTCTTGTATTGCGTTCTTATCTACAATATTTAGCAACTTTAGTGTAACTGTCATCTGTTTGGCCATTTCTGCAGGGAAAGAAGTATGAACAATCTGAGATCAGAATATTTTTAGTCTACACATTCATATACTCTTACATATCTGTTATAAATAGGACTTTCAGAACTTTTTTTTTTTTAATTTCTGTTTTTCCCCCTTTTAAAGTGAAAATTCTTATAGTTGCATAATTTTAGAAGTTAATTAATGACAGGAAGCATAATTGAAAAGCTACCTATGCTATTATGAAAGTAGCCACGGAATGAAAAGACAATCAATGGGCAAATGCGCTCAAATGCATATTGCAAACTTCCCCTAATTTGCAGTGCATTCCAGTGATAACTGTCTGAGACTTACACTTTGGGTTATAGTCATTTGTGCAGTGAGAAATATAACACAGTTCCCATTGCGTTTTTGAAGCCTCTTGAAGTAAAAAATCAGATTCAAATATAAAACTTCCTTTTTTCTTTGATTTCTGTGTATTTCACAGAACCTTCAGTTATTCCAGTAGCATCAATGTTGAATAGATACGGCAATAGGCTTAAAAAGTGCTCCAGTAGTCACTATTCAACACTTTTCTCCTAAACGCGTAATGTAGTGAAGCATTTGCACATCTAAGAGATTGTGTGTGTTGGTTGTTTTACACTTTCAAGCTACTATTTTTAGGCAAGAGGGTTTGGGGAATGTCCTTGCCTTGCTGCAATGTGAAATTAAGTTGTATTTTTCTAATCTGTTGTTATTATTACATCCTAATGAATATAAGCAATCCTTCAAGAAAGCTGTATTTTCTGAAACTGCTCATGTCTTAAAAAAAAGTCTCTTCTTTTCAATTCCACAGAGAGTGAAGTTAAAGATGTTCAAAGGTCTAAAGAACCAAAGCCAAAAGCCCAACAGAAAAAGAATGTCAAAATGGTGACCTTTCCAAATTTTTAAAATAAAATCAATATGGGTAGCTCTTCTTGTTGTGTAAAAATATTGTTAAAGGACTACAAGTTGCTTACATAGAAGCTCTTTATATACTCTAGAAGTCTGAAGTGGGAATAAATATTACGTAATAGCATAAGAATCTTGCTTCTTGTTGATTTTACAATAATGAGTTGTTTCTTTGAAAAAGCATATCCTCTGCATAATCGTGACATAATTAACAACTCACAAAGGGAGCTGTCTCAAAATACTAAACTACCTCCCCCAACAATATGGTATATTTTATATGCTGTTTTATATTTTATATGCATATATAACTATATATGTTCACATGTGTAAATATATGTAATGCGTATATATATATGCGTTCTGTATAATGCAGGATAGCTTATGCTTTTGATTTACATTGACACTTGGGTATTGTGCTGCTTTTAAGCCTACTTTCAAAACTTTAGGACATCTTTTTGTTAGTTGTTTAACACTGCAGATACAATAATAATGTTTGATTAAGGCTTCTGCACGTAATACTGTATATATTCTTTTTAATTATAGGCACCAGTGCATCGTGTTTTACCCTCTAATTGCATGCCTGTTGATACTTGTAATTTTAAATGTATCCTTTCCCAAATGATTACCTATGTGAATCAGTTCAGATAAACTTTTTTTTTTCTGGTTTATATTGCATTGTTTACACTTCACTGCCTATCAGATATTGTGGACCCCTATAATGAAGGAAGAGAGGCAGGTAATATCTATTAAATAATATTGCCTCCACAACCTACCCATGCAATTTAGAAAATTTTGTAACAGAAAATGAAGTCTTACCATTGAGGTGTTGACAAAAAAAGCTTAGATTTTCATCAGAAAAGTACTGCTTATCACCTATGGTGCCTCAGTGAAAAAATATAACCTGTTTCAAGTTCCAGAAAGAAATTAGTTTTTTTAGTTTTACAGATATATGCCATTAAGATACAACATCAGTAGTGCAGGGAAGGATATAGGTTAATTGAAATGATGCATTGTATAATCTTCTTTATTATACTAGAAATTTGCGTGAAATACATGAATGACAGTACTGAATGGGAATGGACCGGGACGGGAACAATGGAACTCACAATACCTATATACTGATTCTCAAGCTAATGACTACATATAAAGCATGTGTAACACACAAAACTTTTGCATGTCGTCTTATAGTCCTTTGAAAGGTGAAGGGTACTATGATAGTTACAGACACTCGTGTAAGGATATTTGAAAGGGTTGCTGTTTTCTTTTGGAGTCTACTTACCAAGGCAGTAGGCATTTACTATATCAATTCAGTCTGACACAAATACTTTAGTAACACAATTTTACCTCATTTTTTCTCCCAGTATGTGTAATAGTTTAATTGATTCACATTTGTAAACAAACACATATATCAAATGCCAAAAGTTGATTTAATGGAGGTTTTTAATTGAGATAGTTAATAAATGAAAAATAATAACAAAAGAAGCTACTGAACAATTAGCATGGTAGAATATACTTCCATATGTTTGCAGTTTCTCCTTCACAGCAGATAAAAATAAAATACTGTTTACTATGTACTCAATATCTGGCTGTAAGAGTGTATCTGCATTTTACAGTATTATGAAAATATAGTCAGACAAGATAAATTGTCATTAAATATGCAAAGTCCTTGGAGAGCAGAGATGGGTTTGGAATCTTGCCTTCTAAAATCAGGGCTCTAGAAACTCAGTTATTTTCTCTGTCCATCTAAATCCTCTCTGAGCCTCTGAAATGGAACTGCATGAGCAGTGCTGGTGTTTTCAATGTTGCAGCTGACGCATTTTTAAAATCTGGACTTGGTTTTTAAAAACCTTAAGATCTAATGATGGCCTAAAAAAAATCCTAAATAATATATTGTCATTTTTAAATGTTTGAAAATAAGATTGCCCAACATACTTTGTAGCATCTTAACCTTACAATTATGACATTCTATTGTTACAGAAGCTTTAAGTCCCTCCCAAAAAATGAAGGAAATCTTAGAAAAGTACCATGACCTGTTTACACTACAGTGGGAAGGAGTTATTGGCAACGTATATGTTCCAAGGTTTGTAGTATTCTGTATGCTTTCATGTTTTATCCATGTTTCTTTTTTTAAAACGGTGATAATTCCCAGAGGCTTCAGTCATAAAATAGGGTTACATTTCGCTGCACTAGTAAACACAGAGCTAACCATTGTCTTTGTTTCAAATGTATATTTAGAGTTGCAGACAGAATATTTTAAGGATCTAAAATACAGTGCCAGAGATTGCTGTATATTTAAATGATCCGATCTTGAAAAAAATGTCTACTGTTGCAGTCTTCAATGATTATTATGAGCATGTGTGAGCATAAGTGTGATTTCTGGCTTTGCTCATAACTGTTTTTTAAAACCAAGTATTAAAAGCTATATTATCTCCATGCATAACGAGTTAACTGCAAGATTGCAGCACACGTTTCAGCTACAATGTAGTAAAGATACGTCTTTCAGTTTACAATTTCAAACATCTGTTGGTGAAGTTAGTATTATTTTTATAAAGTTTGTTCAGTTTGTTCTTTGTAGAAGTACTTGAATTTTAAGATTGTAGAAGTAGAGACATAAAAGGGATCCTGAGGTGTCAAACCATTCAGGTCCCCTGTAAGTGAGGCAACATGGTGAACCGTGGACCTTGCTTTATAACTGCTAGTCTAATCAGTCCTTTAAAATCTTCTCTACTTAGGTAAAATCACTGTACAGGTACTCTAGTGTTTCTTCATAACAGTTGCAAAGATTGTTAGCAGTTATCAGACAGCATAGTTTTTGCTGCTAGCCAGGCTGATTAACTGAACCTCTTTTCAAAACCTAACTTATTTATATCCTGCTGGGTGCATATATCATAGAATCACAGAACAGCTTGGGTTGAAGGGACCTTAAAGATCATCTGGTTCCAACCCCACTGCCATGGGCAGGGAAGCCACACAGTAGATCTGGTTGCCCAGGGACCCATCCAGCCTGGCTTTGAACACTTCCAGAGACAGTGCATCCACAGTTTTTCTGGGCAGGCTGTACCAGTGCCTCACCACCGTCTGAGTGAAGAATTTCCTCCCAACATTTAATCTAAAGCTACCTTCTTTTAGTTTAAAACCATTCCCCTTTGTTCTATCATTATCTACCCAAGCACAAAGTTGCTCTCCATCTTTTTTACAAGCCCCTTTAAAGTTTTGAAAAGCTGCAGTGCAAAAAAGGTCTCCACGGAGCCTTCTTTTCTTCAGGATGAAGAGCCCCAACTCTCTCAGCCTTTCTTCATAGGAGAGGTGCTCCAGCCCTCTGAGCTTCTTTATGGCCCTCCTCTGGACCCGCTCTAACAGCCCCACATCCTTCTGGTGCTGGGGGCCCCAGACCTGGACGCAGGGCTCCAGGTGGGGCCTGATGAGGGCAGAGCAGAGGGGGACAATCCCCTCCCTTGCCCTGATGACCACTCCTCTGTTGATGCAGCCCAGGATGCAGCTGGCCTTCTGGGCTGCAAGTGCTCACTGCTGGTTCATGTTGAGCTTTTTGTCCATCAGAACCCCTGAGTCCTTCTTGAAAACTCCCTTTGAATTTCAAAGCTGTACAATGCATGCATACACTGATGTTTTGTTTTTTTTTTGTAGAGTCTGGTATTTGTCTAAAAATATGCTATGCCCTTTTGTTTACAAGGTGTTACTAAATTAAATATACATCTGTATTAAAATAATAATTATTAACATTCCATATATTTTATTACACTTTCCATAGAATTCTTGTTTGTCACCTTGCTTTGCACACTGTTTTTTCTAATAAATATTTCTGGACCAACACTGAAGTGTTTGATATGGATAGTTTCTTAAAAGTGTTCATGTAAAACAGTAAAAAAAAAAAATTCCTTTCTTTGCAGTCAAGCTGAATGGGAGCAGCTGCTGACAAACTGCAGTGCATTTCTATTCTATGGAATGGAGAGATTCTTGTCTCATATTTTACTCAACAGACTGGTTGCTATGAACATCCCAAGTGAGATAAGCAAACTGAAAAATACTTTTTAAATTACACTACCTTTTTTTCATAATGATCACAAAATGGTGTTTACTTCTTACTGTATTATCAATGTATTGACGTAAGTAATGAAAGCCTTTTTTCAAGATCCAAGGTTTTGACTGGAAAAACTCTGCACTAAGTATATTTTATTCTGTTGCACAGATCTCTTGTTATTCCTCACAAATGGGTTTATTCCTTCTCCACTTCCAAATGTTGGAATTCTAAATCAGAACACATTTATTAAGTTCCAAACGTTGAATCATCATCTGATGTTTTTTTCCAGTAACTCCAGTGCCTCTCTATGGAATGTAGTACTTGGTAAACAAGCGTTCTTTATTGTTAAGAACAACCTTTGTAGTACAATTTCAGAATTACTCAGTCTTCACTCAGGCAAAGCAGAATTATCTGCAGAAACTGGATTAATACTGAATTATTTTTCTTTTCTAATGGAGCATTTGTACACTCTGAGAAGGTAAATTTTTCTCTGCTTCTTCACAGCTATTAGTCTTTTTGGTGATATAGCATAAGACGTAAATTCAGAACTATTTTTTGAGATTCAGTCTTTCTTTCTCCTATTATTACCCTTGCACATCCAGAAGAAATTCAACTTTGGAGTTTTGCTGAAGTTATTAAGGTGTATGAATGTGTTAGCTTCTTTCTATATTGTGTTGAGATATAAAATTGAGAACTGCAATCCACATTGGATTGTGAAGTTATAAAAGTACCAGGAAGCTCATTCAAAAAGCTTTGATTTTCAAAGTGATTTAAAGGTGTATGTGTAAATATTGCTGGAAATCAAGAAAATGTATCTTCCTATATATATTGGTCCCTTTTAAAAATGAGATTTAGATGCATGTAGGTCAGATGTTTATTGGACTAGAAATTCTGGGGAAGTTCCTGAACACTTTGATAACCCTGACCCTGGGTCTTGCACTTAAAATATGTCTAGATGAATTCTCCAGAGCATCTTATTTCCTTTAATGGGGAATAAACCAACTTTAAATGTATTCATGTTGCCCTCAAAGGATCGTTCTGTTTTCTGATCACCCACACAACTTGTTAGCTGATAAAATTACTGCTGTCTTGCAGACTGAATTTAAATCTATTGTAATCCTGATGTTCATGTTAAAAATACTTTCATTATTAAGTATGACCTGTGTCTGAGTTTCGAGAGGGCCCTAACTTGGACCCCGTATTATTAAATGTTCTTGTTGGTCATTTGCGTGGTGAAATAGAAGACGTCTTTGCTGAAATTGCATATGAGACCAGCCTGAGAAAGAGGTGGTTCAGCAGCAAGATTAGAATGCAAATTAACCTTGTTTTATAGGCATAAATAGCAGAATGTAATTCAGGAAAGGCTAGAGGGAGTTGTCCTTAAGTAGAAATAATCAGTTAAATATTAGCAAGTTAGGTAGTGGCTGCCTGAGGGGAGATACTACAGATTACAATCAGGAAATAAATCACAAATTAAACAACATCATCTTGCTAGGGATCAAACAAGACTAGGTTCTGTTATAGGGGTAACTATACAGAAGTGTCATTGGCAAGATAAACTAACTAATCTCACACTCTACTTTTGTAAAGGTCTGGAGGAGAATACTGACAAACTAGAATAAATTATTGGTGGAGATCAAGTATGGTCAGAAAGCTATAGCGCAGATATGTGTGCATAACTGTATAAATAAATATATATGTGTCTTTATACATATAGATGCATATAAATATACTTTAGGAGAAAAAGTTAAAATATTGAAGAGAAGCTTGATGGTAGTTCTCAAGTACATCAAAGGCTGTCCAAACAAAAAGGTAATTTTCTTCTCAGATATCTGTGTGAAATGAGACAATTAAGTAAAGGTTTAAGCTGCAGCAAACCAAGCAAACCAAGCAAAAAATCTTTAGGGAAAAGCTTTTTAGGAAAAATCTTTAGGGAAAGCTTTTTAATCTAAGAGTACTCTGAGTTATTTCATTGGGGGCCTTTAAGGAAAATAACTTAAAAAGAATGTTTTAACTGTAACTTGGTTCTAACATGGTCAGATAACATTTCCATACCTCCACTTTACAAGATTTTGCAACTACTGAATTGAGTTGTATAAATCATTATCTGTAATAAGATGGTTACATGGACCTTGTCGTTAATTATACTAAGGTGACGCAGGACAAAAGCCCATCAAACACTACGGAAAAGTGTATCAAAGTTACATTAAATAATGTTAGAATGACTTTATTGGTGTTCTTTTACTTAATGAGACTATTTTGGCTGAAATATAAATTTTATATGAGTTGTTTACACTGAGCTTAGTAAGTCATTAACTTAAGAAAGCTTTTTTTATTTACAGTTATTATGATGGACTTTATTATTAGTGTAGATTTTTTTTTCCAGAGTGCCATTTGATGATAATTTTAGATCTGGTACAATCAAAGCAAAGTTATCAAAGAATAACCAATTCTGATATCTACAAAAGGTAAGATTAACTTTATTTCGGTAAAGTTCACAATAATGCAGATTATTTTTATTTCAAAGCAAAGTTAAAATTTTGAGTTATAAATATTCTTATCTACTTCTGGAAATAGAACGGCTCATATCTACATTGAAGGGGGAAGTTAGCCTCTTGCAGCTTCATTCTTTACATAGGACTAAACAGAATGAATGCTCTGCAGCAGGGCAATATCAACAAAATGTGTCACAAAAAGGTTGTTATGTTACCCATACCTCCAAGCTCTGAGCTCAAGATTCTCAAGATGTTCTACTTAAATATATAAAACTTCTTTTTAACAGATAACAGATAACTTTTTAACAGATAACTTCAGAGTCCCTCTGAAGTTTTCCTGTGCTGTATAGTTTAACAATCAGACAGTGTTTTATGTAATAAATTATTTTGGCACGCTAAGTGACCTCTTCAGAATCTTTCATATTATACATCTGGCTTTCGTAGACTTGAAGGCATTTTCAGTATTTTCTCAGTATTTTCCTTGCTTTTAAATTGACGAGTGACAGGGCTCACATACTTTTGTTTAATGTACATTATGAATTTTTGAGGGATGGCACTCAACAAATAACTTATAATGTATTAAAAGCAAGAAGGATAGTTTCAGTGTCCTGATTTTATTCATTAGTTATTTAGTGCATGCTAAATTTTCAGATAACCCAATTGTACTCCCAACAAAGAACATGAAAAAATGTACTTTTATTCAGGTCTTTACTGGAACTGCCATAGTAATGTAGACAATTAAATCTTATATCCAATCCTGTTAGGGCTGCATAAATATCTCTTGACTTTGATGATTATTCATTTCATGAAAAAGAAAAAAAAAATCTTTAAAATAATGTTTAATCCATCCAATGATGTGTAAGTTAAAATGAATTGTGTGTAAGATACGTTATACACACACCTACATATGCAAGTACACAGACAGATCTGTGAGTGAAAACTCTCCTGGTTTTGATATCCTTTTTCCCCATTAAACAAAACAAAACAAAACAAAGCACAGTTTCTTAAGCTATTTTTTCCAGCTCTGTACTTCTGAAGTCTCATTTTAATAGACTGGTAAATTTATCAGCGGAACTTACGTGTTTAATTCTAGCAGTTTCCAGAAAGTTTTGAATAATGTTCAGTTAAAACTGAATCACATAACTCCATAGATAATCAGACAGCATCTTCCAAAAAGATTACAAAAATTTTTAGTTACCATCTTCTGATTTAGTTACCATAAAAGGCAGAGATCAAAAATAAGATTCAGCCTTTAATTTACTTCAGTTCCAACCCTACAGACTATCACTCCCCTCCCAGCACTAAAACAATAATGCCAAAGATACTTATTTAAATATTCCTCTTTAAAGATGCCATTTTAGAATAACTGAATTGCTTTTTAAGTTTCCGTATTACTGCCATGCTTATGACAATGAGCAAGCTTTCAGTTCCTGCAGTAATTTCTTTTTCCCTTTAAGAATATAAGCTGAACTAAACAAGTCTTTTAATCCATTTCACAGCATTTTGAATCTCTTATAAAGGGTATTCTGCATTGTTTTATAAAAGTTAAAGTGATGTTCTTCCATTCGCATTTCATTTGATGCCCAAAGCAATAGTATGACAGGGAGCAATCCACATAAGATTGCATCATGAAAAGAGGTAGAGAAAAGTTATTATAATTCCCTGTTTTAAACATAAGATATGGTACAAAATATTTGAAAGCATTTTATGCTTAACATAAAAGCGAAATGCATTCTGGGGTTTTTCTTAGTTTGCTGAGATTTGTATAAAATTCTCTTTCTCCTCCTGTTAAAAAGTGTTATATATTTATATTTTTAATATATTTGTATGCAGAATCTCAATTACATTTTTATTTTATTGATCTCATACTTTTTATTTTTTTAGTTCTTTACATTTTGCAATAGAGAGACCAACAGAAACAGTAATGCTTCTTAGCCTTACTGGTGTTCGTTCTATAATAGCCAACCAGTGGTACACTACCCTGCAAGAGAATGCAGAAAGGCTAGAAATTTTGTCTGAGAGTAAGTATTTGTATTCTTCTTTATCTACAGATGCATAATTTCAGATGTTTGTATTTATTTACTCATGGGGTGTGTGTATCTATTTTTCTCCCCTTTCTCCTCTGTCTTTGCTCCTTGGCAAATTTTACCTGGTGTTTCCAGAACAGGTAAACAGCATGCAGGACACCCTGTGTTGTTGACAGGTTAATCTTTCAAATAAAACAATAACCTCTTTAAATCAGTTTTAGAAGGGGATTTATTTATGGTCATATGGTAAGAATAGGATTTCTGTGGTGAGAAGCAGTGACCTAGGACTTGACAATCTATAGTTGCATGAACTGTGAAGAAAACAAAAAGTGAAGCTAACTCACATCTTCAGTTATACAAAACTAAATCTCTAATAGTATCCTTTTGTTGTTGTTGTTGTTTTTTAAACGTGAAGACATCAGGCCATATATGTTTGATACTTCCTTGTTTTTCAAAACTTTCAGTAAAAACTGACAGAAACTAACCTACTTCTTTCCAGATTTGTTGCACATTGGTAGAACAACTGGTCAGACCATCCATACTCTTCAAAAGAGGAAGCTTCACGGGGAAAAGGATTCAGCTCAAAGTAAGAACTGAAAAGCTTTGTACAAAAGCTTGGCATTACACATTAACACAATTAGAACCTGGTAGACCTGAAGACTTATAGGTGGTTTACAGATATAGGTAAAATCTTTAAAATGAGCTATGACAGTTTTTGAGAATATTTTTACAAGAACTGAAAGTGGAAAGATGACTGATTTAATATTATAATTGCAGTAGCTGTATTTCACATGTATTAAATAATTTGGGGAGACTTTGTCATAGTTGAACAAAAGCTAAAATTTATGCTCCACTGAACTGTTATAAAATTTAAAAATGGTGTGACTCAAAAGTTACATCATGAACATGACATGAACGGCATAATTTTGCTTCACAGTGCATGGTAGATTAGTTTTATGGGTATAGATTTTAGAATGCAAAAAGTTGAGCCTGCAGTCATTAGACAGCCTTCATTGTAAAGGGAACACTACGAGAAGAATTATACCAGGCATCTTGTTGGAGAGGGGAGGATTTTTGAGTAAAAAAACTTTTAATATTCTACTTATAAAACTGTAGAAGATCTGTTTGTTGTATGAGACTTAGCTCTAAAAACAAGTATAAATAAAATAAATTAGAATTATAATTTTCACTGTCAAAGAATTGAAGAAAGAGGCAGCTCAGATCACAAATGTTGGCTAGTTTTCTGTTTTTTTAGAAAATGTTTCTTGGATATAGTGGCAATTAATTATACTCTAAAGAGAGGAATGGAAAAGTACCATAAGTATTAAACAAATAGAAGTAATAAGTTACTGCACTTCATTCTTATATTCAGTCGTATTCAGAAATAACAATATTTTAAATTTTTTTTTAAGTGGATGAAGACTCTCACAGTTCTCCTAGAGACAAAACAGAACAGAACCTTCACACTTCCTCAACTGCCATTCATCCATCATTTTTTAATTGTGTGTTATATGGTTTGCCCAACATAATTATTCTGTAATTTGTATCAGACTTTTCATACTATGAATACCAGTACACTGTGCATATGGCATATCTCGCATTAATGTGCTAGATACTCTTCTATATAGCCTAAGGAGAGGTAAGCTTAAGAAAACATCTGTTATGCTGACTGACTGATTTTGGTTTTGGATATAAACAGGTTGATATTAGACTAAGTGTCATGAAATTATCAAAGAATGCTAATTTTAGAGATGTCAGTTGGTATTCTAAGCTTTTTTCACACCCAGTGAATCCCTCTAAAGAATTACTAATATTTCTATTTACTTTGACTTTTGTATTGTTGTTGTGGATAAATGCAAAAGATTCCTGAGATTGAGTATCTGGAATTATACATAAGATTCCACTGAAAAATTGCAAAAAAATTTCTTGTTGAGTACTAGCACCAACACCTTAAAGGAAACTAGGCTAGTGTTTTGGGGTGTGGATGCCTAAATTTCATTGGAATGTTGTCCCTGTCAGTGCTTCCATTTGGGAATACTTTTCCTTGATGTATTTTGTTTTTAAATGGAAGATATATCAGCTGAAAAATTTACTGTCACCTTATTCTGAGTTAATTGATTTTTAACTTTGTGTATAGCAGCAGTTGTAGTTTAATTAGAAAATAGGGCAATATTAAAGTTTTGCTTTCTTTATTTTCATGTATGCTTTCTGAATAACATTAAAGTACCTTTTATGAAGATATATTAAGTTATCCCAAAATCCCAGATAAGCATGTTATATGCATAGATTTTGTAATATGTTCTGTTAATCAGCAGTATGTTTTTAAAATACATACTTTAAAACTTTATTTGTAATGATAACAGGAAAAAATATATGTAAAATTACGGAGTACGTATAGAAAATACAAAGCTGTGATCATTTTTGCAGCTAAAAACATTTTAGTTTTTCCATTAAGATGATGATGCCTGTTTCCTGTGATTAATTTTTTTTGTGTTCCTGATTGATTATGAAAATAGCACTGAAAATATACTGTTCTTAGCATTCCTGCTGTACTATAGTTAATTAAAACCTGATAAGAGTCACAGGGCTATATAGACGTTAATTACAAACTCATGACTTGTGAGATACTTCTTTTATGTACACAACGTAATAGAAATGTGTACTTCCTTCTTCCTCGCTCTAACAATTTAATTAGATAACCGTATATGAATCACAGCTTCTCTGTCAACTGTGTTCCCTATTCCTTGTTATTCGCTCTGTACGTAACTTTATTCTTTATTTAAGCATGGGACAAATATTTTGAAAGGCACATGTCTGGGCATTTGGTAACAATACTAGCTAAAAAAAAAAAAAAAAAAAGAGAGAATTGTGCTCAAGTGGGCAGGCAGCTAAACACCACACAGCTGTTCACTCACTCCTGACCCTCCAGTGAGATGGGAGAGAAAATTGGAAAGAACAATACAGGAATTCATGGGTGGAGATAAGGACAGTTTAATAAGAAGGCAAAAAATAATAAGAAGAAAAGGAACAAAAAACAAACAACAAAACAAGTGATACACCATGCGGTTTTGCACAAGCAGCCAACCAAAGCTCAGACAGTCCCCAAGAAACAGCAGCCCCTCCAGACAGCCTTTCCAGTTTTATTGTCCCACATGACACCACAAGATATGGGATATCCCTTTGGCCATTTGGGGTCAGCTGTCCTGGCTCTGTCCTCTCTCTGCTCCTTGTGCACCCACAGCCTCCTCACTGGCAGGGCAGTGGGAGAAGCTGTAAAGCCCTTGGCTTAGTGTAAGCACTGTTCTGCAACAACTAAAACATCAGTACGATATCAGCATTATTCTCATCCTAAATCCAAACAATGGCACATACCAGCCCCTATGAAGAAAATTAATTCTATCCCAGCTGAAACTAGGACTATTTATTTATTTGTTTATTTATTTTAAATCTTCACAGGTACCTTTTCATTGCACCACCATTGCTCAGCTGCCCGTTTAACATCCCATGCACAGCATTTGGGAATTTCAAGTGTTTTTGAAGTTGAAGAAGCAAATGGTTGCGCTTGTTGTTCAGTATAGCAAATGTACACTAAACTGTTAATGTCTTCAGTTATTTCCTAGATTACTTTTCCACATCTTTTTCCAATAAATTGTTTATGAAATTGTGTTTCCCTGCTGATAATGGCATTTTTGACCTGTAATACTGGCTTTCTTTTACTGTTTTACTGTAATAAGAAAGGCTTTTTAAAAAGTGCTAATTCAGTAGGAATCATGAAGTTTTATCTACCTTGCTACATGATAGTTTTAATGAACATGTATTAATTTCCACATTCTTGAAATATTAAATTTCATAAATAGAGAAGTCCAGAAAACTTTCAATGCTTTAGAAATGATGGTGATGTTCTTTGAAAGTAATCCAGGATAAAAACTATAAGACTGCAAAGGTTAGAAGGATCATCGATATCTAAGTACAATGGGCATATTCGATAGTTTACTACTGTGGTTTTATTTATGAAACTGAAGGAAATAACTTAATACATTAAAGTGTTTTACTCCAAAAATATTCTCATTTATATTTGATACTTTATCCCTAACTACATTGTAACAATCTCTGTCAGAAAGATGAATAAGTATGACCAAAAATTTCTTTACAGTCTGACAGCATTACTTTATCAGAAAGCACTGATAAAGAGTGATGGCCTTATCCAGAAAACTTCAGACCTGTAAGCTTTACTTGTTGGGAATAAGATATTGGAAATACTAATCAGAGAAACTGGTGGAATCCCTACAAATCTGCGATCTATGCTGATTAAGCATCGTAAAAGTGGGTGGCATGCATTTATACGTAATATCTGATTGGTATTTATGAGGCATTAAAATAATAATTAACTTAGGACCATGGAGCGTATTCATGCCATGATTATTAGGAGAATATTTCCTGTACTGATTTGCTAAATACCAGTCAGTAAAATCATTAATGGTAGTAAGACTAAGGATGTGAGATGATAAACTGTACTTTGGGTGGTAACAGTGGATATTCATGCAGTGACAGTAGGAGATATCTAGTTCATTGCTTCAGGAATTAGTACCGGAAATGATATCTTACCTTCCATTATATGTTTCTAGCAGTGTGACATGACATAATTAAATTTCCTGATGGTAAGAAGTAATAAGTCACTTCAGGAAAAGATGTATAGTAGAGGTTGGAATGATTTTGAAAGAAAAAGAGCATAGGCAAATTAATGTCTTTTATATTTCTTAGTAAACTTACAATGGCAATTTAACAAAGAAGGGTAAGAAACTGCACTTTATATAGAGGAAGGACTCAGCAGTCCAGGTGATAAAATTTTAGAGTTCAGAATGCTAATCTATTAAAGACTGTAAATGTGAATGAAGCTAAGCAAAAAACTCTGTTGAGAAACAACACTGTAGAATAATCTCTGTTTCATATCCTGATTTGAGTAAGCATCTAAAAGCATAGTGTGTATATATCTATCTATATATATATAGATATATAGATATATATAGATATATATATTCTTCACATTGTGATTGAGAGTTTAAGCAGAAGGAGTCCTTTGTGAGGACAAAATGAGTTTTAATTAGTAAACAGAAAAAGAACCCACTTTGAGTTAAATTTATTGTAAGATGTCTAAAGAGTCTCAGAGTATATAAAGCTAAATAAGTCAAATTTACTTCTGTGATCACACACAAGAATATTTTATGCAATTTCGAAGTTTTTGCAGAGATGTAATAGTTTTCATTTAAGAATTTTACAGTCAGCCAGCTGAGTTCTAAAAAATGGCACATGACAGATAATTTAGAGTGTATTCACCAGAACAAATTGAAATATTTTCATTTATTGTTCAGTCATTTGATCATCAGCTGAGAATTACAAGGCAGCCACTGCTTGGGTGGAGTCTCAAATTAGAGGAGAAAGTGGGAGTGAAAAAAAAAAAGAGAGAGAAACAGAGAGGCTCTTGGATATCTTCTGTGCTCATGGACTGACGACCTTGTCAGGTTTCAAACAGACTGTACAAAGGTCTGGGTAAATGTCATATTTGTTCAAGCCAAGGTTCAAGACTAAAAAAATTGTGAGACACTCTCATAGCAAACTAACTGGGCAGACAATAGCAAGCTTTCCCCCAAAGAGTGAGCCAACAGGTGATGGCAATGAAAGACAAAGACACTTCTGAGTGTGCAACCTGATAGGAGCAAAGAGAGGTATGTTTATTTTGTAGTGACTGGACTCCCAAGAGGCTCCTTGGCTTCAAATGATTTGGAGAACTAAGTTGTTGCATGGTCACACAAGGTGCCATACTGAATGTCTTCATTCTTCAACACTGAATATTAAATGAATGAAACAAAATTTCCAGCTCCAGGTAAAAAAGTTGAGTGAAGAATGTTGATTTCATATGATAATTGTATAGAAAGAGTACTCCCTAACAACTGCAATGGAAAGAGTCATGATGAAATGCTGATTTGATTATGTTAAGCCATTCATTAAGTACATACGAATAGCACATTCAAAAAGAAGGGACCTAGTACTAATTATTGTGTAACTAATCTTAATAAAAATACTTTCCAACTTTTTGAAGTATTCTATAGAATGCTCACAAATTACTTGTCTGTGAGCTTTTGATTTTTAGAATATTATTTATTTTTCAGCAACTTGGAGGAAAAATTCCTACTAATGACCAAGGTATAAATTACAGTATATACAGCTGAGGGTATATGAGCTCTATACAAGAAAGGCATTGGCACAAACCCAAACAACAAGAATAAAAGCTTCAGAAAATATTTCATCTACATGGCACATCATTCCCTGATGCAGTATCCATTCATACAAGAAATATTAAATGGTTAGTGCTATTCCATGTATCAACGGCTTTAAAATAACTTTCTGAATTATGTTTCAGCAACATAACAAATCACATTATCAATTAGCTTTTATAACAGAAATGACATTTTGTAATATATTTGAGACTGAAAAGAATCGGTTAGCTAAAATTTATGCAATCTAAAAAATGTGAGGAGAAAAAAATGTTGAATTTATTGGTAATACTCTAGGACAAGAACATAATTTGGGTAGTAGGTAACTGTCCAAGATGAATGACAGAAGTATGTAGTTCTAAATGATCTGCAGGGAAGAACTACAAGTTTGCTAGAAAATTATAAACAAAAAAGAGAAGTTCTGTCACCAGTCCATGGTGTAACTGCTCTAAAATTAAACTGTCATAAGCAATCAATCAAAGATTTCTCATAACAAATGCTACTCTCTCCAAACCTAGCATAGCTGGAGCTCTCAGTGAGTCTGTCTCTCTACTTTGCAAAGAGTGAGATGTGGTAGAGCAGATGCTAAAACTTAGCAGCTGATGGCTGTGGGTGTTTGTAGCCAGGGAAATTAGAGTAGGTTTGAGATTGATATAGAATATGTTCCCATGAATAGTTAAACCCATTCTTCTGTGTTCGAGCTCTAATTAAATGACTTTACAACCTGCTAAGTTTTATGACCGCTGCTTTGGCACCCCATCTGACCTGGAAGCTGTCCAGGAATACGATGTCGGGGGGAGTCAACCATCCTACATGAATATGAATCTGTTCTTTTATGTATTGCAGGTGAAAAAACAGCTCACTGGCTGTAGCTCTCCGATATTAATTCATGCCTCCAGCTGAAGTGTCTTCAGACAGTTAGTACTACCATACATGTATATGGATTTTAAGAATGTGATCAAGTTAAAATGAAGGCATGTTTATGTACCCTGAAATATTTACCAGTTTGTGGAAGACCTTAGTCATTATTCATCTAAAAGGCAGATACAGTATTTCTCTGCCAGTGAGAGCAGAACATGGGTAGTATTTTATGAAACTAGTAGATGATATTGTCAAAGCAGTAGTCACAAAAGTCTTCATTTAAGTATAAGAACAGTGCAAACCATAACAAGTTTAAAATCTACATTGCCAAAAACTTGTGTTTCAAGGGGTAATTTTAGATGACTTAATTCTATTTTTACAAAAGTGCAGTATAATTTAACAATATTGCTGGTGTGTAAAATATCAGGTATAATTCCCTAAAATCTGAATCTTGCTATCTATTATATAGATTTAAAAAAAATATATATATAATCACAGTAGTACATCTACCATGGAATATATTATTCCACTGTCAAGAGAGAATATATACACTAAGACAGTGTGAAGTTCAAACATAGTTCAAGCTAACAAAGTAAACACCCTTTTCAGAACTAGAAACCTCTGTCTTAGGCCAAGAAGATACAAGAAATGAAAAGGGAAATAATCTTCAATTATTGTAAATCCTTAACATTTGTGTCACCGTTGGCAAATGAATATGTCATTAATAGAAATTATATACATTTGGCGGTCTTTCTGAAAATGTTCAAGCATAACATGACCCTCTTTTCACTTAGGTTTTCAGTTTGGTGGCATTGCCCATTAGCGTGGGAAATATTTAGGAAGCTATTTCTTTTTCACTGAATTACTAGTGTGATTTATTTCTCCTGTATTTCATATAATGCTTCAGCTGACACATGATGGCAGAAGAGGGTGAAAACCTGCAAGATGAAACTGAAAGCAAGATCAGTACTGAGCTGTAGTAATATGTTCTTTCATATAACTGGATGTACATGACCTATCAATTTTCTTGATGTTCTCATACTTGACATTTATCATTTCAAATTATTAGTAGAAACTAGGTGTCCACAAAAATGAACAGCTTTTCCAGAAACCTCCAACAGGCTGCACTGATTAGGAATTTGTGTAATTTTCTGAATATGCCTTAAAATAGGCAAACTCAATGGGAGAGCTGGAACAATGGAATTGTGTGTAGTGCTGTAATCTGCAATGCCCTGAAACAGAAAGGAATGTGGAAAAAGAAGTTTGTGATGAAAAGATTTAGTCTGTTCAGAGCAGATATATTAACCTTACTTCTAGTATTAATAAGCTTGTTTGCTGAAGTTCTCAGTGTTCTTACAGCAACCAGAACTGACTGTTCTTCTACTAACATGACAGGTACTTATTAATTACCTGTCAATACACAATGGAGAATTAACTACCAGTTTATGTTTCAAGAAGAGGTTTCCAAGATATTTGCAGTTTTTTCTGGTCCTCAGAATTCATCTGGACTTGTAACACTTGAAGAACACTTGAAGTAGCTTATGGGACATAAATGAGTGTGAAGTATGGTGCAACTGAGGTACATTGATGGCTATCTGTAATCATTTGGTTGATCTTGATAGGGAGGTAGCAGATAAATTGTGTATAGCAATAAACATTATACTGGCATAGTATTTAATAGAGAAAAACTATTCTAGTACGTGGTCACTGAATCAGGATGATGCTGTCACTGAGAACTGACCATTTCAAGTCACAAGAAATATCTAAATATACTGTCTTCAGCATTGACTAGCAATTAATAAAAGGCTAGAACAAGATACCTGTCTCTTCCAATAAAATTCATTTGTATTTGTCCTGAATGACATTGACTTTTATTCCATCTGAAAATACCTATTTAGCATTTTGGGTTATTAGTATTGCAAGTGCTGACATTAGAAACCTAAATGCAATGTATATTGAAATAAATTTGCACCGGAGTTCTACAAGCCCTTCTACTTCTTCATCAGTATGATTCAAGGGACACGGCCTACATCTGTACTCAATCAAACAAGGCTACGTTGGCCAATATAATCTAATTGTTTGACATTTTTATAGCAATTCATTGAGACTAAAGAGAGATGACTACATTAATATCTTGATGCAGCTGGATAATAGCTGAGCTAAAACTGATGTGCCAAATTACTGTAAGGCTCTTAAATCCTCTTACAGTTTTTAACTCTTTGTGACAAAGAAGGAGACTTCAATATAAATAAAGAGAAATAATAGTACAATTTATAATACAAAGTATTATAACAACATTATAAATTTTATAAGAATCTTCACTAATCAGTTACAAATTATATTTATTACTAATTGAGATGGGAATGATTGTTGATATTCACAGCTCTGTTTCCTTGGACAATCATTTTCACTGAGGTCAAAATTAAACAGGAAAGGTTTTAGCCGATGAGTATGTATTTTATTCTTCTAGCTAGACTGTAAACAAACTTGTTTGCACTGCACACATCTGTAGGAACATTCAGGCTGGCACAATGATAGGGTAATATGGAGATTCAAATCATACGTGAATGCTGAACCTACATAGGCTTGGACAGATCAGCCCATCTCACTGAAGGATCCCGCCAATGCCTTCCCTCCTTTAGAAGTGTATTTTTTGTGAGGAAAGGTTTCCTCTGAGAGAGGTCATGGATCTGCAGGTAAGAACAAGCTGAAGGGGAACATCACAGGTGTTTTGTTTGGGGAGGGGGAGTGGGGGTGGAGGGTTGGTCTGATCCTGGAGAAGCAATAAATGGAAGATAAAGACAGGAAACAAAAGCAGGAATTACTGCTGCAACTAAATTTG
Organism: Cygnus atratus; assembly: GCF_013377495.2. Lineage (NCBI taxonomy): Eukaryota > Metazoa > Chordata > Aves > Anseriformes > Anatidae > Cygnus > Cygnus atratus. The sequence continues at coordinate 157,056 of NC_066368.1, forward strand.
GAAACATGGAGAAATGTATTTATCAAACTTGGTTTGATTGCTACTTGCTTTTTTTTACTTCTTAGAGCTCTTGACAATAGAGACTGAGTGTGAGCAAGGACAAGGTCTGGTTTCTTGAAAGTGGAAACTCTTATGTGATTAAATGCATTTTTACCAAAACTAAAACCAAAACCAAAACCAATAAAAAAACTCAAGTCAAACAAACAGAAACAGTAAGTTAAATATATTTGCAAAAGGAGCTGTCTAAATACCATAAAATGCAAATGGATGAATGAGGTTAATCTCCATCTCCCTACTTGCAGAGCTATGCTGGAATGATCCAGTTTATTATGAATGTTTGGTAGAGCTAGTCCTTAATAAGAATACGTGCCCTTCTCCATGCCATTTCACTTTGAGCAGGTAGTTATCTCCTGTAGCAGCACTCCGTATATTTGCATGTGATTTTAGAGGAAACAAAATTTGCATATTAATATATTTGTATCTTTGAAAAGCAGCAGCAAATCTCTAGGGAATCTGTGCTGTCTGTTGCTGGAGCAAGACTATGACAACTTTTTTGAAGTGCACCAACACATCATACAGTAGCTAAGCCCTCACCAAAACCTTCTTCCCTGCTAGTGGGTAGTGAGGTGTGATGACATTTTAAGATATACTTTTCCAACCATCTCTAGATTTGAATCTATGGAAAATAGCGTGGAGAGTGCCCTTCTAAATTTCAGAATTTTATCAGTAAAAATGATTCTTACAGTTGTATTGATCCAGAAGTCTGGTGTCCATTTTAAATTCCCAATGCTGAAATAACTGACTATGAAAGATATTTCTGTTTTTTTTTTTTTCTGTGCCAAAATTCAGCCAGGAACTTATTTTTATTTCTCGGGCAGGAGAACAGATTTTTTTTCACACTAAAGTTCTAGCATAACTATAAATTCAAACTATTGTAACAAGGCAATATATAATGTTTTGAAACTGAAGCTAGGCAGAGTTTAACTATAGGCCTTCACTGTAGAGAGCGAGTGACCTGCTATGTAACCTGAGCAAATACTATGACACTAATACTGTCTTTAACAATACCACTTATACGTAATGTTTGTAAGAGCTCATTCCTATAGAGATATTTAAGAGTGCAACACTCTCAGTGAACTTTGGTGTGCCAACTAGAAAGCTCAGCATTGCATAGAAAAAAAGTTGATTACTGTTCACTTGGAAGAATACTAAAAAGATGTGAAGAACAGTGAGGCCAGCAAACCTGCACATGAGCAGGATCTGGGCAGTGTAGTATGATTCTACGATTCTATGATTTACAAGGAGGAGGTTGTTCCATTCTGCAACAGCTGGGTTCCCATCATCAGTAGGGTCATAAGAGTGCTATCATCTTTTATATAATTTCCATCCTTTCCTAAGTAAATCAGCTAGCCAGCCTTGAGTGTTAGTACCTTTCTTAGTCATATCCCAAAGGAACCAACACCACTTCAATGCAAAACAGTAGCTCTTTCTGCAACTATAATTTATTTTCAGAAAAAAAAATTGCTATTTCCATTATAAACAAGTAAATTGATGGATTACTGGTGACAACTTTAAGCAAAACCACAAAGTAATTATCCCCAAATGCCATGGAAGATTTATAGGAAGGACAGTTACTTTGTCCAGGTAGCATCATTAAAATGTAATAAATGATCGTGAAACAAGAATAGTGTAGTGTTGCGTTGACTAATTATGCAAACCATAGATAATGCTGTAAAACATTTTTTTGGAAAAGGGATATAATTTCTAGGCATTCTTCTGTTAGCAAAACAAAAATTCAAGGACATGAGAAGCTGTTTATTAATCCACAATCAAGTGTGAGCACCTTGCCTTCAGCAGCAGTCATACACACTAGTCATGAAATTGTAAGATTATCAACACCATTCATGGCATAACTTACTTTTTATAAAAAAAAAAAAAAAAAAGAAAAAAAGACCCATCCCCCCCCTTGCTTGTAATTCTAAATTTCTGTTATTTTTACATTAAAAAACTTAACTTCTAGAAACTCTCTAAGACTGTATGTGAAGGCTAATATTGTATAGTTGGACTATGACCAATGTATCAAGATGATAACATTTTTTTTTAAAACATTCTGACCAATAGGCAGAAAAAAAAAGGTGTCTTCCTGAAAAGTTGTTATAAATAGTAGTGAGGATATTTTAACATGAAAACTCACACTGATTCCATTATTCCTTATTCTGTCAAAGACTGGAACCTCTAGTAGAGACAGTGTCCTACCTGAGACAGGGAATGATAATGCTGGAGGATTGGTAAACATCTACAAAAAAACATTTGTTCATGCTTGCAGAAGATAAGAATTAATTCCTTGTTCAAGAAAACGGCTTTTCCTGCAGTTGTGGGAGTATTCAGAATAATAAACCAAGAAAAAGCTTGTCCTTGTTCGAAAATACTTCTGAAAGAAGTAAAAAAGATCAGAGATATGGACAGTGAGAAATACTGCTGATGCTGTGCTTGATCAGAATGATTGATTGGTGGTTGTTCAGTGTAGGCTTTGCTTGATGGAAGGAAAAATTTGTGATGCCTCTGTGGTCCTATTAAGACTAATTTTTTTCTCCATATGAAATGAAGATTAATTGGATTCTAATATTAATTTCATATTTGCCCAGAAGCACTAATTTTCATATCAACCTATTGCAGCCTACATTTTTATATCTATGCTTGCTGCATGTCAGAGTGTTTCTCTAAAGGAGTGACAAGATAATACAAAACAACCATAAATGTAATCTATTAAAGTGTTCTAGAGGAGCTAGTGTGAAAGGATTGCGATTCAAATGTTAACAGAGGTAATTAGGCCATGAGCTACATGGAGAAATAGACATGAACTGTTTCTGCATAAACTCTGACCACATGATAGAGCTTCACCTGAGGAACACAGGCATAGATGATGAACTCGTGTGTCATTTAGATCCTGCTCAGGATCAACATACTTAATTACATGATGAACTTCTATGTTGAAAATAAATTAGTGATACCTTCATGTAATCCCACTGCTTCTAGCAGACAATGAATACTTGCTTATCCCTATTTCTCTTATATGCCTTCTTTACTTCACTTTCTCTTGCTTCTCTGCTTACTTCCTTTGACAATGCAAAAATAGGTCTCTCCAGGAAGCTGCTGGGAGCACTACACCATCCCCAACCATCATCTTGTGTCTTTCAAACTCCTGAAAGTCAGTGGCACCTCATTTACCATGTCTTCCTTCTAGGGATCAGACTCCACTCACCTCTCTCAGGCTTTCTTCTTTTTCAACCTGATAAATTGCTTCTCAGCAAATGTGTGTTAACAGCTATAAATCTAGCTCTCCAGATTATGTTTTCTACTTGTTTTTGTGGTACTTATTATGTCCACCATTCTAACATCCTGTCCTGCATCTCGCAGTACTATATACTGTTTTTCTTATCATACAACTGCTTGAGCAGTCACTCAAACTGCTCAACACTCAAAAAAAAAAAAAAAGTCACATGAAACTTTCTCCCTGTCCTCTTAGTTCAAACCACTTTTTCCTGCATAACTTAAGCAACTGACTCCAGCCATGTGGGCTCCTTTACTACCCTTAGTTAGTAAGGGTAGTATTCAAATCTTGATTTTTATTTCTAATGTGTCTCCAGCCTTCCTAGCCTTGTGTTTCAACCAGCCTCTGTTTTCTGAATGTTTCACAATTATTTTCAAAGTTGTGTCCAAAACTGTGTTTCTGATCCTCTCTCCTGAGATTTTTCCATGGCTACTGCTCTTTCTTCCTCCCACCACCCAGTTATCAATGACAAGACTGTTTTCTGGGTCCTGGGGAACCATCTTTATTCCACTTTGGCACAGACATTCTGGCATTATCTAAAATTGTTATTTCTAATCATTTTTTTTTCCCCCCCTCTGGCCACTTCTACCATGTTCCCAAATCTGATGTAATCATACCCCCTGTTTTAATGGAGCCATACCTCCTTGACATCCACTGTACCTATTGCAAGGCATGTAGGAGTTTCTTGTCTTCACAGGCAGGAGTCTACGTAGTTCTGTCCTAACTACTCCTGATTCATGGTTACTGCCTTCGCTAAATGAAAATGTTACCATCTTTATCATATTTATGTTAAGGTATGTAGAAGGAGAATGCTTCTTTAAGTATATGTAATCAAGGACATTTTCCAATTTAACAAGGGTTAATAAGATGGGGAAGCAGTGATGGGAACCAACCCTGGTCACTCACAGTAATTTATAAGACCAGGTGAGAATGCAGAAACATTTATTCAATCAGGATTATCTGACTGAGAATTTCTAAACTGGGAGACAATTACCAGATATAAACATCCCAGCCTCACTAGCTGGTTGGCTATCAAGCTACAGGTATTGCTTCCAGGAGGAACAACCTGGACTTTGCAAATGATCTAACTGTGAAGTAGGTGGTCCTCGACTAGGAGGGTACCAAAACTGCAGACGACCCATGGGGGTCTGCAGGGGTAAGAGGGAGAAGGAGGAACAAAGAGGGGAACAGGTAAAAAAGGGTATAAAAAGGCTGGTCGTGTGTAAAATGAGGCTGGTCGGTACACTTGCCTGGCTGAGCCCTGTGCCTGGTCACCACAGTCTGATCTTTCTTCCTACTGTTCCTCATTAATTTTTTCTTAACTAGCCCTCTGTGCATTCCCACTTTCTCTCCCTTGTGTGCATGCTGCAAGGACTATGTGCCAGCTACTGGTGAGACCTATGCATGTGTTTGAGTGAATTTAGTGCCAGTTCTTGAGGGATTTGTGAACTTTAAGCCGGAGCAGTTGATGACCAGGTGAGCCATGAAACAGGTAGGGGGCCTAGGATCTGGGCAGCGGTGCCAGGCAGACAGAGGGGCTGTGCTGGATCTACGAATGCGTGTGTGCTTGTTAACCCAGAGAGTGCTGTGTGTGTGGCCGCACTAGTAACCTTCTATCTCTACCAGGCAGAGAGGAGGAAGGGGACTCAGCTGTCTGTTTTACGTGAGTCCTGTGTGTAAATGCTGCTGAAGGCGGGGCAGTTGTTGTGTCAGTGCCCCATGTGTCTCTGGGATATTTGCTCAGCTTTGCTACTGGCTGAACCTGCTCAGGGCACAGTGGCATCCATGTCCTCCAGCCTGGGCAGAGACCCTGCGTCCCTGGACACGGGGCTAGGCCCCAGCTGCCGGACAGGAGCAGGGCTGGGCTGGAGCTGGGGGAGGCGGCCATGCTCTGCACCTCAGTTAGCAATTTAATTTGCTTTTTCATAAACATCATCTTTGGTGCCATTTTGGATCTGTAGAATATTTCTCTAAATTTGAATTGATGTTTGGAAACACTTCTTATCTTCTGTATGTCTAAATACTACTGTCACACTTTTGGTTAGTGACCTGAGTAAAAACAGAATGGTTGAGGGCTAACAGAAAAAGTCATTTAAATTCCCTTTCATTTTAAAACTAACACATTGACAAATATTTCTGTGCCAAAAGAATACTGCCAGCACATTATTATCATTTGGAGAACAGCAAAAATTTGAAGCCTCTAATAATGTATAGAAAAGTAGTGCCTTTTTTTTTTTCCCTTATCATCCACCTTTAATAACCAAAAAGTACAGAAAATGCTGGTATTTCTAAACAAATTTAAGTAATTTTCTTTTTCTAAAAGTGCATGAAAATTATATCAAAATTGTTTTCCATTAAATATATAATGTTTCCCATTAAATATATATATATATATATATATATATATATATATATGAAAATTGTTTTCACATTAGAAAAAAAAGTCATGCAAGAAGTTTTGACCGTGGAGGTATTTTGGGTGGCTGCTGCAGGTGGGCAGACAGGATGGGTACATGTCTTGGGAAGAGACTCTTGAATTCTCTTTCTAGTGCTTGTTTATGAGTGGGCAAAAGGAAGAAGGGCTTGATGTCATGACTTTTCAGTGTATTCCATACATTCTTTTGATTCCTGTTTTGTCCCTGTTGTGCTGCAGTTCTCTCTTTTCCTCATAAAGTAGCCAAGATTATTTGTCTGCTCTATAGCTGAAATGAGAGCATTGCTCTAAAGCTCCTATGAATACACTCCCCTTATAATGTTTTGAGTGCGTTAATTCAATGCCTGATGTCAGACCATCCACCCCACCATGCACAATGGTAATGTGACCTACAGCTAACCTCATACTCGCTATTAGGGTATTAAGTGGGTGTGTTTCCACTTCTGTTAGTGGAGACATTGTCTTTGCCTACAGCTACAAATTGGTGTTTGCAATTCATTTATAGATGCAACCGAAGTTTTCCTTGGTGAAGTAGACTCACCCGTACCACTTTATGTTGAGTGACTTGTACTGAAGATGATGTAACACTTATCAGATGGCAAAATTCCCATTAACTTGCTGTTTTCTTGTTTTTTTCATGCATTTCGACGTTGTGTTTTTCTTCGCCATTGCTTAAGTTTTTGTTTTATTTTGTCCTACAGAAATATACTCTACGTATCCTGAGATTCTCAGAAGATAAAATATTTCTGTTGCTTTTAGTTAAATACTATCACTTCTGCCAATTCTTCATGATTTAATATGGCCAATACCATTAACATGTGATTAACCTAGGTCAACACATGCTTGAAAGAGAAAATCTGGCTTAAATGCAAGACTTTTTGCTTTCAAATCATACCTCACTTTTTAAAAAACTAATGAACACAAAGGTGTGCATACAAATAGTAATTGAACATCTTACCCTTCCTGTCTCACAATATTTTGAAAACATGTAAAGAGCTTCATATATTGATTTTTCTGATCTAGATAACATGGCATTAATGGTAAAGAACAGGAATTGTGAAAGGATGTAGCTCTCATAATGAGGTTCATACTTTGGTTTTAAGATTGAGCACTATGAAAGTTCAAGCTCACCGAGGCTAAAATTATACTGTAAAAGACAATCACCTCATGAAATTTAAGAGATGAATGCAAAGACCATAGCGGTCTTTAAGTGAATTCTCATACATGCAGCTCTTGATGTATTTTGTAGAGCAACACACCTCTTTAGATCCAGCCATTATAAAATGAGGTTAAGGACTCTGAATCTGAAAAGCCTTTCTAATGAGAAAATGTAAAAAAGATAAAATTCAGATTAATTTTGTGTCCAAGATAAGAGGAAGAGCATAAGAGTTGGTTAATCAAAATTATTTATTTTAAGCTAAGATGACTTAGATTTCTTTTAATTATTTCTTTTATAGCTAAGATGACTTAGCTATAGCTTGCAACTAAATTTCTCTAACAAAGGGAACAGTCAAATAGCTACAGCTTGTCACCTCTCTGCTAAAGGCTGGTGAGGTCTGGATGGCATTGCCATGATTACCTTTTATGGGAAATTTTAAAAGGTATTCCAATAACATGGGACCCCTTCTGCACCCACTGTCTTGCACAATTAAAGGTAAGATGGTGGAGTCAACTACCTAAGGAAAGGGAGGCTCTGGATTATCTCAGGTATTGCTTGTTGGGCCGCGTCTTCTCCTGTTGCTTTGCCCCTTGCTGAAACCATGTCCATGCCTTGTGGTGTCTGGCATGGCAGCAGCTATCAGTAGGTCACAGTGCATGATTGTAGAGGTACCCATCCTGCTGCCCAGCCACCCTCACCTACTCCCCTTCTCCCTGCTTCCCACTTTCTCCCCCCCCTGCCCTCCCCAAGTGGTGCAGGAGAACGGGGAATGGGGGCTGTGGTCAGTCCCTGATGCTTCATCTCTGCTGCTTCTTCACAGTCATTGCCCCTGCTCCCCGTGGGGTCCCTCCCATGGGATGCCGTCCTTCCCAAACTGAGCCTGTGGGGGCTGCCCACAGGCTGCAGCTCTTCAAGAACTGTTTCTACATGGCTCTGTACCATGGGGTCCATCCGTCAGGAGCAAACTGCTCCAGCACCAGTCCCCCACAGGTGGCAGTGCCCACCCCCTCCCTCCCCCCCCATGGGGGCTCCTCCATGGCTTGCAGCATGGAGATCGGCATTGCTGTGACACCCCATGGGCCACGGGTGGACAGCCTGCTCCACCGTGGGCCTTTCCATAGGCTGAAGGGTAACATCTGCTCCAGCACCTAGAGCTCTTCCTACCCTCTTTCTTCATTGACCTTGGTGTCTGTGGGATTGTTTGTCTCTATAATTTTCTTTCCTTTCTCTGTCCCAGCTGCTGTTGTGCAATAAGTTTTTCTCTTTCTTAACTATGCTGTCCTAGAGGTGCAACCAATGGCACTCCTTGGCTTGGCTCTGCTCAGCAGCAGGTCCCTTTTGGAGATGGCTCTTATCTGACATGGAACAGCTGATGGGCTCTTCTCACAAAGCCCACCCCTGCAGCCACTCTGCTACCAAACCCTTGCCACGTAAAGCCAATATGTGCCTTCAGAAGCAATGGGCTGCATACAGTGGGCTCCTGAAATACATCCATATGAGCAGGCTGGCTCATACTTTCTCCCACATACTAGTGTCTGCTTCAATGTTAAAATTGATTGCTTTCACAGAGCTAAAGCAAAATGCACCAGAAATCCTGGGCTGTGCAAGGAGATGGGGATAGGTTTTTCTGTACATCCATCATTGTGAATGCTTCAAGGGGCCACAAGCAGAGAAGAGCAGCCAAGCAAACCACGTGAGCTTGCCAGGGCCAGAGTGGCTGCAGGGCCACAATGACCATGCCTGTCCCTCTTCCCCCAGCAGAGAGTTCCAGCTTTGTCTCCTCTTGAGCATGGGAGTCATAAAGGGGTCAGCCTTTGCAAGGTAACAGGGTTTAAGGATGTTATTATTATTATTTATTTATTTATTGTACTGCGTATCCGTTTTACCTTTCCCTGATCCACCAACATCCCTATCTACTTCAGGAATATTTTTTGACTTCAAACTGAAGAGGGTACTGCTCTGAGACTAGGTCTGACCCATATATCTCAGGTAGCCTCTCATTCCTTTTCAGGGCACTTCTGTTTTTCAAACCATAACTTCATAAAATAAAGAGAAGAAAAATCTAATAGAAACAAAATGTCTTTATTCTGTGTAAAGAACTTTTAACTTTTGAAGTGAAAACATCAGATGATTGATTCTGTATCACATTTCTATTGTTAAGGCCTGTACACTGTGTAGCTAGTGTAGATACTCTATATCACCATGGAAACAACAGCTGTTTCTACTGGCAGTATATTAATGTCTTACCTAGAAATAATGGTTTTCCACAGTAAAGCATTTAAATATAGTCAGCTATTGCCTTTTCTTCTAATATGCATTCAGGTAAGCTTGGAACTTATATATGATTCAGAATCTGAGATGCCAGATCTTAGTAACATTTCATACAATGTTCACCAAAGAATATTTTAAAAAGGTCTTTATTACATGCATGGCCAAGTTTGCTTTTGCATGTGTGTAAGTGACATTCAGCTAAAGTTTAGTATATTGATCAATATCATTGTATGAGTTAAATATATGAGATGGAACACAAACATGGAAAGCAGGCAATTTCTGTTCTTTTCCACTGTTTATGGAAAGTATATTTTTGTTGTGGTCCCTGCTTCTGACCTAAAAGGTGAAAGAACAAGTTAACGACTTATGCCAGGATCAGTAGCTCAATTAAAAGTGCTGAGGAAGTGATTTACAGTAGCAGAAATTTAAGGACTGAAGGGACAGCGATTCAACTGCTCCTAAGAGAAGAACAGCAACATGGTGTGATTGACTGCTGCAAGTTGCCTGTTCAGCTAGAACGCTGATTATGTTTTCTGAGACATGCTCTAGCTCAGAAGTGAGAGAAAAGCAAAAATGTGCAAAGGGAAACACAGCCATCCACCATGCTCCAATGTAACATGGCCCAGCACATGCGTATTTTTTGTATACTCTGGACACTAATTTCCTGAAATCATAATTAAGTGTCCTGGTTTCGGCTGGGATAGTGTTTTTTTTTGTTTGTTTGTTTTTGGTGTGTTTTTTTTTTTTTAGAGGCTTGTATGATGGTATGTTTTGGATTTGTGGTGAAAATAATGTTGATAACACATTGATAGTTTGGTTGTTCCTGAACAGTGCCGGCAGTAAGTCACAGACTTTTCAGCTTCTCCCACCACTCTCCCAGTGAGGAGGCTGGGGGTGCACAAGGAGCAGGGAGGGGACAGAGACAAGACAGCCGACCCCAACTGGCCAAAGGGATATCCCATACTACATGGCTTCATGAAGAACAAGAAAACTGGGGTAAAGAAGGAACAATGGGGTCTTGGCAGGGGGAGAAGGGCATTTGTCTTTGGTGTTTGTCTTCCCGAGAAAGCGTTATATGTGATGAGCATTGTTTTCCTGTAGATGGCTGAACACCTGCCTGCCAATGGGAAGTAGTAAATAAATTCCCTCTTTTGCTTTGCTTGTGCACACAGTTTTTTCTTTAAGGCTGAGAGACATGGGAGTGTTTGACCTAGAAAAGAGAAGGTTCCAGGGTGACCTTATTGCAGTCTTGCAATACTTAAAGGAGACTTATAAGAAAGATGGAGGGAGACATTTTACAAGTGCCTGTAGTGACAGGACTGGGGGCAATGGTTTTAAACTGAAAGAGGATAGATTTAGGTTAGATACAAGGAAGAATATCCTCACTGTGGAGCACTATTAGGGTAGTGAGGTACTGAAACAGGTTGCCAAGAGAAGCTGTGGATGCCCCATCCCTGGAAGTGTTCGAGTTCAGGTTGGATGGGGCTTTGAGCAACCTGGTCTAGTGAGAGATGTCCCTGCCCATGGCAGGGGGTTGAACTAGATGATCCTTAAGGGTCCTTTCCAACTCAAACCATTCTATGATTAAAAAACAGAAACAATAGTTGTCTCCTGGAGCTACGTGATCTCAAGAACATGATAGATCTTAGCTCTGCACGTTGCAAGGACATACAGTGAAAAACTTCTGTACTACAAAGCTCAGCTTCAGAACTCAAGCAGTGCTACTGGCCCTTTCTTCAGTATTCCTGCACAGTTTTCTATACCCTACCTTCTCTGCTAAAGTTGAGTTGATTTCAGAAGTTGCTGTGGGCACAGAAGTTTTCCTAACAACGAGGGAATGAAGAAGGAGGATATGAATGCCTCTTGATGGAGATTTTTTTAATAAAATAGTCCTTGGAAGTCTAAACAGCTCACCTGACTTGCTGCAGATGATGTTTTCACCAGGGACAGACATAAGTGCAGAAGCCTTAGGCTTTTTGTTTGTTTGTTTTAAGTAAAAATTCTGAAACAAACCAAAAAACGCACAGGCCTGCCTCTCTCTGAATCTCCACTTGGTTGAACTTCAGTCAGTTGTATGCTAAATATTATTCATTTTCCATTAGCATGTTGAAGCCATGTACCACTTCATGTTTCTGCCCAGCTAACCAAGGAGCAGTCATCAGTGTAAAACTCTCTTATCCTTATTGTGTCACATGCCAGCATAAAAATATTGGGCTTCTCTAGTTTTATTACCGGGGCAAGGAGGCTGTGGATAATAGAGGACTAACATAATAGAGGAAGGGACTAACTTTTTGGCTGGGCGTTTGACTGCAACTGCAGAGCCAAGAAACTTGTACATTCACTCAGGAGCTCAGAATCTCAAAGCCAGTGTCCACAGGACTGAGCATAATGTCTGCCATGACATTTTTTATATGAAGCGATGGTAACAAGGAAATATGCTGTAGTACTGCATTAATGATCACATCTCACTCCCTACATGGGCCAGATTTTATTTTCTGAAGCTGCCAACTGAGCAAGAGAAGGGCAATTTCTGTGTTCATCTCCAGTTTTCCTCTTAGAAACGGTGCTACGTACTGCCATGACGGACAACTCACTGCCTCTTTTGTCCTGGGTTAGCATTGCTCTCTCTGAAGTCGGGTTCATGTTGGACTCTGCAGTCTCTATGGCACTGCAGCTGAACATCTCAACCAGACACTTCCTGAACTAGAAGGTTGAAACAAAGGAGATCAATCAAAACACAAGAAATTAAAATATTTCTATAAAGCAGTTTGTGTCTTAACTAAAACTCTTGAAAATTATCTCATTAATCAGTTGGGCGCATACAGAAATAGCCCCATTAAATATATATGCTTGTGACACCATGAAGAACTCTCAAACTGAGAAATAATGACATTCTAAAAAAGGCCCAGACTACTAGTAAGCCTCATTCTAAGAAATAATTTTCTTCTCATGCTTGTTCCTAGCCACATCTTACCGAAGAGAAGTGATCATTTCTCAGGGTTCATGAGTTGCTTTCATGCACTAATACCCAGCTATTCAAAGATGTCCTCTTTCCATTTTGTTCATATCCATGAGCACCCTACCTCAAAAGCAATTCACTGGTATTGCATTTCTAAAGAATAATAGAAACATCATGGGACAGTCTTGAAAACAGACTTTTCTTACAGAAAACTAGAATAACTGTTGTTCAGTAAGGGCTGATTTCCCTTTCTAACAGCTAAACCTAATTATTATTAACATTCATATTGTAATAATGCTCCGAGGTTTACGCTATGCTCCAGTAAGTAGATATAGTGATTTTTTTCATTTTATTTTTTTAATTCTAAATGCTAGTTATTGCATTGCTGGTTAACTAACAAGTAGATAGAAATAATTCATTGTAAAGCAAGACTACATATGAAAATATGAATTTTAAAGACACTTTGAAAGCATACAGTACCTGTTTGTTCATAAAGACATAAATAATTGGATTATAAACGGTAGCTGTTTTGGAAAAGAAAGCTGGAATTGCTGCCAGACGAGGATCCAATTCAATGGAAGGATATGCAGTGACTAGGATAGAAAAGGCAGCATACGGCATCCAGCAGATTAGAAATGCAATGATCATAACAATAACCATTCTAGTCACTTGTCTTTCAGGTTTCCTGGTAGTTCCCAGCCTGCATTGAGTATCTGACACCTTTAAAGAAAAGACAGAAAATTCCAGAAAATAAACAAGGCCTTCAAACAGCAAACATGGGGGAAGTTTAATTATCTGCCATGCTATAAGGAAAGATCTACTCTTGTCAAGTATGATAGCACATAAGGATGCTGTTACTGGACCACAGAGTGTCAGTATGAGTGCTAAGGGACATGAATTACTGTATCTTGTGATTATTCAGTTTTCCTTTGTTTACATATCTTTATATTTTTATTGCCAAAATGACAGAAAAAAAAATGCTAGGACCAACTTTGTACAGAAACATAGTTGCAGTCCAGCATGGCTGTAGCCTGTACAGGCACACCCAAGCTAGACTTAGCCAAGCCATGAGAAGTGAAGTGATGGCCCAGATTTGCTGTCCAGCCTCACAAAAGTTGATCTATCTCAAATAATTTCATGGGTGCTGCAGCAACACACCTCAGGGCAGTGCAGACATACAGACAAATTCCACCTATGAGAAAAGGAATCCTAATGATCTTAGTCAAATTAGAGATAATAGGCCTCTATTTAGAATGCCAAAATACAGAATACAATGACTCTGACAGAATGGGCAACTGGAGGTATCTGACAACATCAGTACAATAAGTTGCCTTTAAAAATATGAAACAAATTAGTGCTGTATTTTCAGGTGATACACTGTCATTTTCCATTGGCTTCAACAGAACTCTCTCAGCTTATAGCAGCTTTGGATTTGCACAAATCTAATAAAGTCAGACTTCTTGGCTTGCAGGAAAGCTGACTAGATAAGATTTTACCTATACTGGTGGGAAAAGTAGCTCTCTATTCCACTCTTCTAGTCTTTTTGAGAAATGCATTTGCTGCTGACCTGACACACCAGTTCATGTACAGCAAAATATAACAAAAACCACAATTCCATAACAAAATAAATATGAGACGCAATCATACCTTTTAACCAGCCTTACAGTGAGCTTATCTTATCTACAAAACTGTCTTCTGCACCAGTCACCCCAAACAAAGCATTATCCTTACGAGATATTTTTTACAAGTCTCAGCAGTTTCAGATTTCTTCCAAACTTAAATTCAGGCCACTGCCAAGACATGGCTTTGAGCAACAGCTCTTGCCTTAGACTGCAGACTCTTCCATGCCAGAAATTTGAAAAGACGGGCTCATGACTGCTGTGGTTGGCATTAGCAGAGGGAAAGTATCTGCAGGGGACATAGTGCAGGAAAGGAGGCCAAGCTATCTCTGATCCATTACCAGCACCACAGTCCCAACCTCTTTTCAGGGCCTCAAACTGAGCTTGTCTTCTCAGCCCACTCCTGTTGCCTGTTCTTGGTGTACCTCAGCTCCGGCCAACATCTGGCCACCTCATCCATAGAGTGGAAACAGCTTTGGCTTACCTTTTGAGAAGTTTTCAGCCAGCTTCAAATTTACCCCTGTCATTATGGCTACCCAACTGTAACTGCAACTGTTTAATCAAAGGCTTGATGGTGACAATTACCAAAAAGTGGGCAGTCATAGTGAGTTGCAAGAAGATGGTAAGCCTATGGGTGTTAGAAGACAACACTCTTTGCTGTGGCTGTACAAGTTCCTTGCCACTGGTAATCTCTAGACCAGCATATGGAGCAGTGATCAGGAGAGCCTATCAAACTCTGTGGCGCTTTATGGCCTTCACCAGAAAGTGAAGAGCAGCATCTATAATCTAATGACACCAGAATTAAAGCAGGTTTGGGGCATTTAGCAGGAATGTTCCCCCTCTCCCCACACGAACAGCTTAGACAGAGATGTTTCTACAGAGAGTGCATCATGTCATACAATGTCCTTCTGGGCAATAACTTTTTTTTTTCTTTGATGACTTAGTGAAACAGAGTACTGCTAAGTAATGTTAGCTTACGTGCAAAGCAACTAATGATAACTCTGAATTGCTATAGAAATCCTGATGCCAGATCTCACAACAATAATTGGCATAACATGGCCTTGTAAGCTGCCCACAGTAAAGTCAGAACTGAGTGGAGATATTCCCGCTTCACCCTTGCACTGCACTCAAAATTTAACATATTTAGTACTTAAAGATGTATGTGGAAGCTAGTATCTTCTCCCTCATTTTCTATCCCCCAAATAACTGTGTAACTCATCGACAATACGCATTTTTGTGCCTCCCTAATTAAACTGTGTGTAGACAATCCTAATTTAGAATAACTATTATGCAAAGAATTCCACAGAGCCAAAGGAAAGAAATCTGTAGAGCATAGAAGTAGATTTTTGTTCAAGTTTCCAACACATGAAGGAAAGAAAAGGTTCAGAATATGATCTCATCATCTTAACTTTCCAGAACTGCAATTATCTCTGTATACCACTCTTTTCCTAGCTGTAACTCCTTTGCTGATCCCAAACTCTACAGGCTACACCCTTTCCTGGGTATTTGCATAGTCCATTGCACAATGAAGCCTCATGCTTAATGACACTTCCTGCTACTGGGGCAACATTTCTTTTTATTTTTGAGGCTATATACATTAATTTTAATCTTCGAGAGCAGGCAGTAATTCCCTTGTCTTTCTCACATACACAACATGTGCATATATACACATGCTTGCAAATGGTCTCATTTTTTGCCCAGACTTATGTCGTGTCCCCTCGCCCCCCTTTTTTTTTTCTCAGCTGCGAAAATTGCAAGATAATTGCTGGCAAACTTACTGCTTTGCACTGATCTGCTTGTCAGATACCAAGTGCATCTGACCCCCTCACAAGCCTATTTAAGATAGCCAGCTGGTGATTAAGGTATCATGAGTGGTGCTAGCTTGGCCTCCCAGCCCTGAGCACATGGCATGGTCAGAGCAGGTGCGGTGGTCACTGCATGCTCCATACTCACAGTCAGGGTTGGGCTGCTACTGTTTTGACAAAGCCATGTTGTTCTTATTCAGTTCCAGTATGTTCCAGACTGCTCTGTTAGTAGCTCTGAGCATCTCTTTCCCCCTTCATTGGCACTTAACCCTTCACAGTTTTTAGTGGCAGTTTCATGAGTTAGTCCATGTTTTCCTTAACATGCATATTTAGCAACTCATTTATTTATTTTTAAGTGTTCCCCTGGATAGTTCTTTTGGCTCTGTTTCATCTTTGTTTCATACAAGTCTGCCCTCCTCAGCTATGGCTTTTTATGGATGCCAGTAGATTGCTCTCTCAAAATCCTAGAACACTAAACTGCTAGGGAACCATGTACTGGTGCTTTATCTCACCAACAAGATAACACTCTAATAATCATTTAGCTCCATTATAAACTGCTAATTAAATCTTTTCCTAAAGATTCATTTCCTTCATTACATTTGCAATTGTACTGAAAGCTACTTTTGGAATTGTAGAGCAAAGGTAACTGTGACTGAGGGACTAGCAGACTTC
Source organism: Cygnus atratus (assembly GCF_013377495.2). Classification (NCBI taxonomy): domain Eukaryota; kingdom Metazoa; phylum Chordata; class Aves; order Anseriformes; family Anatidae; genus Cygnus; species Cygnus atratus. The sequence goes on from NC_066368.1 coordinate 173,306, forward strand.
ACTAAGACAGAACAATGCCCTTCAGGACAGAATCTGAACTGTGGCAACCATGGGGCATGGGAGTCAAAATCCTGTAAGAAGGTTGTTTGAGAACATCAGGACTCCAGTTCTGATGCCTGTGTCTCTTTCTGTTCACTGTAATCAGATTTTTAAAAATGAGTTTAGTTGTGAGATACAGCCTCGTGGCAATTATAAATTTACAAAATATATCACAGGCAGTTAGCTGTTCTTAGGTCAATCTTTCAATTGCATTCAGAAGACATCCTGACCTAATCCAAATGCCAAGACAGACCATTCACTGACTTCTACAGTTGGACTAGATGATCTTAGAGGTCTTTTCCAACATTAATGATTCTACGATTCTTCTGTGATCAACAATGACTCTTCCTTTCATTGCCTCTCTTGTTTCTCACCTTGTCTGCTTTGTTTCTTCCCTACAGCCTCTTAAGTGGTTGTCCCAGAGGAAGGAAATAGCCCTTTTCATACACGTTCTGATGCATCTCACTAGCACGTTAGCTACTGCTCTTGCAGACTCATCACAGCACTGGATGATTTGCACGTGGTCTCAGTTCCTTGACATCCCCTCTGTAGGGTTACTATCCATCCCTTTCATGCTCTGCTGCCAGGCCACCCATGGGCTTCTCCTCCCAGGGACAGCCTCCTGGAGGTGGCCCTTTCCTGTCCCTGCAGGGAGGGACACCCACCACCCACAGTTCCACCACGACTGCCCCAGGCAGGAGCAGGAGCCCTGCAAGGCTGCATGCCTAGGGTAGCTGCTTGCCCACTCCCAAGTCAGGTGTCAGTGCTCCCTTTTCTAACAAGCACACCATCCTCCCTCGCAGCAGTGAGCAGCCTGCATCAACAGCAAGGAGGTCTGGCTCCCCTGGCTCTCTCATCATCCCTTTTCCTCTGTAGGTAGGTTAGGACAGAGAAATATAAAATACTAATAACAGTTCTGGATGTTCGTAATAACAGACTTACAGTTTTACAAGCTACCTCAGAAGAGTCTGACATCAAGAATGTTTTTCTTCAAGCATCTCCATCCCTTGAAATTCACTTCTCCCACCCTTGCACCAACAGATACCATGCTACCTCACCATGGGAGCTATGAGCAGCAATGCACACTTGCTGCAATTCACATTCAATTTTGGAAATTTCTCATGATTAAAACCAGCCTCTCCCAGCCATTTCACCTTCTTTCTCCTAAATGCATCCTGAAGGAAATCAAGAAAAGTCTATTTAGAGGAATAATGATGTCACCTGGAATATGCATGGCCCAATCTAAATTTTCTAAGGAGAAAATAATTTTTTTTCTGCATTTTCCTTCTGTTTTGTTTTACTCAAGGAAAACAGCATTTAAATAAAAGCAGGCATTTGACTATCCCAAATACTTCTAAAACATCAGTAGATTGAAGCTATTTACTGCATTTGTTACTGAAGCAATAAGAAAAGGCAGCTTTGCACTAAATAGAAATAACAATATTGTCACAAAATACTGTACCAAATAGGAATTTTCTAGCTCTATTGTCTTTTTCAATTTTTGCATATTCTCTTTTATGTCAGGTCAGCATAATCATTAAATAAAATTTAAAATTATTCCTCAAGAATCAATGTTCCTGGACAGTGTTCCTGTTTAATTACTAAATGGCATTGCATTACATTTACAAATGCTACATGTTATTCTGCCCTCATGTATTACAAACTTTTAGTCAGCACTCTTACAACTTACAAATGCAGACATTTTAAGCTACATTCTGAGTTGCCTGGTTTGAATCTGAAAAACTGCCACTGAACTGAATTGCAATTGTAAATAAACCAATACTGGTTCATCCAGCTTCTTTATTTATGAGGCAGACATTTTTTCTAACATATGATGTTTGGCTAATGAGACATACTCATAAGTGATCAAACTTGGACACTGAAAAATCATTTCTAACCATAGCATGGATTTCTGTTTGTAATTATAATTATTTAACAAAGCATGACAAGTGAGTGTATTTGCTGCCTGGAAATCTGACGTCTGATCATTATGGAAATTTGAACACAAAAATTCCAAATGATTACATACATACGCATTTCAAAATTTTACTTATTAGTGCTTCTTCTTACCTTTCTTAGCTTCTGCATCAGTTTTCCATACGATACCAAAATTACCAATAAAGGCACTATAAAACAGGTGGTGAAAAATGCAATAATGTAGGTATGATCAGTATAAGCTCCCGAATACCTGTATAAAACACAGAATACATTGTGTATGTATTACTAATGTGTTCTGATTATTTTCCTGAAGAGTTCATTTTGCTCTTTAAAGGTGTTACTAATATTTTTGTTAACTGTTTTTAATCAACCCCCCCTGTACAACTCTAGTCAAATCACCAGATGGAGCCCTGGGCCATCTCCCTAGCACTGGGCTAGGAAACGTTTTCTTTGTAGGATCACAGACACAGAACTATAGAATTGTGGGTCTGTTCAGGTGGGAAGGTACACGTAATCCAACCTCCTGCTCAACGTGATGTCAACTACGGGGGTAGAACAGGTTGCACAGGGCCTTGTCCAGACTTCTAAAAATTGTTTAGTCCTCTTTGAATCCTGACAAAAACCACAAGGTATGGGACAGTTATCTTCATTAGATACAAAAGCTTCTTCTTTTAGAAAATGATATATATATATATACACACACACACACACACACATATATTTTTATCCTGTTCTTGGTAATTTTTTCTTGGTTTTGTTATAGCTTTGTCTACCTCTAGTTTTGCCTGGAAGTCCACCATCTTTAAGCCTTTCCTTTAAACTCCTGCCTTTGAGAAGTCATGAGCTGTAAGTGTAATTTCTTCACCATACTCTGCAAGGATGGCCTTACCAATTAGGCTCGCAAGTAGTTCCAATCTTACTGGTGGTGTAGCTGCTCCAACCCATAGTTGGTGGGATGGTCCAAAGGAAGGAAAAGGTCCACACAAAGGCAATACCTAAGGCAGCATGCTTCCCCTTCAAGCGCATATTTCCCAGTGGGTGGCAGATCACTATGTACCGCTCAAAAGCCAAAAGCGCAAGAGACCAGAGAGCAACAATACCTACAGTGAGAAAACACAGCATAAAAAATCAGATAGATTCACTGAAAATCAAACACTATCCCACATCACAGAGTCACAGAATCATTTATGTTGGAGGTATATCTGGAGGTCACCTAGTCCAGCCCCACACACCTTAAGCCAGATCCACAGAACAGGTCGTCCAGGACTACGTCCAGTTAGGTTTTGAACATCTCCACAGATGGAGACTCCACAGCTTCTTTGCTGTGGAGACTCCAACAGTTCTTTGCAACCTGTTGCAGCATTTGACCACCCACCATATCAGGAACATTTTTCATCAATCCAAGTTTTCAAAGGATGTGCAATTCATGTGCATTATTCTAATATTTTATTAAGAATACAAGATTTCCATACTTGTCTAATTTGTCAGTAATAATGACTACAAACCCAAGCAACTAATTGGACCTTTTAACTCACAATGACTTTTTTTATTCTGTTTTACTCTGAAAAGCTGCAAATTACATATAACTTCCAAATTAACAAATGAAGACATATCTTCAAAACACTATTTTTGCAAGAAATATCATATTTTGGACTGTCGTAAAACTCTAGCCTACAGACAGCTGCCCACAGCATTAAGGTATCACTTTACTAAAGACCACCTGGTTGTTCACCAAAATCTTGAAACAGCCTGACCTTAACTCCATGAGACATGCCTTCCATGCCACAAACTGGTAGAATACCATTGCCCCTCACAGATAATCCTTCTGTGTAGCTTAATCAACCTGAGAGCAACAGTGGGATTCCTCTTCAGGTTGAAGACCAGCAATGTGTTTTGATTCAGAGAAGTGACTGAGTTAAAAGACTGGCTTCACTATGCAGCTTCTAAAACAGAACCCAAATATCACTTGGCAGAGATACAAAAGCTCTGTAGGGGGCAGGAATGAATTTATATGTTCAAGTAATTAGATGTTCAATTTTAAAACTGTTTTCATATTTACTCTGCAGAGGTATATTTACACAGTGAACTGGTGACAATTTTCCCTTCTAGAGTACTTTAATACATTTTATGTAGTTAGCAAAACAAAGACAAGATAAACAATCACAGAAAGATTCAGGTGCGAGGGGTGACAGTTACAGGCATGCCATAGTTCCTCATAACCACTGGAAGACAGCTAACATAAGACGTTTCAGTGTCCTAATATTTTCCACAGTTTTAGAACAGCTATTTGTTCTCTCTCTCTCTCGTTTAACCACATACACACACCTAGACACAAACCTTGAAAATAGTTGCCTTATACATAGTGATTTTTTTTCTCACAGTTTTACCCACAATCCTGCTATTCTATTAGCAAGTTTTTTCTCATTATATTAAACATATTCAGTGAACAGTATACAAGCAACAAGCCACTGATATATGACAGCAAAAGTGCTGCATGTTATTCACTCACGCATGAGGTACACCACAGAACATGTGTAACTGGGGAAAAATCCAATGCATTCGAAGGCATGCAAAGTCAGAGAATCAGGAAGCTGCAGGAGAGTTAGTAGAATACATTAAAGGAAGTTCAAAGAAAAAATGTATAACTACCAACAAAATCAAGCTTACCAAAAAATGTGACAGCAAATCCTTCCAGTACACAAGCCCAGTATCCCATATAAAAATAACCTTTTAGATTGGCTAAAAAGCTGATGGTGCCACCAGTCAATGAGACCAGAAAATCAGCCACAGATAAATTCACTATAACATAATTGACAGGTTGTCTCAACTGCTTGAACTTAAAAGTTACCAGGATCACAGCCAGGTTCTCAGCAAGTGACAGGGAGGTCACCACCAGCATTACTGCTGCCAGAAGCCTGAAGTGCCAGGGCTGGATGGAATCCAAGGGACGACGAAAGGGATCCCATCTGCCAGGACCAGAGAAACCAGACAACAGCGACTCATTTCCAAGTGCTCTGAATGCATCCATTTTTTTCTCTCACTAGTGAAAATAATATTGGAGAATATTGGAGTTTCTAATCTGTAAATAAAGTTCAGGATTAAAAGGAGAAATTTTCTGTCTCCAAGAGAAAGGTAAAAACACTCTCCATGTTTCTGCTTTCTGGTAATAATCCAGGAAACAAAGTTTTGGTCAGAGGAAGGTTTAATGCTGTGCAGTGCATGTGGGAACAGGGATAAGCAAGGGAATCTATTAGAGAGACTTGTACCCCTCTCTGCTGGTAGTCTCCTGCCCCTCTCCAGCTGCAGCTGATACCGTCTTTGTCTCTAATAAAGCCAGCTATAGAAGCTGCAGGTTCCCTCCTTCTGTACCAGCCAACAGCAGTGATTGGAGCAGATATCCCTCAGATCATCCCTACTCTGTGGGGAAAAACAAAACATTTGCTTGAATCCTTCCCTGACCTCTAGCACTGTGAAAATGAAGCTTTCCTTTTGCTAGTAATGAGGGTGGAGTGATCTTCCCCATGCCCTGCACTGCTGTCAGCACAGCAAAGGGGGAGGCTCCCACCTGACTCATTTGCTTGAAGAAGGGCTGCCCTGCAAAGACTAACACTGGACTACCACAGCAGCTCTAAACTTGGCAGGGAGGCTGCATTCTAAAACCCTGCTCACATCTCAGGCTAACTTATGGCCCCAGAACTGAAGCTTCTGATAAGTTTTCTGTGTTATTTAGTGCAATTTCAGTTAGTTTCTCCTAGAGACTGTACAGCTGTTATCCCTGATGAAGGCATAATGATTATAACCACAGTTTTAGTGCTAAAATCTCAAAGATGCAGCACGGTATTTTAAAGATAGAGCCTGCAAATACATTGAAAGAAATAAAATCAGTACAGCATGACAATAGACAGTAGAAAAATTAATAGCTAGTCAGATATTTCTGAGAAAAATGACTGGATGTATCTGAATTATAAATAAGAATGATCATTAGCAATTATGCATAAGCAATCCAGTTTCCATCCTGGAGGCTTCACAATTTGGACATGCACCATATACAACACACGAATAAAAAAACAGGAGCTGAACTGAAAGTAAGAACGAGCAATGCTACCTATCCATGCATTCCTCTGAGTTTATATTTGCTTTAGTTTGTACATGAAACACTTAACATAGGTTGAAATCTTTTGGTATGCATGAATAGAATCAAAAGAGCTTCTGGGCACAGGCAGAAAGAGTTATACATCAGAAGATTTCAGAATATTTCAAACAACAAAAATTAACAGCAACTTATAATTAAAATATCTTTTTGATATTTTAAAATAGCTTTAACATACTCATTTGAAAGGAAAAGACAGAGCTTAAGCAGAACAAATCTAGTAACAAAAATACTCACAAAATAACGCTTATTCAACAGAAATATTAAAAAATTCCAAGCATCAAAAAAAGAAAGATCAAAACACAGTGACATTTAAATGCCTGCAGCAGATCCTTGTATGGCATGATTCATCATAGTTCCATTGCCTGAATACTACAACAGAAAATCTGGACCAGTAGTTTAAAATCAAGTTCAAATATTATGTTCCTTAAAATGACACGTTAAATTCTCGTGGGTGTTAAAATGAAACTAGAGTTCTGAATTAAAATATAACAGAGAAGGTAGTATCTGGATTTCTCTAACACATAAATCCATTTCCTGTCCATTGACACCCCTTTAAGGAATGGATAACTGTTGTTTCCAGTTATTTTGTTGTTTTATGCTGTGGTATTATTCAAGTTGCTTGCATGAGTAATGATTCTGATTACAGTTTAAATGCATTGTCTTTGTCTTGTGAGTCCTCTGTTTAGAATCCTTTAGAAATATTCTTATACTGTCTCGGTTGCCCAGTTTGCTTTTGTTTTGCTTCTTCAACAGATCAACTGAAAGTGATTCTCTGTGACATGCTCTCTTATTACAACTTACAGCATTTCCACTTTTTATAGCACAATAGGTTTGAATTTGCTACTGCTCTTGCACTGAAGGCCTTTGTTTGTCCAAATAATACAGACAGAAGTTTTTGCAATTTTGTTGTGAGACTTTCTGAAATCAGAAATTTAGAAAGACAAAGTATTGCCTTGTGAACACAGGGAGACCAGGATCATCCCAGGTCAATTGCCTCCATTTAAAGAGACAGCTGTTCTCCAGCAGAATCACAGAATTCTTGAGGTTGGAAGGGACCTCTGGAGAACACCTGGTCCAACCCTTCTGCCAAGCAGGGTCACCCAGCACACATGGCCCTGGATCTCATCCAGGTGGGTTTTGAATAACTCCAGAAGAGGAGACTCCATAATCTCTCTGGGCAACCTGTGCCAGTGCTCTGTCATCCTTACAGTAAAGAAATGTTTTCTCATATTCAGCCACTACTTGCTGTATTTCAGTTTGTGCCCATTTCCTCTTGTCCTGTTGCTGGGCACCACTGAAAGGAGTCTGGCCCGATCCTCTTAACACCCTCCCTTCAGATATTTGTACACATTGATAAGATTATAACACAAGATCTTCAGTCCCTCTTATAAAGATCTTGGTTTCCATTAGTGCCAACTTCCCTTTCCTGGACTTTCATATACTGAAAGTTCACTGATAAACTTGGAGCACATGCAAACCTGTCTTGAGAGAGCTTGGCATATCCCACATCGCCTTTTTAGCAAAGGTGTTCCTGACTGACACTTACTAAGAGGTAAGCTGGTAGACAACAAAACAACCTCAGGCTGTTGTATAAACAGCAGCTGATTGGAGCAGGAACATACAGTCAGTGAGGTGAGGAGAAAGTGTAAGTAATAGCACTTGTGTAATGCACCTGCAGTAATTCCAGTTATAAGACAAAATCAGGATGACAAGAACTGTGCTGAGATCATACCTGGTGTCTGAAATTGTATGTGGCAATTTGTGCATTAGCCCTGTATTTCCCATTCCAGGACACAGACATGGAAATGAGCTATAAGGTCAGTGCGATACTTCAGGTGGTGCCCTTGAATAGGTTCACTCAGCTGATTTTAAGCATGTGACAGACAATCCCAAGATGCTGCTATCAAATGACAGCATTGGCTTTCACTCCTCAAAGTGATTGTGGAAGATTTACATGGTCTCCAAGAAGGATTTGGTTGTCACATTTAATTAGCACAAACAGCATTTTCTGCTTTACAGATGTTTTGTAGGAATCTGAAATGAACGATTCCACTTTAAGAAAAACCAAACTAGCTCTGTAGTACATGAATGCTGATCTCATGAACTGACTTGGCTACTCTAGAAGTTTTCTATGAAAAAAATACAACCGTGGATTCAGACACTTGTCTTTTTTATGAACAAATGGTATTGACCCAATGCACCCGCACAGACTGCTTTCATCACACATGCAAACTCCATACCTTTACAGCAGCTAGCCTATGAGCCACTAAGTAGGCTGAAGCTAGTATTTTTCCTTTGTCTTCAGTGCCCATGAAATCTTTAAATGCAAAACAATGCTCCTGACCCCACTGCACACAGCACAAGCAGAGGTGTCTTTGACCATACACCATTTCACTTCTGCATGCCTTTAACAACATGACATGAAATTAGGTCAGAAGACCACTAAGACCTCTATATACTTCTTAGTTTAATATCCTGCCATTGCCAGGCCATTACATTAACCACTTCTTCAGTGGCACCATGTTAATTTTTGGAAGGTTTATGTTCTTTTGGTCCAGTCTGTCCTGCTCAACTTGAAAATTAAAACGTAAGGGCCTGATACCAACAGAGATCAGGATAAGACTGGGTAGTATCAAACATTTATGAAAACAAAAAATAATTACATTCCAGGCTACAAAATAAAAATAGGGAAAGAAAGTACCTGGTATATTTCACAGGGAGCAAGGCAGGGAGTCAATTAGAGACATGCTTTATCTCTGTAACTAAGAATTAGCATAGTCAGGAGGTAATCCAGGTAGACAGAACAGGAGATTTTAATTTTGAATTGAACAGAGTGTACAGTATTTACTTGCTGATTTTGTTGAAAAACATTAATACCCACCCACTGATACAGATCATCTTAAACCATTCCAAAACCTGTGGGCCTTGCCTAAGCTTTCCTGCAGGGGAGCTGTGGTTGCACATCCAGCATGGGAGAGCTGCCCCAGCTCCTGGCACAGGGAGCCCTGCAGGGGCCCACGGCCGGCACAGGCTCATGGTGGAAGAGGCTGTAAAAGATGGTGGAAGCTGGTGAGGAAGAGCCAGGCACACCATGGGCAGGTGCAGGGTGTGTGGCCTGGGGAGAAGCTGGAGAGCAGGTGCTCCTTGGGCTGGCGGGTAGGGAGAGGCTTTGGGCACACAAAGGAAGGAAAGTGGCTGTAAGGAGCTGATGAGGACCTCTTCAATTTCAAAGCAAAGTAAAATTTTAAACATATCGAACAGAAATCAGTTTTACCAGTTCTAAGCTATTGTTTTTTAAAATAATATATAACAAAAACAGCAGTGAGATCTATGAATGATTTTGGAAGAATTACAGAATCACAGAATCATCTAGGTTGGAAGAGACCTCCAAGATCACCTAGTCCAACCTCTGACCTAACACAACAAGTCCTCCACTAAACCATATAACTAAGCTCTACATCTAAATGTCTTTTAAAGTCCTCCAGGGATGGTGACTCAACCACTTCCCTGGGCAGCCCATTCCAATGCCTAACAACCCTTTCGGTAAAGAAGTTCTTCCTAATATCCAACCTAAATCTCCCCTGGCACAACTTTAGCCCATTCCTCCTCATCCTGTCACCAGGCACGTGGGAGAATAGACCAACCCCCACCTCGCTACAGCCTCCTTTAAGGTACCTGTAGAGTGCGATAAGGTCGCCCCTGAGCCTCCTCTTTTCCAGACTGAACAGCCCCAGCTCCCTCAGCTGCTCCTCATAAGCCTTGTTCTCCAGACCCCTCACCAGCTTCGTTGCCCTTCTCTGGACTCGCTCGAGCACCTCGATGTCCTTCTTGTAGCGAGGGGCCCAAAACCGAACACAGTACTAGAGGTGCAGCCTCAGCAGAGCCGAGTACAGGGGGACAATCACTTCCCTAGCCCTGCTGGCCACCCTGTTTCTTATACAAGCCAGGATGCTGTTGGCCTTCTTGGCCACCTGAGCACCATGCTGGCTCATGTTCAGCTGACTATCAACCAATACTCCCAGGTCCTTCTCTGCCAGGCAGCTTTCCAACTACTCATCTCCCAGCCTGTAGCTCTGCTTGGGGTTGTTGTGCCCCAGGTGCAGGACCCAGCACTTGGCCTTGTTGAATCTCATACAGTTGGCCTCAGCCCATCGCTCCAGCCTATCCAGATCCTCCTGCAGAGCCTTCCTACCCTCGAGCAGATCAACACACGCACCTAACTTGGTGTCGTCTGCAAACTTAGTGAGGGTGCACTCGATCCCCTCATCCAGATCATCGATAAAGATATTAAAGAGAACTGGCCCTAGTACTGAGCCCTGGGGGACCCCACTAATGACCGGCCTCCAACTGGATTTAACTCCATTCACCACGACTCTTTGGGCCTGGCTACCCAGCCAGTTTCTAACCCAACAAAGCGTACGCCAGTCCAAGCCAAGAGCAGCCAATTTCTTGAGGAGAATGCTGTGGGAAACGGTGTCAAAAGCCTTACTGAAGTCAAGGTAGACCACATCCACAGCCTGTCCCTCATCCACCAAGCATGTCACTGTCATAGAAGGAGATCAGGTTAGTCAAGCAGGACCTGCCTTTCATAAAACCATGCTGACTGGGCCTGATCACCTGGTGGCCCTGCAAGTGCCGTGTGATGACACTCAAGACAATCTGCTCCACGAGCTTCCCTGGCACTGAGGTCAAACTAACAGGCCTATAGTTTCCTGGGTCAACCTTCCAGCCCTTCTTGTAGATGGGCAGTCATGTTTGCTAGCCGCCAGTCGACTGGGACCTCCCCTGACAGCCAGGACTGCTGATAAATGATGGAAAGCGGCTTGACCAGCTCTGTTTATATGAATTTTTCAACATTCTGTGTTTGATAAAGTCGTTCCAATCACATCTTTAAAAAGAATATAGAGATATATTTCACAGTAGTATTTTTAAAAAACACTTATATTAAGGCCACATTTTATTCTGCCTTCAGTATGGGAGTTTCCAATCTATTGCTTACATGCAAAGAGAAGCTGAAGACAATGTACAAGCATTTAAATCAGAAATTTTGGTGATTTATGCATAGGAATTATTGCACATTACATTACAGATCTAGAAACCATAACTTTCAGACTACATAAGTAAATATACTTTTGCTGAGTCCAATTAATCATAGAAACAAAAAGGCTGTGTCTGGCAGGGTCCTCTGGAGATTTCCAGTCCAAGACCCTGCTCAAAGCTTTAGCAGGTTGCCTGGAGCTGTGCCCAGCCAGGTTTTGAATATCTTCCTGGATGGACACTCCACAATCTCTCAGGGTAACCTGTGCCAGTCCTTGACAATCTTCATTGTAAAAAAAAAAAAAAAGACTTTTTTTTTTTATCTGAGAATAAAAAGTTAGTTACTATTTCACACTAATCATGAGAGAAATTTATGAAACCAGGTTATTATGGAACTGCATTTAATGTTTCTATTCCCAGGAGAGCACCTGCAAAACCTAACAGCAAACTTCACTTGAGAATCATATTTAATCGGGACTGCTCTGATTAATCTCACTTACCTATCATCAATATAGGCCCACTCTCTTTTAGAAACTTGAAACCTGAGTGTAAGCAATGGGCTTTCCATTCAGTGAAACTTCTGAAAATTTACATAAGTATTCTCCTGCTGCTGCCCAACTAAACTGAAATCATTCGGAGTGTTACTTGAGAGATGGGAGCAGAGGACTGAGTTGTTACTCCTGTGCAGTACCATATGATTATAAAGACATAGTAAAGAACCTTCATAAAACATGATGCAGAAACTTCTGTGGAAAGATACTTTATCTAAATGAAGAGTCTGAACATACAAGAGTCAATGCCAAAGTCATCATCAGTAAAGTGAGCTTTTCCAGTTAATCAGGCTGTGTTACTGAAGCATTTGTTTCTAGGTGGCCAGTTTGCTTGTGAGTGTGCCAGCACAGAAGGTAATCCAGATGTTGGCAACTTTTTTTTTTTTTTTAACTGTTTTGCTCCATCCATTTCTTTTTTAGCTGCAGATTTATTTTCTCACTGTAACTGAAAACCAGAAATTATACTTTTGAAGTCCATTCTCAGAAAACACTGAATTAACGTAATGGAAATATTTTGGCATTGCCCTTTTAAGTGACAGGGAGGAATTATTTTGTTCTCCTGCTTATTAAAAGAACTGAAGTGGAGAATTTTTCTTCGAAAGATAAATACTGTGTACAAAAGAGGTGTGCTACACTGGGAAAGGTACCAGGATAGTTGCAGGAATTTCATTAACCAACAATATATAACAAAGCTGGTAACTAAACAAAACGTGTTCTATTAACTATGAATAAGAAACTAATTCAAATACAAAAAGTGCATACTAAGCACCAGAAAAGGAAATAATTTGTTAGCAGGCTGTATTTACTTAAGACATGTTAATAATATCTTCCAGTTTGGGGCCTCATCTGAGCAGGTAAGACTGTTTAACTTCTGATAGCTCAGTGCTTTGTAAAACATAGTAAAATTGAGTTCCTTCAGCAATACATAAAGGCAGTTAAGTAAAAGGCAACGACGGGATAGTTTTTATTGATTCTGACTGAACATCACCATGAAAGCTTTTCCACAGACTTTTAACAGTTTTTCACTTACCTGCATTCACAGAATGGCCAAGGTTGAAAGAGACCTCTAAAGATCATCTAGTCCAACCCCCCTGCCAAGCAGGATCACCTACAGCACCTTGTGCAGGATGGCACCCAGGTGGGTTTTTAGTATCTCCAGAGAAGGAGACTCTACAGCCTCTCTGGGAAGCCTGTTCCAATGCTCTGTCATCCTCCCAGTAAAGAAGTGTCCCCTCATATTGAGCCGCAAACTCCTGTGCTTCAGTTTGTGCCTGTTGCCTCTCGTCCTGTTGCTGGGCACAATGGAAAAGAGACTGGCTTCATCCTCTCAACACCTTCCCCTCAGATATTTATATACATTAATGAGGTCTCCCCTCAGTCTTCTCTTTTCCAGGCTAAACAGGGCCACAAGGGCATATTGCTGACTCATGGTCAACTTGGTGTCTTGACCATGACTCACAGTTCCCTCTCTGCAGAACTGCTCTCCAGATGGTCAACCCCCAGCCTGTCCTGGTACTTGGGGTTATTCCTCCCAAAGTGCAGGAACCTGTACTTATCCTGGTTGAACTTCATGAGGTTCACTGACATGATATGAATCTTAAAACTCTAGTAACATAAATAGTTGTTTCAACAATGATCAATAAAGTAAATTTGCCTTGGAAGTGCTGGGCATGTCATTACGATCAAGAAAACTCTTAAATAATTCATTTTTTCCTCAGAAACTATACATTCCCCAAAAGATCAGTGAGAATTTTTATCCATTATATTCACCTGGTGGTTCAAAAATAAAAATACTGTTCATGTGATAGCTCTCATTTAAGTGTTTTTTTCTATTCTGAAATCCTCGTTCAGAGGAAAGAGGACTGAATTGTGCAAGCAATCGTACTGTCTTGAGGGGATCATGTAAGTGATATTCTGTTGCCTTAATAACCATTATTAAAAAGTTTGTTATTCAATAAATCAAAAATATTTTGTCTGTTTTGCAGTTTCTGAAGACAGTATATAGGAATGCCTTAAACTTGGTACTAGATTGAGACCAAATCTTTAAAGACATTTGCATTCTGGTGCTCAAGTCTGTACCCTGGCCCACATTGTTAGTCTTATGTGGTGACAGTCAATGAAGAGTACTTTAATTTGTTGTATGGTCTAAGGTCCAGGATCCACATAGCAGAATATCAATGAGCCACTCTGCATACTCATCTGCACACCCACTTGCTTACTTATCCCAGTGCAGAAAAGATGATGCTATGCTACTATCAAAACTTCAAGTTTTATGGCACCTGTAATCCTACTTGAAAGTTATGTAAATGTTTTCATTATTTCAGTACCTATTGCTAAAAACAAAAACCTACTCTAAAGCAGCAAGCACACCACTGGCCTATGTACTTGTTTATATCCATTTGTTTAGCTAGAACTTTACAACTGGTTCTGTAATGAGAAATAGTAGCCATCTCTTGCCTTCTACTTTAATGTGCATTTGAAAATTTATGCATTTTAGTGATCTCTGGATTCAGATCTGAGCCTCATGATCGTCTCCAGTTCCTCAGGCAGTTTTCCAAAGCAATTCTCTGATGAAACAGTCAATGAAAGCTACCTATCTAGACAATTGTATCACATTAGTGTATCTCATTAGATATAAATCAAACATAGCATGACCTTACCTTCTACTAAAATTTATTTATATTTCTTTAGCACCAACTTTTATTCTCTCATTGATAAATTTCATGATATGAGATGGATGGTATTATGTTAGCACCTACCCTGAGAGATTATTGAGGAAAGAGGAGAAACACTAAATCCCTATCTGTCATTTAACAACACACCATATCTTTGCATCTATCCATCATCTATCTTTGGTTGGGGATGTTTTATAGGATTTTTCCTCAGGAACAAGAAGTTAGCTTCATTTCTGTATGGTTCTTTTTCAATATAAGCATAACTTGAAACTTCTCTCACTGTCACTGAAATTGTTTTTAAAGCCTATGCTCATGAACACAATGCTACTGAAACATCATGTAGGAGACCAGATAAAGGCTTTATGAAGGTGATCCCTTGTTAGGGAGAAGTCTGAGGAAAAACAGAAGATCAGAAGAAGCTGAAGAAGTCCTTGTAGAGTATAACATTTTTGTAGTTAAGATTTCAGTCAAGTCCCATGAAGATCAACAGAAGCCTTTCACTCGCTATCACTGATTAATGGATTTTTCCATCAGAAGTCTAAGGCAGGTGCATCACTTGCCCGCACTGTGCTCTCATGGCCCAATATTCCTATACTGTGTTCTGTGGCCACATCATTATTACCTGGTCTGCAGTGGATAAAAACTTTAAACCACCCCATCTTTTAGCTTGTTGGAAATTACAGTTTTGCTTGGATAATTCTAGGGGACAGTCCACTTTGCAGAGATTCTCAGCATCTACATAACTTTTGAAGCAAGGCAAAAGGAAGAGAAATTTCTAATCTACCTCTAATGTGCTGAAGATACAGGTTTGCCTAGTGCACTAGGAATCCCTTCTGTCACCAGTCACATAATAGTTTTTTTTATTTGAATAATACAAAATGGTGTTACTGCCCTGAACCACCACCAGGCACAGATCCCACAGCCTGAAAACAACTGCTTGTTACTTTTTACCTTGTAGAAAATAACACATGCCTCAGAATTCAGAAGCATTGCAAGGAAACACTCAATGTGTTCATTAAATTGTCACTTACTTATAACATTACCCCTCAAGGGAGAGCTACGAAAACAAAACCTAGTTACATTTTGCAACTAGGTATAGTAATTTGGCAAAATATGTGAAAAGAAAGCATTAGCAAAGCCAATGAAACTCGTTATTCAAATGACAAAACACTTACCTACAGGAGTTACAAATACACCAATCATTACATAGTGAGCAAAACAGCTTTCATCCAGAGCCACAAGTTTCTTAAGACTTTTGAAATTTTTAATTGAAGGCTCAACTCTGCATCTCCATCTGAGTTTTAAGCCATTATTGAGCAGCAGTGATAAACAGAACACTTCTCTTTCCTTCCTGAACTTTGCTGACTTGCTCTGAAGAAGGCATATAGATTGACAATTACAGAAGAAAGCCCACCTAAGTTCACTTTATTCCAAGATCTGCTGTGTTTAGACATCACTCACCAGGGATATCCATATAATGTAGAAAACAGACAAGAAATGCAGTCAGCAGTTTCCATCGTTGTACCATGACAAAGTGTGCCTGAGAAGGGTTTGACAGCACAAGAACTAGCACAGGTGAGAGGCCCAGTATGCAGCCATGCAGGTGAGATCACGGAGCTGGAGACTAGTGTCCAGCTGCAGACAATGCATAGACAGGAGAGATCATAGAGATGGAGAAGTGGAGAGATGAAGAGATCAGGAGAGATGGAGGAGTGTTAAGTCAAGCACCTTACATCATGAATCCACAGCTTTACAGATTATCAATTTAAACCATGCCATCCATGGGATTCCTAGCCTTTTAATGTCAATCTTGGGCATCAGGATCTGACAGGAATTTTGTCATCCTCCGTACTTCAGATCTAATGTAAGTTTAGGGAAAATGACCCACCTCTTTATTTCAGGCCTTTAACAGTACAAAAGCTTGATAGGTACTCAGCACCAAGTAATTTTCAAACATTAAAAAGTGGTATTTAATGTTATGCTTATTCACAGTGCAGACAAACAAAGTGACCACAAAACACCCTAAGCAAACTATATAATAATGCTTTGAATGCATTCACTACTGTAGGTCACTTTAAACAATGTCCTCACTTTTGGGTTTATTGCAATATTTTCATACAAGCTGCAATGGATGCTGATCATGAGAGCTTTTCCACAAAAACAAACAAACAAAAAAAACAGATCCTAACTGAAATTCAGTTATGTGTTCATTCACTGAAAATAACTGATGAAGTATGGCTGAAACAGCAATTTCATTGTGTCAAAATGTCTTTCAAATAACCTTAATGACCCTCTATAGAGAGTAAAATACATGAATGGTGATGCAAAGTTCTGAGCCTCATCCAGGACACACTGCACTCACTCATCTCCCACAGAAGACAATCATAACTACATTCAATAGCTTGTTGGCCCTGGTCAGAGAGGCTCTGGGCTTCTCAGCAGCAGAGACCTAATTCAATTCTGCCACTCCCACAATGGACACAAATTACTTCCACAGACTAGTTGTCTGTTAAATACTGCACCCCCAACACCCAGCAGAAATCTTGTTCCCCAGATCAAAAGAAGGCTGGCAGCTACCCCAGCCAAGGAGAGCCAAGAGCCACAGCACTGCTGCCCCGCAGGGCTCCTGCCCTGACTCAGGCTTGTGCTCCTCATTAAGCAGCTGCACCGCTGACACCTCTGCCTGAAGCCAGTCCTAGGCTTTTGGCCCCATCATTGTAGGAAACAGAACAACAGGCTTCTGTAACACTGGGGCTTGTTTTTGGCATCTTTCCTATTGCTGTACAGACCACAATAGTTTATAAAATATTTTTCAAGGTGAAAGCTTTGTTCAGTGTTAAGTGAACCACACAGCGGATGAGGAAGAGCAGCTGCTCTTGAAAAAGAGAAGGAACTGGTACGCAGCAAAAATATTTGCAACCAATTGAATACAGCTAGGAGACTTCTCTACCTTATTTTCTGAACTGAGGGAGTATCACAGAAGAATCAGGAAAAAAGTCTCAGAAGAATGCAGAGGGTGAAAGTGAAAGACATATCAGGCACCAAAAGTCTCAGCCCAGTCACAAAGTGTTCCTACTAGCAGTGTACTGGCTAAGTACACTGATAACACCCACCTGAGGTGAGCACATAAGCACTGCACTGAGTGCTGCTGTATCCCACTCCTTGTCACTGTGGTTGTGAAATCTGTATTTTTTCTGTTGAGCTAAAAAGTCAAAGGTAGCTGGGTGTGATGTTTACTCTACTGCTTTGTATCCTGCTGCTATAACGTGTGGCAGGCTTTCATCATATGAGCCTGATGTGTTGTTTCAGCTTTTCCTTATAACTTTCTTCCCCTCTGTTTGTAGGCTGTATATTCCTCCCAGATTTGCACCTATATAAACATGCGTACCTCTTGTTGCAGTTAACCCACTAATTTATCTATAGTGAAATTGGAAGTGACCACTGGAGCCTCAGATTTTCCATGTGTAAGAGCAAACACAAGTTTTCCCTTCAGACACCTTCCTGTCTTCAAGTGTTTTCCTTGATAGGACACAAGCATTAAACCTTTTCACATTAAGGCACTTCAGCTTAACCACTGATAATTCCTAAAAGACAGCCCCCAAGACTTTCTTTTAAAAAAAAAAAAAAAGAAAAAAGAAAAAAAACTTATTCACCTTTTGCAAGTCTATTGCTTCATTTGGTTTTGTAAAAGCAGTTAGACACAAAGGTCTCTGAAAGTCAGTGCCAGTGTCTGTCACTTAAATCTCTATCTAGACCTTATAAAGTGTTTGTTGAGCTCCCACAGTATAGAAAGTGGGGAGAGCTACAGCAGCAAAGCCTTTTGTTACCTCACATTTTGCTATATTCCCATCGATGAGTATCCTCTGGAAGAGAGCTATTATAAGAATTCGAATTCAGAGAAAGTAAAATGCTGAGGGGTGAGGAGAACAGTTCTGTTATTAAAGCATTTCAGTTGCCTTAAGCAATGCTTATCTCAGTACAAGTTTTAAAGTTCCTGTGTTTAGAGTGGCTGAATGCATAGCTCTGGAGACCTCAGACTTACAGCAGACCACCTGCTGATTTCTGTGATGTTGAAGTTGTCTTGCACAAGTACCTCAAATAGCTTCTAGTGTTGATATACAATGACATAGCTTACATATACCAGTTTCAGACTCAAGTTGGCTTGTCCATTATTTTGGATCGTATACTCCTGATAGTCATTAAAGATCATAGAATCAGAAGGGTGGAAAAGACCTCCAAGATCATCTGGTCCAACCATACCCCACCACCAATGTTACCCACTAAACCATGTCCCTAAGCACCACGTCCAACCTTTCTTTAAACACCCCTAGGGATGGTGACTCCACCACCTCCCTGGTCAACCCGTTCCAATGCCTGACTACTCCTTCTGAGAAGAAATGTCTGCATTTACACCCAAATAAATCTTACTCCTTTAAAACCATGCCACTTATTCCTAGCAAGGTTTTGGTCAGAGAGACATATTTCCATGTGCAATTTCTTCACTTGCTCTCTAACCTTCGTTATAAGATGCATTTAAGTGATGTTGCACTAAGAACTGAGGACTGTTTCCAGAACTGGAAGCTAGCAACCCCAGTACAGACATCTTTTTGGTAACAGGGACAGCACCTCACAACAGGGTGCCTGAAACCAACCTGAAATTCCATCTTGCATCTATTTATCTTCTCCTTTACTGTAGTCCACACAGCTCTTGTCACCGACCCTGCAAATGGAACTTGGTTTTCTTTCTGTGCAGTAGAAAAGAAAGGCTATCTGAGGAGAGGATGTCTATAGTGAATCCGTGTCCTCAAAGAAATTTGAAAAAAGGACCTGAAATCACTGAAAACTATATAACTTGACATCTGGCATTAAACAGACCCTTCTCATCCTGAAGCTCCCACAGAATTCTCTGGGGGTGGATTATCCCCTACAGAGCTAAAGAAAACAGCAAATAAAGTGACATGGAACCAGCAGGGACCAGACCCCAGGATTCCTTTCTTACAGATATAGAAAGATAAACCATACTCCACAAAGGGAGTATGTCAGGTGATGCAGAAGTGAAAATTAATGTTATAAACACTTAACATATTCAGAAACATTTATAATGACTGTTAAAAAAAACCAAAACACTCAAAACCTACATATGACTTCAGCAATACATACAAAACACACTGAAGTCTAACACCTAACAGAAGTCTGGATTTATGCACATAGATATGCTTGTTAGCTCAGGTACCAATAACAACAGCGCTGGTTTCAGTGGCTTCCAGTTAACTGGGCCCTGGGTATCGCCACGATAACTGAAATCCTGCACTCTGACAGTACTTCAAACAGCTACTTTAAAGCTAATTCAGGTGCGTGTACACAAAACACAGTAAGCACTGGAGACTGCTTCCTCACAAAAGCAGAAACGGGTTAACCACAGAAGTTTTTGACCTTAGAATCTCAATGCAGAACAGTGAAATGTCCCTTTCCCTGGACCCATATACAAGTATTTCTCCCCCTTTGCTTTTATTGCTCTGTCTTTCCCTTATAGCTCTCTTAAGGGACTACACTCTGCCATCGGAACAGTGGGCAGCCCTGTCATTCTAAAGGCAGTTGTAGAAAGGGAAGGGATACAGGAAAAATACTATTCCCTTTACCAGCACCAGTAGAGTGAATTAGGCTGCAGTGAGTGAAGCATGTTTCATGGACGGACAGTGGCAGAGCCAGCTGGTTTCTGATGCCAGAAAAATACTGTTTCTTTGTGTGAACAGATTGTCAACAACTTTTGGCACTACATAGGTGGCTGCAAAGCCCACAGGAGCCCAGTCCAAGGAATTTACTTCTAGCATACCTTTGTGCTACTCTAGGTTTATCCTTTTGCAAGTTGGAATAATAAGCCTGACATCCTTTGAAGTGCTTTAGACCCACAGATAGAAAGTGCAGAGCAATAAACTAGATACTGTTATATAAGCGTTCATTAATACACAGAAAGCATACAAGTAAAATCTAAAGTATTCACAGAACTGCCTGCCAGGCTGTTCAACCTTTCTGCCTTTAAAGCTGCTCCAAAGCCACAACCAGGAGTGGTGTCCATCTGGTTCCTGCATCGTTGCTCACATCAGGCTAAGTAGTCAGCCAAGCAGCATGAAGTTCTACAGGAGTGAGTCCCAAAGCATTTCCTATTGGCAGTGCTGACCAAAGAATTATGTACAACCTTGTTTCTAAGTGAAAAGAAAAGCTGCTGTAGGGCTTTCACTGGACAGCAAGGCAAGTCACTTCTGTAGCAAGTGCAAGGATTAGCCAACAGGCCAGATGGACCCCTACAGACACTGCAGCATGAAGGAGCTCACAGGGCAACTGACTGCACTGAAAATTCTGTCCAAAATATTACTACCACCAAAGAGCTATTTTTTAGCTTGAATGAGCTGAGCCAGGGCTCAATCAATATATTCTAACCAAAATAAAGTATGCAAATCATAATCTAATAAATTTTCTGTTCAACAGTGAAGGACATGTTTCATGCCTGGGTCACCAACTCATAATTAACTTGATGTTTTGTTCAACACAAGTTAGTTTTATCAAGTTATAAAATAACTAAAATTTTCCCTAGTTAAGAGTTAATAAAATTATAGTACTGAATTATTAATGTGCATCTTGTGAGTTTTCCTCTACATGATTTGGAAATAACATTTTTTCATGTAGAGCAGAAGAGTAAGTAGGAGAAAATTCTGGCAGTTGATCGGGAATCAAATTAAGTACAAAGTAAAGAAGAAAATTAAGTCGATGTGAAAACCAAGTGTTAATGCAAATCACTGATTATAGTGTAGAAACTTAGGTTCCTTGTTTAAAGACAAAACTTGCTAAAATACTATGAAAATGAAATTAAAGGTTTTTTTGTTCATTAGTTTGGCATTGTGTCACAAAGTTAAATTTGTGCCAGTTTGCTAATTTTCTCTTGATTGTGATTTGTCCTGGTTCATTTTCAGCACTATCTGCAGTAGCCTTTATATCTCAGGAAACATTCACCACTTCAGTGGCTAAGAAGGAACTTTTGATGACTGCTGAACCTAACACACTATCAAAATAGATGCCTATGTTTATGAATTTGTCTACTGGTGATAGATTTTTTTTTTTTTTTGCCACTTGTTATTAATTGTCCTTATCTAACTTGACACACACAGCTAACACTATGCTATCAATTGTAGAAACAGTCTAGCACTTTTGGAAGCAGGAACAATCCAGCCCAGCCCACACACTGTAAGGAGTTGTGATGCATATTCAGACATACAGGTCTTTCTCCCTGGCTGATAAAATGTAAATTTTAATTGCAACTCAATAAATACATAAGGATAACTGCCAGCAACAGTATTCACATCTGCATTAAGACACAATGGACTCAGCACATGGTGTAGCAGGTATTTCAGATCACTGCTCAATGTACAGCAGTACAGAGATGCTTAAATGTAGCACATTGGTGCTATTACAGTGTATCTAATAAAAATATTTAAAAAAAAAAAAGGAAAATCTAGCTAGCCCAAAAGGGAACCAAATACTTTGGAAAATTTTGTTCCACGTATTGCATCTTATGTAAAGTGAGATATGATCTCCATGCCCCCACCTTTTTTTTTTTCTCCTCCAAAAGAGTACCATACAGCACAAGAATGCCATCACTAACATCATCTTTTAGAATTACAAGAAGTGATGAGGCCAAGTGTAAAAAAGATAAGCACCCCAGACCAGGGTTTGTCAAGCCTTCTGCTTTTTGCAATGATTTCCAAAAGTCAAAACATAGTCATATCTGCCATTGCCCTTTACAAACAGAAATGCTCAGTTTACAGTGACATGGCCCTGGGCAACCTGCTCTAGGTGGCCCTGCTTGAGCAGGGTCATTGGACCAGAAGACCTCCAGGTCCCTTCCAATATCAAACACTTTGTAATATGAAAACAGAGCTCATTCATTTTGAGAAGGAAGAGTACATAACAGATGCTTCTTGCAATGTCCACTGTTGATTTAAAAAAAGCACTTTTCTTCAAACAATTATCACTTTATTTTATATACTCTGTATATTCCCATAGTGGAACATGATTTCTGGGAAATTTCATATCTGCTTTTGTCAGCACTGCTAGGTCTAGCTACCTGACCACAGTGCTAGTAAATATTGATGCATGCCTTGATACTACGACTGCTTACACTTTGCACTGGTTTACTAGCACTTATCTAACAAAATTCTTGTCTTTTTTTTTTTTAACATTAATCCATTAATTACATGCCTTCATTGGCTTCCTGTTTCTCTTTAGATGTAAGTCAGTATCCAGGTTTGATGTAGACTAAATGGATCTGATTTTGCAATGTACTGAATATCCATAGGTTCCCCACAGAGACCAGTTTTCAGTCTAGAAAGGCCTCAGCTCATTTGTTATTGTCTCATTAATATACTATGTGCACTCAATCAAAATTCCTATTTGCAGTCCATGAGACTGCGGGTGGCTTTGCCTTTTCCCTTACTTTTACGTGATGTTTTTACTTCAGGTAGTCTGTGCCTCTCCTTCCCTGCACAAATTCTTCATGAATACTTTTCTGAGGATGTTAAAGAACTTGAGTTTCAAGTTCTTTTTATTCAGGCTTCCTCATGAAGTTCTGTATGCCCACATTAGGCTTTTATAAAGCACTTTCTTGCATGTAATGAATCTAAATCTTTTACAGATTTTCACAAACATGAAAGTAGTTAAATTACATTGTGTGAGGATTAAAGACTCCGTATGAGTCAATACTTACTACCGACTTGACCCAAACAGAACTGCTCTGAAGAAGTAAAAAGGAAAACATTCTCACAAAAAAAAGGGAACGTGTTCAGGTAGTTGGCAGACATTAAAATATTTTCCAAGTTATAGTAACAAAAAGCCTCATTAATGACAACAATGCTAGAATTGGTTTTGGTTACGAGGTTTTCAGAATTATATGTGTTATATTTTAGCAAAGCTTAGCAAAGTTCTTCTGTTAATCCCTAGCCACAGAATGCACTATTTTTAGCTCAACTTTTGGAAACTGGTTTTACTTAGATTAACTGAAGATGGAAAATTTCTCTGAAAGCCTATTAAGTGTCACTACGATACTAATAACTGAAATTCAACATCAACAGAAAAAAATGCAGACAAATCTTTTGCTGCTTAGCAACAGCTGAATCTACATTTGACCAAAATAATTCCTGTGCAGCCCAGGTGATTGGTGAAAAGACTGCAGATCACCAACCTTAAGTCTTGGACGTGCTGGCAGAATTTGTCAGTTCATTGCTTTAACACCATCCAAGCTCCAATTAAATTGATGGAATTTAACAGAATAAGAACTGAGGCATTACTGAAAGTTAATTGCAAATATGGACTTCAAGACTAACAAATTTTCCTCCAGTTTTACACAAACACTTCTTTCAGATGAACTTTAATATCACAGAAAACACCAGAGGAGAAATAGTAAAACAGCTGTTCTCTTGTCCCCACCGGAAAATTATACCCACTCTGTTGCTCAGCAGCTGTTCACACTTAGCACACATAAATAAAAACTGCACACATTTACCTGAGTGAATCTTCCCTCCTTCTGCTTGGTTTCATCGTCAAGTGCTATACATTACAGCTGGCACTGATGCCGTGTCAAAGGCCAGAACTCCATGGCATGATACAAAAAAAGCAGACCATAACAAACATTTAACTTCAGTGCCTTTCACCTAAAGCAACCTTAAAGTACCTGCAAGCTGAACAGACACAAGAATCACTTAATCTGTTTCTGCAAGAGAAATACCTTGTCATTATCAAAATAATCAGAGCCATTTCTATTTTTCATAGGAAGGGTTCAAAGTATATAAACTACTAGAGAAAAATAGGCAGTGCAGGATATATTTATTCAGAGCAGAATATGCAAACAGGCAGCAATTCTGGGCCTTCTGAGGTCTCCCTTGAGATATTTCCTGTGGACATCATGGTGCTGCTTTGTTCTTGTCTGCTTAATGCCAGGTAACCTAGGGATTTACTACATATTCTGAATATAGGAGGTAAAGTTGTAATTTGCTTTTGGAGAAAGGGGAGATCAACTTGGGGGGGTGTCAGGATGGGACATGACAGTGGCAAGAAAAAGTTGAAGGAGAAAACCATTGGAAATACACCTACACATGAACTAAATTTGTTTTCTTTAAAGAATAAATTTACTCAAACTTGGTCAGCTTCTCCTGGCAACAGCTCAAGGTAGACATCCTACAGCTAAAGAAAAAAGTTCAGGTGATAATTCCCTGATAAACTTCATATTAATTTACAGAACCTCTAAGGCTTCTCAATTTGAATATGTTTACCTTCAAATCATTATCTGACCATTTTAGCTGAAACATTTAGGTTGGGTAAAAGACAACCGACACGAAACCACCATTCAACAGTTAAGCAATTGCAGTTGTGTATTTACAACAGCGAGAACTGTACAACTTGAGTATTGGTTGCCAGTTTCTATCAACAGGACGTATCTAACAATTGAAGTATCACAGTAAAGTAGCACCATATAGACAAAATCATTAAAAGAGACTTCAGTTACAATTGAATGTGGCTTATCCCAATGTCCTAATTATTTTATTTGAAATCAGACCCATGTGCTGTATTACTTTTAATGTGAACCAGATATTTCCAGAGAATTAGACAATCAATTCTTTTTCCCATCTTCTAACTTATAATTTCCCATGATTGGAGTTTTCTGATGACATAGCATCTTAGGTACTCTTGTCCATCTGAATTAGGTGTTAGATAATAATTTCATTTTTTTTAGTTGCAGTGGAATAGAAAGTATTTTCTCATAAGTTCCAGTGACAAGAAGTAGAGTGTTCTGAAATACCATTTAAAAAGAAAACCATAACTTGCTTTGCTGAGTTTAAGGTACTATATAAGCCAACCCATATGACACGTACATCATACAGAGCTGGCTGAAGAAAGAGTAATCGTTTTTCAGTTCAGTGAACTTTTTCAGCATGTTTTCCCCAGATATACATTCCTGTGTATCCCAGATTGTTAAGGGTTAATTTTTAAACCACAGTATTTATTGCAGTCTTCAATAAGAAGCTAGAATCTCTTGCAGTCCATTAAAAAGAAAGGCTTAGACTGATCTGAATGCCATTTAATTCATTACCAAAATGGTGTCCCATTAAGTCAGGACTATAACAGAGAAAGTTGTGTGCTCGGATGCAGGGAGTTGGTGCGAACATATCAGAGAACCATTGACATCGCGTCTTTTGCTGTGGAAGCCACACAGATGGCAACACAATACTGGCAATAGCACCTAGCACATTATCAGAGTACGGTTTGGAGAGTGACTGCCAGCAGCTCTCTTAAAGCTGACCTCCAGCCTGGAAGAGTAACGTTAAATTGTGGATGGAAGTTTCCTAAGCAGTCCTTGAGATCCAAAACAGCAATAAATGCACAGACCTTCAGAATGTGTGTAGAAAGCTTACAGACACACTTTCCAAATCAAAACAAATATTATTGGTACACTCCGAGCATGAGATCCCATCACTCCTCTGTTAGTGGCTGCTTTGGGAAGAAAAGCAAAGATACATGTGTTGAAGGATTAGGCTTTCTTATGCCAGAATGCAAGGTGAGTCAGTGAACTTGCTGTGGTGAAAGGCAATGTACAAAGACACTGCTTTACCTTGTTGTCTCTTCTATAAGTATTGTACCCTAGCACATCATTTCCATGTATGATCATGAGTAGATGCAAAAAGCACAGGCTGCCATGAACATAGATAAGTGTCTGCTCAGAACAGTCAGGGCAAGACCGACATCCAACACAATGTAAGCTCTTTAATTCATGGAAAAACTCCCCACATTATGCAACTTGATACATGACTAGTAAGTAGATTTCACTAATCTGATTTAGCACTAACATGGTTATGTGACTTCTAGCTTGGAAGTCGCCTCAATACACTGGCAGGCTTGTAGATAGCATGCGCACCTCCTGTGTTATGGTGGATACCCATATACTTAGTAAGACATTTCATTTTCTGCAGCAGTAATTTAAGCATGCAGTGAGCAGGAGAGTTAGCAGTCACCTTCTACTGTACCCTAATTTATCCACAGAATAATATATCTCATGTATTTTGAGAGTAATATTGTTAAATAGATTTTTTTCCCTTCAAAATCATGAAGTTTTTTGCCTTCCTCTAATTTGTCACTGTAATTACCTTTCCCATCAAATTAGCCATTTTCTGAATGTTTGTATTTTTTCAGGAAAAAAATTTCTACCTTTTTTCCTTTGACAAAGTTCTTTTGAACCCTTTCCATACCTTCTTATAACTACTGAGCCTTACTTTTAAGACGCTTAAGTTCATGAAGTTTTTCTATAGCATTAACAATTAAAGAGTCCTTATGTCCTGCATAAGTACTTACCAAATTAATTTAATAATTGCAACTCAGCTTATCTGAACTTAATTGAAGGTAAAAAAAAAATCAGAACTAGTCTAATAAGTATAAATAAATCCAATTTTTCATCTCTATAGAACACAAAGCAAGAGGGGGCATGACCTCAAAAAAACAAACACAAATATATGATGTGGAATAAGGTGAAGCAACAGTAAAAGAAAGGATTACTGTCGTCATTCATTTGGCAAATCTGATGTCAAATAAGCAAAAAATAATGCCAGCAAGAAAAAATGGAGTATTGGTCATTTGAGAGGATAGCAAGTGCACAGTAGATTGTATGAAAGTAAAGTTAAGCCTTGTGATTTTACAGAGAGAGTACATGTTTTAAAAAGTTGTTTTTAAAATGGAATAGTTCCAGTGGAAAGGGGTTCACAAAGCCTGAAGAGTTCAACTGTCAGACTACAGCAGAGCTGACCTAGAGTTAAAACATGCAATTAAGAGCATAATGTTCCATGCTGATACAATATCACAAGAGAAGTGTTTGCTAAAATCACATATGGAAAAATGTGCTAGAAAGAGTTGCAACATTTATTTTATTCAATAAATACTTGCTATGGAATGTGTAGTATTTTCTCCGCAAAGTTTTTTTTTTTTTTGGAGCTGAGAAATAACATTAAAATATACAGGAGCCTTACACTGCTGCATCTTTACCTTCATATTTACTATTCTCACCTACCATTCACTAGAGTTTTGTGAAAGGGTTTGGGTCTCATTTGTACCAACATCTACCACTAAAATCAAGAAACGTACGATTAAGAAAACTGAAGTTTTATTTTAGTAAGCATGGAAGAATATCTCTGGCTATTATCTTCCTGTTACAAGGATTTAAATCTTGGTTGTCTGCCTTTCTGTGGTGATTGTGTTCACTCCATGTTTTCCAGTGGTTTTTTTTTTGTTTGTTTGTTTTAAACCAGCAAGTGTACCCCAGCTCATAGTTTTAATTTATTCTTATATTTAACCCCATAAATGATCTGTAACCTAATATCCAATTATAACGAGGCAAAATTAATAACTTAAACAGAACCTCAAAGCTAAAAACTAAAAAATGAAAGCTACTGAACTGCTAGCAAACCTTATGCTGGGGGAGTTCTCACCTCTAAGTCCTATCTCGGGTCCCGGAGATGAAATGCATAACTTTCTAGATGGGACGTATCCTCAAAACACCCTCATTCATCTCCTTTTCAGCCTTTCAACGTTTGAGGTTCTTTGGAAATCAGTATTTCAGATGGGGAACAGAGGCTGGACAGGCAACCACACTCTAGACCTGACATTCCTAGTCACTGGAGTACTTATCTTGTATCTCTGCCCTACACTGGGCTTTAAAATGAGGTACTGCCTTTCTTCTACCCCCACTATTCATGTTTCACAATAAAGCAAACATCTTCTTAAAATAGGTTTTTTTGTTTGTTTTGTTTTTTACACTAGTAAGGGACTAAATTAAGCTCCTAGTCAGATTTCAGGAATGCAATATATATTTCTTATAGACAACCTTACTGTGAGAAAATAATGTATTGGATTGATCAAATCTCAAGGAAGGAAAGCCTCTGCAGGAGATTAAGCTCATTTCAATGCTGCAAGATACATAAGTATATGTATACATTATTTTAAACATACAAAACAATGACACTACTAACACCAGACGTTCTTGTCATTTTGTATTGGAGAAGAGGTTAGATCCATTAAACAGCAATATAACCTTCCTGTTTTCTGTGGTAAGTTTGGAAGGGATGTCTGGAGGTCAACTGATCCAACCCCCTGCTTTAGCAAGGACACCCAGAATAGGTTGTCCAGTACCATGTCCAGGAATCTTTTGGACATCTCCAAGGAGGAGACTCCACAACCTCTCTGGACAACCTGTGCCAGTGTTATATATATATATATATATAACACAAATATATTGTATACACTAATTTGTATACATAATTTGTATACACAACTTAGAAACATTACTTGTGTCAGACTAGCTGGTTCACTGAAGAATGTTATCTATAGAACTATTTCTGAATGTGCTCCTGGATATCTAAAACAACCAAATAAAGTGAATGCTCATATCACAGGACTGTTAGCTGCTTGTCTGTCCCCTTGAACACTGGCTTGCTCTTAAACACTTGGAGTTGCAATACTCAAAATCTAAATGCACAAAATCAAGACAGTATTTTCTATCATGAAATTGTATGTATACTTTAGGAAGCCAGTTTGGCTGAAAACAGTTTCATGGCTTTTTTCCTCATTAGAGCTAGGTCAGCCTCTTGCATTCATACAAACCATCTTTTTTTTTTTTTTTTTTTTTTTTTCTGGTGGGAGCACATTTGGTTATTCTAACAAACTTAGAAGTACCATGTAGTTTATGACATGAAGTTTTCACTGGTTTGTCCTGTACAAACAGAGCAGAAAGGCTCTGGGGTGTGCTTAAGTGAACACATATTAAAGGAGTTCTGCCACTACCTTCATGAAGTACAGTACACTGACCAGCACTGGAAGTTGCTCAGTTTGGAAGCCCATCTGCCTGCTGGCATAGAAATTCTTGTCTTGCAGGGCCCTTCTTATTTGAACTATGCTTGATGCCCTTCTCCACGCACTAGAGAGTAGAGAAGAAAAGAGGATGGTGAAACCAAATGACTAGAGAAAAGAAAGGAAGAACATGAAACAGAAGGAAAAGAGATGACTGTGTAGGAAGAGACAGAAGGTAAACCTAGCAAGACAAAGCAAGTAAGCAAAATAGCACCCATGCAGGGGAGCAGTTTACTTCTCTCATTTCTCACTGTCACACACGAGTTGTATAAGCACATGAATGGAGCAGCATCATCATTTGATGCTTTTACATCAGCCCTCCACTTTTTGGATACAGACAGGACATAGCAAACATAAGCAACTAAAACTGCAGCACAACCAGGCACACTGCAATCGCTGCTACACTAATAAGTCATTGAAAATAGCATTATATTTAAAATTAGTCTTCATTCAGTAAACACAGTGAAATATTAGTGATATGAGAGAAAAATGACCTTACTTCTAAGAGACCTGCCTACAACATCTCATTGAAATGAGTTTCATTCATATCAGTGGTATACTTGTTTTAGAAGCTAATAGTAGTCAGAAAAATGGGGACCATTTCAAACACTACCCCGTTGTATTTCTTTAAAATGAAGTGAAATAGTATTACAGTGCCCCCAGGTGGTGTAAATTCAATTCTGTCCCGTTGTCTTTTCTAGAAAGACAACTGTTCACTTTTAATTGTCTGTGGAAAAAATCCAAGAAATCTCCCAAAGAAAACTTATGTAACATCACTGATTATGGGAACAAAGATAACTAGAAGGAAAGATTTAGAAAACAAAAAATGCAAGAAGAGGTAATGAATTCAATAAGAGCTTTTCAGAACAAAATCTGAGAGATTAAAAATACAGACAGTATTATTTCTTAAATACATTCACATGTAATATGGCTTAACAGTGAGGAAAAATGCATAAATAAAACAGCACAAGTGATAGGACTAAGGGTAATATTTTTAAACTGAAAGAGGGTAGATTTCCATTAGATATAACGAAGAAATTCTTCACTATGGGAGTGGTGAGATACCAGACCAGGCTGCCAGGAGAAGTTGTGGGTGCCCCATCCCTAGAAGTGTTCAAGGCCAGGTTGGACAGGGGATTGACCAACCTTACTAAAAGGTGTCTCTGCCCATGGCAGAGCGGGTGGTCCCTTCCAGCCCAAACCATTCTATGATTCATGGTTATATAGTAACCGAGGACCTCACTGATCTAATGTTCTTCCAGCTCCCGTTGGAAGGATTCTGCTTCTGAATGCTGTGGTCATACCAGCTCAGAAACCTCTGCTCCTGAATTGGCTCCTAGTGCCTAGGACATTAGGTCAGCCAACAGAGTACACTAACACGCTCCCCAGACGCTCAGAATGGGCACTTCCAGACTGTTCCAAAACCTGAGCAGGGCAACAGGAATTTGAATCCCACCAGTCTTTTGCTTCCTGTTGGAATGATACTTTCTGTTCCTTTCATGACAGCTTAGGAAGCTCCCTCACCACTCTGAAATTATATTTTACATGAAATGCTGTGCTGATTCTACAGTTTTCTAATGAAAGCCTCCAGGATTTCTGAGGGTAGCCAGAAGAATTGCTATTATATTTGTAGAAGTTACCTTTACAAACCATATCCTTCAACAAAAAGCAATATAAGCTTCTCACCTGGTGGTCCCCCCCCAGGTTTTTAAAATCACTAGTTACTTCCCTCTCCTCTTCCCCCCCGCCCCCCCACCCAAGAATCTCACTTGTACATTCAGGGAGAGTTTTACTAACAAAACACTTCTCTGTGGCTCAAAGAATCAATAGCACTTACAAGCACACTCTTTATTTATTGGCAATTTACTCCTGAATTCCCCCATCAAGGCTATCAATAGAAAGGCAATCCCTTTATAGCACTAATGAGTTGCGGCAAAGTATATACATCTGTTTAATACAAATAAGGGCAAACGATTTCCCAGTCTTGGTTAGATAAAATAGAGCTCACAAGGGCTTATCTCACTTAGAAAAGAGTAACTTGTAGCCTTCTCTCATTAAAAGGATAAACTATTAGAATGGAGACAAGTAGAAAAAACAACATTGGTGGAATGAGGGAAGGGGGGTGAGGACTAGTGAACAATCATCTCTGACTTCAGAAGGCAATGCTCTTAATAAACTATGCCACTGGCAGGAGAAGAGCAGCATGTAAGACGGTGTTCCCAAACAAAAATAAATAGATATAACAAAGGCCTGGGAACTTCAGCAACACCAGTGAGCTGCTGAAAGCAACGCTGGCAATTCAGTCAATGACAAACTGCAATACACTGACTCTGAGCTCCACTGAGGGAGCGAAACGCAGCTGTGCTACCAATGAGCCCTTTATGTTGAAAAGGACATCAAGCCAAGATGAGGCTGCCCGCCTTGTCATCAAGAGTACCTCTCATGAGATATAAAAGATAGAACAAAACTAATACAACTAACTGCTTAAGTCCTTCAGAAGTTCCACCTGTAAAAAAAACAGCTTCATCTCCTGTCCTAAAACCTGTATAAACACATCCATGCTACTTTCTATTAATAAGCATGTTTTCTTTAATATCTGGTGATTTTAGCACAGCAAATACTTTTTACTAAACTTAATTCATGTTTTCCAGAGCTTCAAAAACTTGATGTTTACAATCCAAAGCAGCATAATGAATTCACGTGAAGGTGTTGAATACTTCCTGCTGACACCTTCAAAATCATAGTCTAGTCTTCATCAGAAATAAGTTAATTTTAATTTGAAAGGATTTACCTATATGGTTCCCCCCTTTCTTTTTTTCTTTTTTTTTTTTTTAAACACCACTTTGCTTTCAGCTACAATTTTATTTTATTTTTTTTAATTATTTTTTAAGCTAAACAACTCTGATTTAGCCTTGCAACCGAACTTAAGCTGGCAGGTATGACCTACTGCAATAGCAAGCTCTTTGGCATAACTTAGACCTTTGTTGTCTCTCAGCCTTGCACAACTGCCTGTCAGGGAAGATGGGATCAGCACTGGGACCCAAGGGCAGTTGCGATGCAAGCTGTATTCCCATCAGTCCTACAGAACATGCAGCAAACAGTAGCAGCTTTCTGGGGCTAAACTTAAATAGGGCTCCGGCCATGGGCAGAGGGTGCTGGGGCATCCCAGGTGTGGCTGATCAGGGAAGGGGCTGCTGGGGCCCATCGCAACCATGGTTGCAACCCTAGCAATAGTCTCACTGTAGCTCAGAGGTGTTTTCTAGTTCTGTAACAGTCTAAAAGGGTGGTAACAAAACATAAAACCTTCATAACAGAGTGTTTTTTTCAGTTTTGTGACACAAGTCACAAAGTCAGATATCAAATTCTCTGAACAGGGAACTGTATCCCTCAATTGCAAGCCAGCTTGCAAATGAGTTTCCTAACGCACAACAATTAACTCTCGAGTATCACTGACAAAAGATGCAAGGTACAAAGTTTCCAGCTAGGAATTTCATGCTTAAACTGCAGTGAGGATAACTAGCTTTTGACACCAAGATTCTGTAAGGATTTATCGTTAAGCAGAACAATACAATATATAGAAAAAGCTTCCTTCCAGCCTTACAAGAATAACTAAGTGTTAGAACAAGTTGAAGTCAAAATATAAATGAGTTCTTCATTGGCTTTATTTATAAAACCTTGTAACATAATACAGATATTTAGGGATATAATTAGGAGCATAGCACAAGCATGCAATAGAAATAAAGAGAAACTATGACATAGATGTTAAAAAGAAATACTTAGTACTGCTTTGTTGATAATGACAGACTGCAAGCAAAAAAAAAAAAAAGCAGCTAAACCACAAGTGCTTGAGTGAGGACACATTTTTGCTGTTTTTTTTTTCTTTCCAAATCCTTTGAGAATTAATTTTCACACAATCCTGGAAAGGTTTGTTATTTCTTAGACATTTTTCACAGAACCACAGAACAGTTGAGTTTGGAAGGGATGTCTGGAGGTCAACTGGTCCAAACCCCTGCTCTAGCAAAGACGCCCAGAATAGGTTGCCCAGTACCGTGTCCAGGCAGATTTTGGACATCTCCAAGGAGGAGACTCCACAACCTCTCTGGACAACCTGTGCCAGTGTTCCTCTGGACGGCTCTGTGGCCCTCTGGCGAGTCAGGCACTCCCCTCCCCGCCCCCCGCTCCCCCATTTTCATGTCAGCTGCAAATTTACTGGGGATGCACTCTACCCCATTGTCCAGATTGCTAATGAAGATCGTAAACAAGATGGGACACAATATTGACCACTGGGATACTCTGTTACTGGCCTCCATTATTATGTGTATAAACAGAATGATTCAGCCAGCCATCACAAAAAGAAAAACATAATCTTTGTTTCCTCTTCCAAGTGTTTCTCCTTTAATGGCAAAGCCTAGTATCTATAAATTTACTGCTTGACTGACATTTCTGTGTGTTTTCTAGCTCTGTGGTACGCAAGAACCAACAGCATTTCTCTACTGTGCGTTCTGGTCTTCATCAAGTTTGCTCTACTAGTGGATTTGATTTTCAGTATAAGTCCTTGAAAGGATAAAGCTACTTGACTGCATCAGAGAAGCATAGGAAACAGGGAAGTTTTCCTCCCAGCCACGGGATTCTATCAGTGCTTTCTGCTGTGTGCTCTTCCCCCTTATTCAGACCTCATTATAAAGCTAACAGTGTAAACGTATGACCCATGTCTGGGGCCACGCTGCCTTATAGCTACATGCAGCCGTAGCACCAGACATAGCCCTGAATTGTTCAAAGAAAAAGCAAAAAAAATACTGGGCACTTACAACTTAACATTGAATGCGCTGAAAGACCTCAGATACTCAAGCAGGCAGAGCATTTCCACTTGCACATGTACTTTGTGAAGGGCTGGTCTCCTCCACAGCTGCTCTCTGCTCCTCTGCTATTCTGGGCTCTGTGGTGCCTGTCCAAAGGAGGAAGAGTGGACTGGACAGTAAACATGATTAAATAAAATAGGAAAGGGAAAAAGAAAATGAAAATGCAAGAGACTGTTAGTGTAAAACTTCTAGACTGTTAGTGTAAAACTTCTTAGTAGGCACTAACTTCTAACTGTTAGAAGTTAGTGCCTACTGTACTGTAAGACACTAACTTCTTTTTATATTTTTATGTTTCTTCACATTTCTGCTGAGCTGTTTTCAAGGTCATCCAGTTTCTCTTGTGCGCTGCTCTATACTGATGAGAACTCTTAGCTCTGCACCATTATCATATTCCTACTTTTTGTGCCAAGAATCATAATGAAAAATATTAAATATGTCCTGTCCCGGAGCATATATCATCCTGTGAAGATGCTTCAACAGAGGTCATCTAGTCTAAAATGACTTTGTTTTCAGGTGGCTCCATTACTAGCCCAACACCTCTCATTTTTAAACACTAGGGACCTTTTACAGGCATGCTGCAAAGCAACAGCATCCACAGTGTGAGGAATGCAGAGACACAGTGTGATTACAGGACCTCAACATGGACTTTTCTGTTCTCTCCTCTCCCTCCAATGCTCTGAGTAGCTTTATGCAGCAATACCCTTTCTCCCTCACTTACATAGCCCCACTCCCACTTCTGCCACAAACAGAATAATTCATCAAAGGAAGGCTGTGTGATCTGCCCTGAATTCCCCCTTTCCTGATCACTCTGTTTTGACACGGACATTTACATCTGCACTTTGGAATAACATGCAACAGACTGGGGGATGCTTTCATGCACTGCACGTGACTTCTTTATTGACCATGAAGTAAGACAGAGAGCACATGCATTTACACCCAATAAATGTAAACACAGATTACTCTTATTGGTGGTAGTGCGCGCCCTTTCAGACATTTTCAGCTACACAGAGGCTACAAGAAAAGGTGATTTGTCCATGTGCATAACAAAAAGAAGTACAGAAGGGTTAAACAGAACTTGTCTGAAGTTGTCTGTCCCGTAGTATTTGATAATATTCCATTCTGGATATAAGGTCACTCAAGACAGGGGCCAAACAGTTCCATTACGGAACGATTCCACTTACGCCCATAAGATGCTGTCTTTATTATCAGGAACCGCCCGATAAAAGCATGTCACCGTCAACAGCCCCTCGAGGAAACGGCGCTCTCTGTTTTCCCGCAGCCCTGTTACGCGAGCGGGGCGGCGAGCGGGGCGCTCTGCAGGCCTCCGAGGGGGGAGCCCCAGCGCTGCCCTGCGCCGCGCCGCCGCGGGTCCCGCCCCCCGACCGGGGTCCGGGGGTCTGGGGCTCCGGGGGTCTGCGCCGCGCACCGGCCCCGCGAGCCGCCAGGGGGCGCCGGGAGCGCGCGGCGGGGGCGGCGGGGCCGCTCCGCCGGAGCCCGGTGTCCCCGCGCCCCGCGTGCACCGTGCCCCGGCCGGCGGGCAGCAGGCGGCGAGCGCGGGGTGGCGGCGCCGCTCGGCTGCGGGAGCGGCCCGGCGAGGTGGCCCGGCGCTGCCCGCGGTCGGTGCGCCCGCGCCTGCTTCCCTGCACTGGAATTAACCGCCGGGAAGCGACCTCTTCTGAAAACAAACGCGCGGGTATCAGCGCACCGCAGCGGGCGTTAGCGCTCCCACATTGACCCAGCTAGGGGCCCTTATCAGCAGCGCAATTCGCGTGTAGTCAGAGACGTCTCAGACCAGTACCTGCTCCGCCAAAACGCCCGCGGCCGCTGGCAGCGGGCTCGGCGGGTCCTGGCGCCCGCCGGACTGGGCAGCGGGCCCCCGGGGACGGCCTCGTTCCTCCGGCGGCAGAGCCCGAGCTCGGCTTACCAGGGCCACCGGGGCGACGGCAGCGCCCGTGGGCACCGGGCCGGGCGCGGAGAGGGGAGCGGGCAGCTCGCGGAGGGCCGGGGCCCCGGGGTGCCCGGCGCAGCCGCCAGCAGCCCCGAGCGGCGCGGCCTCTGCGGGGCTCTCGCCGAAACCTACGGAGCGCTTGGACGCGGATCACCGCGGCAGCCCCGGGGGCGGCGGGGTGCAGCCGGGGTGCCCCTGCCGGAGGAGCCAGTGCGGCCGAGAGGAGGGGACCGGGGGGGACGGTGGTCCCGGAGGTGCCGCCCGGTGGCGGGGGGCCGGGGCTGCACGGGCAAGGCCCGCTCGTGGTTCCCCCGGAGGGCAGCGGGCGGGCTCCTTCCGTGCCCGGTCATCGAAAAGCCATGGGAAAAGACACAAAGCAGTTTTATCGCGCCGCGGAGTCTGCAGAGATGAAAACCAAACCAAACCACCCACCGACCCACCCAACCAAACAAACAAACAAACAAAAAAAAAACACAAACCAAACCAAACACGTTTATTTCCACCTGGAAAAAATGGGGTATTAGATTGCAGAAAAGCCAATGCGCAGGAACAAATGCACAATTAATGCCTAACGACGGTCACTGATTGCATAAATTATCGGACGGCCTCAGAACACTGCTTTAGCTCGAGCACGAGGATGCTGGAGGGGGCTACTCACGGTGAAGTCCCGAAGTAACCCAGAGGACGGCAGCGGGAGGAGAGCTCCGGCCCTGCTCCCCGGGGCTCGAGCGGCCCCGGGGCAGCGGGCTGCGACGGGTGTGCGTGCGGCGCCGGAGCCAGAAAGCGTCCGCGGGAGGGGGGAGTGCGCACGGACACGGACACTCTCCGGTGTCCCCGGGCAGCGAGAAGGCGGCGGCGCGGCGCGGCCCGTCCCGTCCCGTCCCTGCCGCGGCCCCGCTGCGGAGCGGCGCCTCGGGACCAGGGCCGGCGGTGGCCGCGCTCTTACCCTGCCCACCGGTGCCGTGCAAGGCAACGGCATCCCGCCGTGGGGGCTGCTCCGCGGGGACGGCTGTTTTCTGCCCGGGCAAAGGGTACGAGCTAGCGGCCGGGCCCGGCTCGCCTCCGGTCAGCCGAGATGAAAGCGTCCGTGCCGAGGAGCCGGCGTGCAGGGGCGGGAGAGCCGCGGGCGGTGCGCCACGCTCCGCGGGAGGGCGCGCAGCGGGCGCGGCTGGCGCGGCGCCGCCCCGAGCTCCGCGACCGGGGCAGGGGGCCGGGGGCAGAGCTCGGGCCGCCGCGGCAGAAAACCGGCGCTGTGCAGACGGGGGGCGCGCGGAGCCGGAGACCGAGGCAGCCCCCGGCGCCTTCCCGCAGCTCCGCGTGCCGGGGGAGCGCGGGCGGCACCCGGCACGTCCTGCCCCGCGCACACGGGCAGAGAGCTCACGGGGCTGGGAGCGGAGAGCCCGACGCACCCCTTACGGCTTTCTCTGTTGGTGTTATTTACAACAGAGAGGAAAAAACAATGAAGTGTTTTATTAAGCCTCTTTTAAGGCAGAGTCGATTTTTACTCTCACGTTCAGACGTTAAGCTTTTACGAGGATGCGCGTAAGAAGACGGACACTTGCATCATTTCTAACTTCAGCGACTGAAAATAAAGATCGTTGATCGATCCCGAGTATCGCTTCCCAAGCTTTGACACGAGGGCTGTTGTTTCAGATTAAACAAAACCGTATGCACTTGCAAAGGGCTCCGACGAACAGCATAATTAGATCCGTATGACCACGCCTTTCAGTAACTATTCGATTCATGCTTACTTTGTGAACACTTTGAAAAATTTTAATCCCCCACTTGCTGTGGTTAGTATTTTTCTTGATTAACAATGCATCAAAAACACAGGAGAAGGCTTTTGTAAGGCAAAGAACGCGCTTCGAGTCCCGTTTCCGGAATTATTTTCTATGAAAGTCTCAAATCGGAATTCTTCTTGTCTTGACAAGTGAGAACATTTTCGGTCGGGCGGAATACCCGTGACAATTTTATTTGCGCAAACGAGCTTCGTGCCGCAGTGATGTGAGGGCCGTTTTTTCCCGCTAAAGGCGAGGCGGTGTACCTGTCCGTCACGTCCCGAAGGAAGACCTCTCAGGCGCCAGCGCGTTTTAAGACGGGTAACAAACCGGTGCGGCACGGTCCCGGGACGGGCGGTCACTTTTACAGGCACGCTTTAAGGGTTCGACTCTAACAAGGGGGCGGCAGCCGAGGCGCAACGGCAGACACAGCTCGTTCGCTACCCGCCCAAAGACATCGGGTGCGAGCAGCCGCGCTCCGCTCCGCAGCCCCGCCGCGTTCCTCCCGCACCCCCCGGCCGCGCTCCGGGCCCCGCCGCCGCGGGCCGGCCTCCCGGGGCCGCGCCGCGCTCAGAGGCGGGACCCGCCTGCGGCGAGGGCCCGACGGGACGGGCGGAACGGCGCCGCCGCCCCCCCAGAGCACGGGCCGCGCCGTGCGGCGGAGCCCAGGGCAGCGGAAACGGCGAGCGAGCCGCGGGGCGGCGGCGGGGGGCGGGCGCGGCGGAGGCGGCCGCGCCGGGTGCCGGGTGCCGGGGTCCCGTCGGCGGCGGCGCGGCCACGTGCGGTGCCGCGCGCCCCCACGGCGCCCGGGGGCCGCCCGGCCCGGCGGTGACGTGTCGGGGTGGGGGCGCTCGCCGCCCGCCGATTGGGCCGCGGCGGCGGCGCGGGGCGGCGGCCGCCCAATGGGCGCGCTGCTCGCAGGTGCCCGCGCGGTTATCTGCGCCCCGGGGCGCGGCGCGGAGCGTCCCCGGTGCTGCCGCCGCCGCCGGGACGCGCGGGCGAGGCGACGCGAGGCGCGGAGCTGAGCCCAGCCCAGCCACAGGGCGCGCACCGCCGGGCCCCTCTCCCGCTGGATCCCGCGCGGGAGCCGCAGCCTGCGGGGGACGCCCCGGCGGCGCGGGGCCGTTCTCCCGGGGCTCCTCGCCTCCCCGCGGTGCCGTCTGGCCGAGCGCCGCTCCGCGCTCCGGCCGGGACGTTGGCGGTGCGCGGCGCCGAGGCGCGGGGGCGGGCGGAGCAGCGCCGAGGTTCTCCTGCGCGGAGCAAACTTTGCCGCCGGCTGCCGCTTCCGACCCGCGAGCGGAGAAGAGGGCGACCCGCCCGCGGCCGGCGCTCCCGGCGGGGACGAGTTCGGGCGGCTGCCGCCTCGCCTGGAGAAGGGCCCGCGCTCGCTGATGACCGCAAATGTTAGCGGTGGGGCAGATGGATGCTAATCGCCAGAGCGCGTTCGTCCTCAGCAGCACGCCGCTGGCCGCGCTGCACAACATGGCCGAGATGAAGACCTCCCTCTTCCCCTACACCCTGCAGAACCCCTCCGGCTTCAAGGCGCCGGCCCTGGGCGGACTCAACACGCAGCTCCCCTTGGGGACGCCGCACGGAATAAGCGACATCCTGGGGCGGCCGGTGGGCACGGCCAGCAACCTGCTGGGCGGGCTGCCCCGCATCAACGGACTGGCGGCCTCGGCGGGGATGTACTTCAACCCCGCGGCCGTCTCCCGGTACCCGAAGCCGCTGGCGGAGCTGCCGGGGAGGCCGCCCATTTTCTGGCCGGGAGTGGTGCAGGGCTCTCCCTGGAGAGACCCCCGGCTCGCCTGTCCCGGTAAGTGCGGCCGGTGCCGGCGGGGCGCGCGGCCCGCTGAGCCTTCCCGGCCGGCGGGCCCGGGGCGGGCGGCGCGGCCCTGCAGACGGGGCGAACGGCCCGGCGGAGGCCTCGGCGCCTCGAAGGCGGACCCCGAGGGGGCCGGAGCCGTCCCCGGACCGGACCGCGCTCTGGAGCCAGCGGCGTCCGAGCGGCGGCG
Organism: Cygnus atratus; assembly: GCF_013377495.2. Taxonomy (NCBI): domain Eukaryota; kingdom Metazoa; phylum Chordata; class Aves; order Anseriformes; family Anatidae; genus Cygnus; species Cygnus atratus. Next base: position 213,236 of record NC_066368.1, read on the forward strand.
GCGAGCCGGGGCAGCCCCGCTGCAGCCCGGCCCCGCTTAGCGCCGGGCGCAGACCTCGCTCCGACCTCGCGTCGAGCGCAAGCCCCGTCTCTGACGGAGCTGTTTCTCCTCCGCTTTCAGCTCAGACGGGGATGGTTTTGGACAAGGACGGCAAGAAGAAACACTCGCGACCGACTTTCTCTGGGCAGCAGATTTTTGCTTTGGAGAAAACCTTTGAACAGACGAAGTACTTGGCAGGACCGGAGAGAGCCCGCCTTGCCTATTCGCTAGGGATGACCGAGAGCCAAGTGAAGGTAGGTCCCTGCGCGGTGCGCGGCGTGCGGGGCCCCGGCCGGGCACGGGCCTCCCCCGGCTGCCACCTCTCGCCGCCGAGGCAGCGCTGCCGCTGTTCTCCTCTGCGCTGATTGTCGGCGACCATTCAAAGCCGTAGGGCCGTACGGGATTTTTTTTGAAGTCGCTTGTAATTTAAGCTACGATATCTAGATATTGGATAGACTTTAGGCCAATTTCTACGTAACTTTATTTTTGTGATTAGGGCTCTTTGTGCTGAAAACGATTTCGAAAAATATACGTACGCAGCCGACAAAACAAAAGCCCCACGCAGGTAGCTGTTTTCAAGAGGTCAGGTTCCCACAGAGACTGTCCAGTGACTGGCACGACTCTTTGTATAGCCACGCAATTTTTTAGCAAAGACTTTAAGTGCCGCGCTCCTTTTCCTGGCCGTCCCGTTTGGTTCTCAGCGGCTGCTCGTTCCGTGAAGCCGCCGCGCTACGGTCGCCGAGCTCAGGCTGGCGGCAGGGACGGGAGAGCCGAGGGGTGACCCACGCGTGTCCCTGCGAGCCCCCTCCCGCTGCTGCCCCGCCGCTTCCGCGCGGTGCCCCCCGGCCCGGGGCGGCCGCGGCCCCGCTCCCGCGCGTTCCCCTGCGCGCGGTCCCGGTAGCGGGAAGGGGCGGCCGTGGGCGGCGGGCCCGGGGCTGCCGTCGGGCGGGCCGGCGGCGGCGGGGCTGAGCGACTCCCGTGCCGGCCCAGGTCTGGTTCCAGAACAGACGGACCAAGTGGCGGAAGCGGCACGCGGCGGAGATGGCCTCGGCCAAGAAGAAGCACGACTCCGAGACGGAGAAGCTGAAGGAGAGCTCGGACAATGAGGACGATGACGAATACAACAAGCCCCTGGACCCCAACTCAGACGACGAAAAAATCACGAGGCTATTGAAAAAGCACAAATCCACAAACCTCTCCCTCGTCAGCCCCTGCAGCACCAGCTCGGACACCTTGTGAGGGCGCGGGCACTGACGGCTGCTCCGGGCGCCTGCGGCCAGGTGAGCCGCCACGGTAGGCACTGCGACGGAGACCAATTGTACCTGGATGTTTAAAGTGGTGTGTTGTACAGCCTAAGATGTATGTGAAATGTATATATTTTTTACAGAATAAGTTATGAAATTATTTTCCTTCTCATCGATGTAAATTTCAGAGGAATCTTTCCAACTTCTTGGGTTTCGTTTTGTGCTCCTTTAAGGTTTGCCCCCATCCCTGCCTTTCTTTTAGCCTTCTTGCCGTATTTCTGCTCCTAACAATCAGATTTTGTTACCGTTTTGTATGGATCGCCAAATCCACGCGCAGTCACTTTGTATATAGTAAACTTCAGATTTTGTGACGTATCTTTCTAGTGTAAAAACGGCTGTTTTCTTTCACTCCCTCCCTCTACTCAGTGTTTCTGGCGGTTTGATTTCTCCTGCCTCTGGATTTTATGCTTAATAATACCAAAAGGGAAAACAACCCCAAAAAAGTGTGAGAGTAAAAATAGATACTTGATTTTAAATCGGATTCAAATAATATTGTCTCCACACGGGTTGGAAAGACTTTGTATAAATCAATAAATTATTTAACAAGCTTCGCCTCTAGCGCCTTTCCCGCGCTGTGACTGCTACTCCGGCCGCCCGGGGCTGCGCCTCTGCCCCCGCGAGTGGCCGCGGGGCGGGGGCTTCTCCCTGCCCGCCTCAGGCCCCCTGCTGCCTTCCCCCTCGCTGCTCCGGGGCCTTCGTTTGCACCGGCCGGCCCAGCTCGCCGCGGCGGGGCCCTCGGGTTGGGCCGGGCGGCCCCAGGAGCTGGCTGCGGGCGAGGGGGTCGGCCCCGGCGGGAGCGGGGCTCGGAACCGCGCGGACCCCCGCGGCTTGTGCCGCGCTCCGCCGCCCCCAGACCGGGACCGGCAGAGGCTGCGCGGCTCGGTGGGTGCGCCCGCGGGCCGGGGTCCAGCCGGCGCCGGCTCCTGGCAGGAAAGGGGTCCGGTGACCACCGGCGGGGCGCTACGGGCTCTGCCGCGGGGAGCGGGGGGCAGGGGCTCGGGCACCGCCCGCAGCGCTGCGCGGACAGCGGCAGCCGCAGGAACCCCGAAGGCAAACCCCGAGCTCGGCGGCGGAGGCTGCAAGCGCCGTCCCCGCAGCGGCCCGCCGAGCTCCCGGGAAGGCGGCCCGGGCCCGCCGGGACAGCGGCCACACGGCACCGCCCGGGGCCGGCAAAGAGCGGCCCGCGGGCAGCCTCGCGCTGCCGGGGCTCCGCGGGTCTCCTCGCGGGCGTATTCGAGGCCTGGTGGGCGAAGCTTGACCGTCCGGCTGCCTCGGCTTTGCTACTTTTTTTTTTTTTTTCTCTCCGTTCTTTTCTTCCTGCGTCCGAGCCCCTGCCCCGCAGCCTGAACCGCGGGGCGCCCTGCCCGGCAGCGGGGTGGAGGGAAGCAATCCCGCCGCCACCGGAGCGCCTCAGCTCCAGCGGGGCTCGGCCGCCCCGCGCCGCCTGCAGCCGCCTGCCGCAGGCCCGGCCCGGCCCGGCCCGGCCCCCCCCCGCTCCCCGCACGGAGGCCGGGCCCTGCTCCGCGCCGCCAGCCCCGGGCCGCCCCGGCGTGCGGGGGCGCAGCGCTCGAGGCCCGCGGGACGGCCCCGGGCGAGCAGCGGCCGTGCCGGGGGCGGGGCGGGGGGAGTCCGCCCGAGTCCACCCGCGCCCCGCGCAGCTGCGGCTGGGCCGGGGGAGGGCGCCGCGGGGCCCGGCGGAGGCACGGGACCGGCTCCCGCTGCGGCCCCGCTCGGCGAACGGCGCGGCCGCACCCCGCCCGCCCCGCCCGCTGAGCCGAGCCGAGCCGAGCCGAGCCGAGCCCTCCGTCGGGGCAGCCCCCGCTGCAGGGCCGGGCCGGGCAGGGGAGGTCCCGCAAATTCTTACTCACTGAAAGCAGGGGCTTGGCAAGACCTCGCTCGAGTTGTACCACGTCTACAGACAGAGTAAATCAAATTTAGAAATTAATCTTCGCTTCGGCTTTGAACGCTCTGAGCCACGACGCTGGAATCGCAGCGAAGAACCGGAGCCGGTTCCCTGGCTCCTAAGGGAAAATGACAGTTTAAAACAAACCAAAACTACAACAAAATCCCACACTTGAAAGTCGGGATTATTCACCCCCGCCCCTTTCCGTATTTCTTAAAAAGAAACGTGCCTCGAGGAGCCCGAAATCTCTGCCCGGTGCCGAGCACCTTCCCGCAGGAGAGGGCGGCTCCGCCGCGCAGCCCCACGGCTGCCCCGAGGGGACGGGCCCCGCACCGCGGCCACCGGCGGTGCCACGGGGCGATGCGGGCGCGCCGTGGAGAGAGGCTTTTGCGGATGGGTCACCGGACGGAAACCCGACACGTCTCGGTGGCGGAACTCTTATTTACTGGCCTTTGTAGTGTCCTGCAAATAGGAATGCCATCTTGGGAGCGTTTCCGAAGCCCTAACCGCCGTGTGAGCCTCGCACGTTCAAGAGATAACGCCTTCATCTATCTATCTATCTATCTGTCTATCTATCTATCTATGCTAAAGTTGCATTTTATGAATTTATGTGGGTTAAATTTGAGACTCTTTTAACTCAACAAATTACCTTGACAAGTCACCTGTGTAACTAACTCCTCCAGATGGGTTAGGACTATTTATGGTCTTGCAGTTTACAGCTCCGGTGAATTTATCTATAAATGAAGCTTCAGCCTGAGTTTGAAAAGGCAGTAGGTTTTTTTTTTTTTTTTTCCCCCTAAAACCAGAGATAATCATGAAGGAGTTTATGGTGGCATATTTATTGAACTACTGGGGACTGGCATCTCATCAATAGCTCATAAAATTGTATTACTCTCTGTATGTTAACACTTACTCTGATACAGACTCCTAAATGCCTTTTTCTCAGTTTGTATTGTGTTTTGATTAACACTACTAGCACATTCTATTATGTGTGTTTTCACTCAAAAAAATGCCCCTCTTAATTGGCAGGAGATTAAAAGGTAACTCATTAGTAAGAAATCTGACAATTTAATAATTTCTGTGTAATCCCCAATGCCCAAATTAAAGGGACAGACACAACCACATTCACCATGATCAGTTTTATTGCTTGAGAACCAGAGTACTCATTTCTAAAGGCCTTCAAAGTTACCATGAGTTGAATTTGCTTAAATAGAATTACTGTGTGGTTATAATGCAACATGGCACAATAACAATACAGAGCTGCAGACACCCTTTGGGCAACAGTACTTAATACAAACCCAGACTGTACTGTTGAGAAAACATTCTGCAAGCAGACATCAAATCATTTTCAATGGTAGTGATTTATACCAAAATCAAGCATCAATCTAATGCCATCACGCAGTCCATGAACTCTGTAGTGTTCTAAATTAAATCAATAAAACATACATTTGTGTTTCATCAACAGACTCCCTAATCACCTTTTAATGTTGTATTTAGTGGTGGGAGAAACAAGATTATATCGTAGGCTGCACTGAGCTACTAACCAGGAAAATTTACAGTCTTTTTTTTTTTTCTTTAACACTGTATGAATACAGTCTGTGCCCAATACAGTTGCTACCTGAAGCAGACTATTATTTTCTTCTCCCATGTTGTTATGTTTTAATATAGAATACTTGGCACCATAAAACAGTAACAAAAGACAGACAAAAACAGTTTACAAAATTCTGGAAAGTTACACCCAAACCTAGCTAAGAACTTCACATTCAATCCTTAATATTACATAGAAAGAAGGGATTATAGGAGTAACAAAGTGAAACTGCTAATATATGTGCTATATAAGTAAGCTATATATCTGTATCCAGGATGGCACTGCTATATATTATTTATTATATAAATGTTGGTTGTTGATGTACACTTAACTAAACCTGCTAAGACTCCAACACTAACTGCTGATATGGCACTCTCAAGCATTCATATTGGAAAGTATATTTAGCATAAGTTTTGGTCAGGTTTATAAATTATTTATATATCTGTGTATATATACACATACATACATATATATACACACACATATATATGTATGTATAGAAAGCAGCTGCTGTGTGATTCAAAAACCATGTAACATGGCAGTATAGTAAATAACAAGAAAAAAATATAAAAATGAAAAAACAAAAAACTAAAACTAAAACTCAAACCAAAATCCTTGGTTGACAATGAAAATACCATTTAAAACCATCGATATCTCTATCTATACAATCCAATGTACAAAACCCCAAAGTGGTAAAGATATATAATGTTAGGCATGACACCTTTAAAAGTTTATAATATGCTGAAATAGCTTTTCCACATTGACAAACACTTATTAAAAGTTGAAGGTTGTGAAATCTAAAATACATAACATCTCTGCTGTCTATTTAGAGTTTTGGCAACAGAATTGTGACATATATATAAAAAATAATTCCACATTTCTACTTGATGTCACATGAACATACAAGACAGTGAGGTATGTGAGGCTTTTCTCGAACAGAGTCCAGATGCTGAAGCATAGTGTACGATCAGCAGTCTAAAAATGTGGCACTCAGGACTGGATTTATTGATACACTTGTTACGATTATGTATTTCAGTATACTGTGCATTCCTTCCTCTCCTTGCTAAAGTGTAGTTTCACGGAAAATCTTCTCATTTCGTAGGCATCTTTTTCCTGTTGCAGAATTGGCATTTTTTAAAAAGAAAAATAAACACAAGGGAAATGATGTAGAAAATATAAACGTAAAGGAAAAAAAATGATATTTACCACCACATCACTGCACGACACAACACTTGTGCACATTTGCAATAGGTTTACCTGCCCCAGCAGCTATTCGAAAGGACAGGAACACAGGCTGCAGCAAGTTAGGGAAAAATAGAAGTTATACATTTGAAATGCAAACATTTTTTTACAATCAGTAATAAACACAACAGAAATTCCTCTATGACTGGAAACAAAATGACGCAATGGTTTCGTGGATTAACCTAACTACAAAATGCACACGAGAACTTCAGTAGCTCCTTATGGATCTCAGCTCCCATTGAAATCTAAGGGGAAATTTCCCATTGATTTCTGCGGGTAGAGGTTCTCCACACAACTCCCGTGTACCACAGAATTAGCTCAACTGAAAGCGCCATGCTAAAAAAAAAATCATACGAAGTACACTGGTGACAAAAGAAACAAAAACAATTGTTTCTGAACTGGCTGTTGCTAGCTGCTGACATGCTGGACTTTTTGTTTTACTGTAGAAGTTAGTAAACCTCTGAATTTTAAAATCTGACTTGCATGATACTGGACTAAATATCTTAAGTGCATTCTTCCTTAGAAAGTCAGTACTCTGTCTCACAAGAACACTGACTGACCATGGAAGTAAATATAATGATACATTTGTGAATTTAGATTTATGTGTATGTATGCATACACACATGGATTTAGTCTTTACCCATCATGGAATTATCATTCAAGAGCTTGAACACTGTCTGTAGGATTGATACATCATCAGTGTTGCACATCTTACAAGTTTTTGCAAGCTTCTAGTTGTTTTTATACAGGTCCTCAATCATAAAATTCTGTAAACCTTTCAGAAATTTCTAAACCTTTCAGAGGTTACCTCCTACTCTTTGATCAGACTTTTCAAACAAAGCAATACAGTTTTGCTGTATTTCTACCTTGGCTTTCCATCTGATGTCTTCAGCAGAGAAAATTGTAAATTCCTGTCTTTTTCTTTGCTTTAACAACTGGTATTTATTACATAAATCAATATTATTTTTCTCACATAATGCTTAAATACAGATCTGCCAGTATGTTCTGTTTTCAATAATCAGCTAGGCACCAAATTAATCAAAATTATGTTTTGGAAGCTATTTTTAGCTTTTTTTAACACAGCAGCTTTTTTTAACACAACAAAAAAAAATGTTTTACAGGAATAATAGGTATGTGTAAGTGCACATACATTAGTTCCCACTGATTTTGTGTTTATCATATTTTTCTTCAAGTGCACAACATCCTGTTCTTTAATTCATTTCAAGATATGAGTATCTACTCCATTTGCTGATTTCAGCTGAATTAAACTCTAAAACATTTTCCAAGATTTAAATCAAAAATACGAAAGACAAATACTTGACTTAAATATAAAATTAAAAGAGACTAGTGCATACATTCTCCTTCCTAATAAAAAAGATACATTATATACAATGCTAAAAAGTTTAATTTATTTACCTTGTGATCCCCCATACAGACATTTGGCCCAATGTGGTCATATATTACTATCTTCTCATCATTTTCTGACTAGTTTTAAAGAAAAATAAAAAAAAGACCAATTAGTTTCAACTACTCTCCAGATTACAGGAACGGAATGACATAAGGAAATGACTTATACAAATAGTTCAGAACAGTTTCTGAATGAGAGGCTATTCATAGAATCATAGAATCAGGTGACAGAATCATAGAACAGTGATATTAACACAGTAATACATCTTTGCTTGGCTTCTCCAGAGAAAGACTGTACAGAATGAATCTCTATGTCCCGTACTGCTTGCAGTAACTTGTGCAGTTTGTCCACATAAATTAGCTCATGAAATCATTAAACCTACTCCTTGCTTCTGGGACATTAAGAAATTTTAGTGACTAACATTTGGATATATTAAATTAATCATTAATTTATGTTTGCATTCAAACCCTTTGCCGTTTGAATGTTTAAATATAGCAATTGGCACCATTCCTTTTAAAAAAGCAACACACAATTTTTATAGAATTAGGTAGGATACATGTTGTACTTTGAATTAAATGTAATCCACATTGCCTCATAAGAGTGTTTTATTTCTTCATACAATTGTTTTTAAATGTTAAGACGTATGAATGAATGATGTAGTTTATGAATATAATCTTTTATCGTTTGTATGAGCTATGTTCCTCCATCAGAAAAAAGCTTTAAGTGATTTTACGAAAATCAGCAGTAAATGAAATATGACATTCCTCCAGTCTCCATTGTGAATTGCTTTCATTTTGTTCTGCATTGAACTTTATCCTTATACAATGACTTCTTTAGCATTTGTAGTTTAATGAATAATGAAATAACAATAAAGTCTTTCTGCCATTTGCAAAAAAAAAAAAAAAGTAATTTTCAGAATGTTTTGTTTCTCTAACACAATACTTCAGGAATAAATACAAACACATTGCCTTACACGACAATTTCTTACTATGCTAAACAATTCCTATAAGCTAATTAAATCTGCAACCTGCACACTCTCAGGTTTCTAATACAATCGTAGATGTGCTTTAAACTAGTTGGCAATACTAATTTATTTTGTATGAAACAGTCAAGACTTTCTCATCTGTAATCAGTCAAGTTTGACTGGGCAATAACTTCATATAAACAGTAGCATTTAGGACTATAAAGTTAAAACTGAATTATCTTTAATGCAGTAAGGAAGCTTAAGGTCAGATTTACTTTATAGCATGGTTGTCTGCCAAAAATATAAAAACATAACCTTCTGCATTGTATGCATGAGCACTTTCCAATATTTCAAGATCATAATGCCACTAGCATCGGAAGTGGGGATACATTCATCAAAAGCGACTTGATAATTTACAAAGGCAGCATAAAATTGTGGATTTTCAACTGCATAATCTTTAGACAGATAAACAAATTACAGCGGTGCACAAGCAGAAACAATATACACTTGGCTGAGCATTCATTACTTCATGCTATCAGGCATCAACGCAACTCCCTAGCAGTGGGCAACCTTTGGTGTTTTAGGGCTCAGGAGGCATAAAATAACATGATGGTGAGGTAACCGACCATAGCATGATAGATGATGTTGCATGAAAGCTGTTTACAGCCCCATGTCTGTACAATCTGTAATGCCTACTGTGTAGCTGAACACACCGTACAGTGTGGCAATTTGTGGATGCTATCCTTTCTTTATATAGGATTAAAATGCAGACTTACTACAATTTTTGTTTAAAATAAAATATTGATTTGCTAAAACAAAAAATAAATTTTTCATTTGCCTATGAGAATTAATACAGCAAAATAATTGCCTGCATAAGAATTTCCAATAGCTAATTAGACAAAAAAGATCTTTAAAAATTGATATACTTTTAAATTTTAAGAATTTGGTATACTGTAATCTGTTAATTAAAATTTGCTTTTAGTTTCTTAACAGATCCTTTTAAAAGCGTCAGTGCTTAAGGCTCTGCAATGAAAAAATTCTCAGTGGCAAGGCAAATGCTGTTTGATGTGTAAAGCCAAGAAAACTAGTTAATAACATCTTTCCCTTCCCTCTATCATTTCTACTGAATCTTTTCAGTAAATCTTATGGGCCAGAATTAGTTTATTTTTGAGCTGGGTAAGTTAACTCCTTCATTGGTATAAACTCACCAAGTTAAACAACCATGCCAGTTTGGCTTCATCTACATCTGTAATTTTGCATGCACATTTTTGGAGATGTCCCAAACTGCATGCCCATAATTTGCAAATGCAAAACTGCAGAGACAAAATTATATGCATTTTTTAAAGGTAAGCTTTGAATGAACCAACCGTCTGGGATTCTGTTTCATTGAGACTAAGAAGTGGGCTAACTGACCTCACAGTTACAAATTTCTTTAATGCTCTACCTTTGTTTTCCTTTGTTTAATTTTCTCCCATTATATCCAAGTTATACCCCCCAGATAATCTGAAAGAATTCCTTTCCCTCTGTACTGTTTACACTCTTCGAGCCTTTGTGTACACTTCTATCTCCTTATTCATAGCCTAAAAAAAAATCTTCCCTCATTGGCCACTCTTTCCATGGTTTTAATCCTTTGTTCTTTAGGAATTCCATGGGCGCCAAGTACTATCTGTAATATTTTGGGTAAAGCCTCACTTTTTCTCATGATATTTCTGTACAAGAAGATCAAATAACATTGATTTTGACATTACTGTTCTTACTATAAAGCTTATATTCCTCTTCACTTCACAATGGCTTTTCATTAAATACTGTAATACAGCTATGGTCTAAAATTTTGAGTGAAACTTCAAGATATCACGCAGATAATTATACATTAAAATGTGTAAGGAAGTATGTTGGACTGAAATTTGAGTAGCTATGTAAAAAATGTTCTCAGTCTTTCAGTGAGTTATATATTGCAAAGCAAACAGTCTAATCATGAGATAAAAAACCCTGATGAGAGAGAGAATGAGAAGGTTATAAACTTCAGGAAATCAAGTTTCAAGAGTTTCATTACTTTAAACAGGAAAAAAAACACAACAACCATGAAACTGTAGAATATGGATTTATATACAAAGATTACTTCCCATTAAATTTTAGTAGTGATACAGGAAAATACAGACAGACACATGACTTTGGGCAATTTGGGGTCTGTAAGTCTGTTATGCGACAGTCAAACAATCTGTTCAGCAAGGTAACCTCAGTGTAACAGTGCTGAAAAGTCATAGCAAATACATTCTTGCAGGGCAATCATGGCCACTGCTAGCACAGCAGGAAAGGTTTAGCTTGGAGCAGAAAGGCTTGGGTGAGATCTCCTCATATCATACATTGTTTTCCTGATGTGTTCTTGGTCTTAGCCAACATAACAGGACAGGTCTACAGTTGCCATAACCAAGCAAACAGGAATAAACAGAAACAGTGTAAGTTGGCATATGTAACTGGCTGATCCAGTTCAGTGTTTCTAAGGAAAGTGGGAGAGCAGAACAAAGTAAAAAGGAGAGAGAATAGGAGACAAAAGGAAAACTGGAAGGCTCCTGAACTATAACTAGCTCATTTAACCTTGGATAGAGCATTACCAAGCTTAACTTACCTCAAAGCACTTAAAACCCAAGAGGAACTGTATGTTCTAAAAATGCTGCAAAACATTATTTTTAAAACTCTAATGGAATGTCTAAATTTAGCAACTTAATTGGTGTACCAAAGTTAGGAGCACACCTGCTGTAGGCTCTGTCTTCCTTCAGTGGACAGTGATAGCAGACTTGGCCTATCTAGGACCTGACATATTCTTGGGAAATGCAGTTCTCACCATTAACAACAGAGGGAACCTAAATTTACCACGCCTGTAACTCAGGGACCTCAAGCTGTTGCTTCATAGATTTTTCTTTCAATAGCATTACTCCTCAGTCAGCAGCCACTCCTAGCTGCTTTCGTCTGCCTCTCTGCTGAATCCTTAATAATGGCAGTACTGTTACTTAAGTTACTGTACAGGGGACTAGTTGGTGGAATGATGAAGGTTACATATTTATTTTTATTCTTTTTTTAAACCGGGCACAGTTTCCCAGTGTGGTTCACAAACACCACAGGAGGGCACTGACAAGTACAGCCCTGACAAGTACACAGGGAGCACAGGAGAGCCAATGGGCAGTCAGTGTTGGCAGCTCAGATACCAAATGAAAAGTTTGTGAATGCTCATGCTTTTCTAACTGCCAAAAGGTTAATTGGGATAAATCCACATTCTCAGATAAAAGGCACTGGAAGACATAACCGCTTAATATTGCCATGGTATGCACTCTCCAGCTTAGTGAGTGTTTGATCTAGTCAACTGAAAATTCAGAGAAAGCAGAAATGTAGCAGAACTTCCTAACCTTGTTGAAGACAAATACAACGCAAGGGAAGCAGAGAGGCTGCAGGCCCATACTTACTTTCAGAATGAGCTCCTTGGCTGAGTGGGACATCAAGATTCTGTCGCACCAGGCTGGACATCTCGTATTCATGTACTGCTTTCCCTGGCTGGAGTCCTCACTATATGGATAACTGTAAACACATCACAATCACAAGTCAGAAACTTCTTGCAAAGCATCTTCAAACCTTTGGGTCAAATGAAAACATTAAATTAAATTTTAATTGGCAAAAAGCATTTCTTTAGAACACCTCTCATACTTATTTACATTTCTCTTATATTTCTCCCTCTTTCTTTCTCGTGTGCTCTATCTCCATGTCTCCTATCTACAGTCCTACTTTAGGCTAACATGCTAAGACACATACAGTTTCAAAAGTCTTACCTCCTACATTGCATTTTTGCATGTGTGAGTGTCTAAGACAGCAAACTGTTTATTGATGTGAAAGAATGAAAATCAGTTCAACAGCAACTCAAGTATTGAGTAGGCTGTTGGATATGACCATGAAAAATGAATAAGCAGAAGATGCAATAGGAAAATCAGGAAACATGTTCATCTCATGGGATTTCTTTGCATGATTCTTTCAGGGAGAGCTATTCAGGGATAATTTAACCGAAAACAGAGTTCAGAGCACTGGGACCTCTGTAGCTGTACACAAAACCCACCTGTATGGATTCTCTAAGGATGACAGAAAGGAAGATATGACAAGAAAGCAGGCTTTTCAGGAGATTTTTTAAGAGCCAAGGAATTAGCTATGTAGTTTAAGGAAAATGAGGTGGAGGAAGTAAAATCAATGTAGCCAACTAAAAAAGATTCTGTAACTTTATATGAAACCGTGCTAACAAAAATTTGTTTTGTAACAAAATTTGGAACAGACACTGATAAAATAGTAGTTCTGCTGTGAGATCACTAAAAATGTGCAATAGGATCCTCAGTGCACTCTATCATTGCTTTAAAATGCAACAAAGTGTTTATTTTTAACCCACAGAACAGCCTAAAAATTAACTCTGGTTATCTCAAGATTACATGCTGGTGTGAGCCCACAGGCTGAAATCATCTAACATACCTTCACTGGCAGCCTTTGGTTCAACTGTCAGGAGGCTGAGGCCAAAACCTTCTTAGTGAATGGGTTTTATCCATATGTTCTCACTACTTTAATATGATAGAACTTTGAATTCGATGATCACTGATCATGCTGTAAGGACTACTGTTCCCCCAGACCATTTTGAGAATAGCATCTGCAAGGAGCCAAAGAGGGGTTTTGGGGAAATCAAAGGGGCTGTGAAAAGCTCAATTTCTTGCATATTGGACCTGAATTAATTGAAGTTTCTCCAAATAAATGCAGTTAAACAAGAACATTAGCTAGTGCAACTTATCTACATATATGTATGTGTGTGTACTTAAAGTAAGGATATTTGTATATTTTTTGCTCATGGTTGAATTCACAAAGGAAATATGGAGGTTTTCAAGAAATGTGCATTGAAATAAAATTTCTGGGATTGTAACAAAAGGGCTTGCATGCTTGAAGAGAAACTTATTTACCACCCTACTTGGTGTGATACTCTGAAACTGAGATGTATTGCTTTCTACCAAATGGGTTTACAAGCTACACTGCCATTAAAAAGATTAGCCGTGGCAAACATCCAAGAAAAGCGTACTGAATGTATTGGAACAAACCAGTGATCTCAGTACCTTTTCCACCTCATCAAACCTAACAAGACTCATTTTCAAAACATATTATGAGAATTCAATTTGCTGCTTCACTGACATACAAAAGTACAGCTTATTTCTGAGTGTCTGTGAGATATTTTGATGATGTAATACTATTGGTAGTAGCTCTTTGTGTGCAATTTAAGGGTTGACTTTTTCTGGTAACCTCTTTTTAGTTACTCAAGAACGCCGTACAACTGAAGCTACTTTTTATGACATAAGGTGTAAGAATCAATCCCATTTCATATAATCTTTCCTTTTACAGCATTAACTATATGGCTTTTAAAGTATGATGCTCTGTACGTGGAATGATCTGTTACTGCTATGTCAGAGCATTTCATTCAGGAGCCTATATTCTGTAAAATGCTATTTATCAATTTGTTTTATTGATCTTAATGTTTTCACAGGGTGAAAACTTCTGACAATTTTTCAAGGTCTTTAGTGCTGATTGCCCAGTGAGGTTATGGTAATTTACAAATATATTTGACAAATCAGCATTCTGATGTCTGGGGACAGAGATGAAACGAAATGCTGCAAAAGTTATCCAGACAAAATGGTCTGTAGGTAATAGTTTAATATGCTAGAGTGAGGCTAGACATACTTTTTATAAGCCAGCATTCTTCCCTCAGGCTTCTGCGCTTCCTTCAAGTGTGGAAGCATTCTGTCTTGATGCACTCCACTGGCTAAAGCTTCTCCCTCACCGTCACCGTATCTTAGCCTTGTGCCAGTCTCATTCCCAGTGAAATGCTGACAGAGACATAATAAAAAATATTAACTGAATATACCCCCCAAGAAGAAAGGAAAATTCTTTGCTTTCCTCTGTCATGCTGTAGACAGGTCACATACGCTTTGGAATAAGGAGGCTCCTTTTGTAGATTGGCTCAAAAAGTGACCGTAGCTGAATATGACTCTGGGAATTGCCAGGAGGGATTCTTTTTTGCAACCTAGCATGTTTTGTGGACAGGGCAGCTTAGTTTATTATGTGCTATTTACCTTAGATAGTTTATTTATTTATTTATTTTCAAATACGGCAAATAAACACTCTGAGAGGGTTCTGGAATAAGACTGCCACTGAATAAATTTTCATGAAATGTATTGCTGATTGTATAGTAGCTCAGAATAAAACTTCAAATAACATACATGTCAATGAACATCTCCATCATCCTGTTTTGTAGTTAAATGAATAGTGGAATTAAAGTAGTATGACTGCTTCCTGAATTTAATCTTCTTTTTGTGAACTCTGAAGCTTTTTAGTTGGAGCATTTACAAAGTTTTTCTCCTCTATGGATACTCTGGTGTCTTATATGATGTCAGCCAATTCAGATACTTTCCCACCAGCTGATGTGATTTAAAACAAGTCAATAGAAGCAATCAAAGGAGGAGACAGACAGACGCACAAACATTTCAGGAAGCCAGGCTAATGATTCTGGTGTTGCTGTAACAGAAAGATGTTGCAAAATACAATCACACAAAAATGCCCCAAACCTCAAAGCTGCTACACACAACGGCATTCATTTCAATCCTGTACACAAAATTTGTCACAAGAATGCAGCTTTTGGGTGTGCTCCTTGCACTCCCTGCAAAGACAAGTCTCATGAAGTTGGCAAGATTGGGCCCACAACCATGAAGGCTGCATGCAGAGCGCCCAACAAGATAATTAACCATAGTGCTTGTATGTCAGCAAAAGCAGGATATAAAGGCACAAAACTCATTTTGCTTCTTCCAATACAGCAACTGCCCATGTATGATAGACTCAAGATGGTACTCAGGAAACTGGGCAATACTTTCAATGATCTCAGTGGGCTAACCAAGACATAATTCTGCTAATACACAGTTCTATTTGACTATCAACTTTTTGTTTTCTTTAGGCTTCACACTTCATATCCTCTTTTCCTTTCTTTCAACACTACTTCTCAACAGCTTCTTTAAAATAAAGCATAAATAATCTCTTTTAAGGATAACCTCAATTTAAGTTTGTGTGCATGCAAAAAACAAAGCTATTCTTTTAATAGACATCTTCCAAAATACATTAAACATAGGTTGTGGGCCCAAGTGCACTCATACAGCTTTTTTTTTTTTTTTTACCTGGTATCTTCAGCCCCTTTTAACACTCGCATTCCAAGCATGTAAGAAGCTTACAGTTCTTAATTAAAAACTCATTTAATAATTTAACAGTTTTTCTGATCTATGAATTGTGTAGAGAATTATATAGGTTTGATAAAAACAACTTTAAGGATTCTATAACAAATAATCAAAAGTTAAAAATGCTAGTATTAATCTCCCAGTGTCATCATGGCAGGTTTGGGTGTTATCAGTCTTGACCATCAAAGTTGTGACTGTGATAGAGAAAAAGGGAGAACCAGCTCGCTAAGTCCCATGACTAGACACAAAAGAATTTTTTTTTCTATTTTTTTTTCCTTTCTGTAGCATTCTGCCTCAATCACCACCTATCTTGTTCTATATATAGAAAACTGTGATACTGACAATGAATAGTGAATGTTCATGTAAAAATGATGGTATAACAGATAAAGGCCTCTGGGTACCATTGAAATATAAATGATAAATAGATATAATGCCAACACATGTGCACTATAAATAATTTAAGACTGGACACGCTTTGTAACTTGAGCATTCAGTATAGTTACTTTTTGCATGTATTATATCATATATATTTAAAAATAGAAATGGAGAAATGAGGAATTCCATGTGGAACAACTTTTCTGTCCTCTTTAAAACAGTTGTAAAGTTGAAATTCAGGACCTTAATCAGTTAGCTGAAGAACTAATAGCAAAAATAGTCTGCTGTTCTCTTTGCATGCGAAAGTTATGCAAAATATCCTTTGATTGCACATGCCTCTGGATGATGGATAGACAGGCAGTTCTAGAGCTGGAGCATCCATGCAAGTGGTTTGTTCAATTTATCTCCAGTTGTTCAGGATTTTTATTTTTTTTTCCCCTCAAGATACTACTTCTAGCTGCTTTTCCACCTTCTTTCACAAACTTTCATTTCCGTTAAACTCATTTTATTTAACCAGAATTATTATTGTCAGGTGGGTTTTCTGAATAAAACTTCCAAAAAGCACTAATGAGAGCATCATCATTGATATAATGCTATACGTTGTCAAAATTTAACTGAACACTTCAAGGATTTGTAAACTAACTTAATTAGGAACAGGCTGTCAAATGAACTACTGATATTACAGTTAATAAGGATGAGAGCTACTTGGCACCTGTTTGATGAAAATAAAACGTTAAGAGCGTCAGTAATATTACTTCACTACTGCTGTTGTCAGGTATTGTCAAAGATGATTGGACACCTTTATAAAAATACTTACTGCAGGGTGAAAAGTCTTCTGACATCATAAACCATCCTGTCAACAGTGTCTGAACTTGAAACACAAGCCAACAATACTATGTATAAATATGTCTCCTTAACTGTCATTTCTGGTCAGGAAAAATGCTCCTAATGAACTCTTCTCTTGTGCAAGAAGGGATAAAATGTTTTACTGAGATGGGTGAAGTGTACTTTCTAACAGGAAACAATTAACTCACTTTGGAGTGTTACTGCCTTTCAAAGCTGTCTGTCACACGCAACTCTGCTTTCCAGCTCATTTTTGCACATAGCAAACACAGTGAGTATGCCCTGCTTCTGATAATGCATTTTGGTGCTACTTTAGGCATTCTGGCTTCTATGGTTAAGACATTTCTGGTAGTGTGGTAGAAAGTGTGACATCATCCACTAGGAAACAATGGGGAAAAAGTAAACTACCTTGTATTATTTTAGTACAAAAAAGGTCATTCTGAAAAAACTATGCATGCTATGTCAAGACTTATATGCAGATATCTAGGCAAACTTTATCATGTTTCAGGGACTGGGAAATACCTGCTATTCGAAGACCACTTGTTCTTATCTATTAGTTGTCCCCACATTTTATATCACTGAATTGTTTCTAACACAAAATGTTTTGTTGGGATGGAATGGGATGGAATCATAAAGCATTGATGAGAACTGAGCTCTTTATGAGAAGAGCTGAGATACAGGTGTTGATTTGGTCCATTTTGTTTTTGAATTCAGATATGAGTGCTCACGTACTCAATTTTCAACTTTCAGTCTGTCTTCTTTCATATAATATTGAGAGAGAACTTCAAAAGGTGAAAAATCCCAACCACTTTCCATCAGAAAATTATTTATTACTTTCACATTTTCAAATAAAATGTTGGACTGTTTTGCCTTTAGCTCTGATGTACTTTCAGGTTGTTTGAGATGCTTTTACAAGATGCAAGGACTGTGCATGTAGGTTGCCAGTTCAAACTTTGAGTACTTTGAAAGGTGTAAGGCCAAAGATATAAATAAAAATATTTTTATATTTTTATTTTACAAGGTCCCAACTCAGCATTTATGTGTGCTGGTACATGAACAAGATCTCAATAAAATGTCATTTGACCAATCAAAGTATGACATGTAAGAATCAGCATATGCCATTGCTAATTTTTGTCAGCTTCCAGATCATTAGTTTCTTCCTCCAAATTAAATTACCATTTTATATTTCCCTCAATCTGAAAGGGAGATTTGGGTTCCCTAGGTCTCCTCCTAACAAATGACCCCATGTAATTTATCTTCATATGCTCATCTTGGGCAGCAGATAGTTAAAGCTAAGCCATGAGACACATTGCTGTTTGAATTAAATTAGCTGCTTCACGTGTACCAAAATACTTATAAGCCTTCATGATGCTCTGGAGCTAACTGGCCATGATATGCATCTCACTTAAGCCAAATCAGGAGGGTAAACAGAGTCCTGCAAACACAGTAGTTAAAGTACAATGTGTTAAACAGCTGCTACTTGCAAATGCTACACTAACACCATGGTGATCAAACTAACAATCAGAGTCAAAGGTGACAATAAAAAGGGGGGTCACCCGGGCAATTCAGTAGCAAAGGGTAAGAAGCGTAAACAGGACTCAAGCCATAACTCCAGTCTCAACACAAAGCAGGAAGGTTAATGACACGATGCTTTTCTCGAATCTTTTTTTATGGATTTATGTTGGGCATATTGTTTTTTGGATTAACAAGCTTCTTTAGAAAATCACTGTGCTGCTGTAATATATGTCGAGAATATGCTTCAGAGTTAACATTTCTGCATCAGCAGTGCAACTCTGGCCTTCTTCTAGTAAAAAGAAAAAAGAAACCCAGAGCTTTCTTTTTTTCCAGGGAGCAACTGGCCACATCTCTTTTGCCTAGAGTGTTCCCCATAGTGAAAATCCTTCCTCATTGATTACAAACATCCCACTGCTAAACCACAGTGATGATGTGAACATGCATTACTTCTTGTTGTACCATTACGCCTACTGTCTCAGTGCCCCTTTGTAGGGTATTTAGCCTGTCTAAGAGTGAGAGACTGACACATAGCTAATAGCGACCGGTATGACACGTTTTGCTGTTCAATAAAGAACGTCATGGAGAGACCCAGCTGAAGAAAATGGATTATTCAGCAATACTAATGCCTCAGTGAGCAGACAATAAGTGATTTTGCTCTATTACTTTAATAACAATAATGTCTTATTTCAAATGTATGTAATACTGCTACTATTATAAATGGATAAACAAACAAAGAATAACATTGGCGTATTGGGAATGACCCAACAGAGGCTTGTCTCAGCAGAGCAGTCTGATGTTACCGTATGTGACTGGGATTGAGCTAAATGTCTTCTCTGGGAATGTGCCTGACTTAGGGTAAGTCACTTCTGGGCAATGCTTGTACAAATTCTAATACAGAAAACAAAAATTACTGCAAAGCTGAGACAACAGGTAGGAAGGGGTTCAGGTTCCAAACAACAGGCCTTTTCAAAAGTACTTTCAGACCTCAGCATGATGCGTTAGTGGAAGAAAGAATACTGTTAATGACCCAGGTAACAGCAAAGACCATAACCTTTTCAGAATTTGCTTTACATGTTTCTTGCAGCACTGTTCATAATCTTCACCTTACACACAGCATACAGTAGTATTCACTGCTTGAAACTTTTTGTCTTCACTGATTTTCTTATTTTCCTTTGCCACAATTCCTTAAAACAAACAGAACTGCATACTTGGTAAAACTATCCAGTTCCTCACAAATTAAAGAAACATCCTATTTAATTCAGAAATTAATTGAGAATGATGATGAGAGCCATGCTGGTTTAATCCAAGGAGAGAAATAGGGATAAGAGCTGTTTGAAAAATATTTTAATGTTCTAGAGAAAATGGCAGCTGTCTTTTCTGCTTTTATCTGGGAAGGGGTTTCCGTGCCCCACCCTCGGATGCTGGAAGAACCTGAACAACTACACAAACGTCCTGTGAGAATTTGTTCCCTGGGGTCTGAGGGATCCACTGATAATTTAAGATAACTGACCAATACCTAGAAGGTGTTTTATTTTTTATGAATGATTATGAAGTATTTCTATTTCATCAAAAATGCACAAATACTACTTCATTGGCAGTAAAAAAAATGTGCTATAAAACTAACTGATAAAGCAAGGATAAAAATCACCTAGTGGTTTAACAATTTTTAACTTACTCAGGTGCCTAATTCCCCCTTCTATGAGACAACAGGACCCAAAAGCATTACTCAGGTCATGTTTTAGGCAATGGGAATCCTGTTTGCTACACAAGTAGTGTACTGATAGTTGACTTGTATGCTCTGAAAGCATACTGGGCACCTGGGGAGGACACTGATAAGTAAAGGCAGCCCATCAAAATCTTGCCTTCTCATTTCCCATGAAAGGGCAACAACTGGAATATGTACAATGGCACCAACAGGGTTCAGTACAAAAGGCAGAACTGTTCTTCTTTGGACTGCCTCTTCTGAAAGGAAAGGACAAACAAGTGCAAAAGAGCTTTGCTTCCTGCAGACTAGCTCACTCTCCTGTGCAAATTAGACCAGAAAAAATATATGTATAATTATGCAACCTACTAGAGTGAAAAAAAAAAAGGACAAAAAAAAATGTCATGGGACAAAATGCAAGGGTAGAGAATAAATAGAATATAGACTAAGCAGGAATCTGGAGGAATAAAGTACCAGATCCAGAGAGAATTCCAAAAGAGGAACACTCTTCCAAAAGCAAATGAGATCAGCCTGTCCCCTGGTGTGAGGTGTCAAAGCCAAGATATTGTCAATGCAGAGGGTCTACTTGAGAAAAATATCACACAGAGGTTATCTAAGACACAAACATATGTCCAACCAGTAAATTACACGACAGCCTAATGCAACAACAAACAAGAATAGGTCACTTTAAGAGAATGATTAATACATGAGATTACTGTGCATGCAGACTTATCGGAAAACAAACCTTGTAGGTGGGTGTGAACCCTTGCTAAAGTCAGTTCCTATCTTTGCTATACAACAGTTACAAGAATAATTATAATAATTAATGGAGAGCAGTGATAAAGTTAACAATCGCCCACCTGTATACTGCCTGACCACAATGTCGTTACTTCTTTTTTCACACCTACTGCCTTTTGCAATGATTGCTGACTACCACAAACTTTTTCAGCCTCATGCTGGGATTTCTGTTTGCTTATGGCCAGGCTGTTCAACTTGTGACTGACAGAGCTTACAGAGTTTAAAATTCTGAATTGTATTTTGTCTCCAATGGCTAAGGTTGCTATGGGCTACATTAGATTACAAAGGGTAATGAGATGAAAACATGAATATTCACTATATAAAGTAAAAGGCCTCAAAATATAGCAGTATAGGAATGGGTGAATAATGTCTGAAAAATACTCTGTTAGCAGGACTCTTCCTATTTTGGACAGCAAACTTGTAATGCAGCCTGTGGTTTCGTATTAAGCTGTGATTCCTTTTCCAACTTACCTTTGCTTTTGACAAATTTTGGGAGGGCTGAGGAAGGATTTGCTGTGGCTGAAGGCAGCATGGTTTGTTACTTTTCTTATTCTCAACCCCCAGGGCAGAGAAATGATGAAAGGGGTGGACTTTAAACAGGCTAACCTCTTCACTGAGAAAAGAAAAACTGACTCTGTTTTCCTTTCTGGCTGGGGCAGACTGCTGCATTTTCTGCAGACATCACTCCCTTGGCACGTTTCTGGTGATACCGACTGTGAAGTGCAAGAATGTGCCTGGGAACCCCTCTGGGCAGAGACTGCTGACCTGGGGCCAAAACGGCTTCAGCACACACAGGTTGAGCTAGCAGGTCAAGACTTTTTTCATCAGAAATTCATTCCCT
This sequence comes from Cygnus atratus, assembly GCF_013377495.2. Taxonomy (NCBI): domain Eukaryota; kingdom Metazoa; phylum Chordata; class Aves; order Anseriformes; family Anatidae; genus Cygnus; species Cygnus atratus. Next base: position 235,044 of record NC_066368.1, read on the forward strand.
GCATCAGTAGTATGCTTCTCTGTGATGTATGGCTTGCACAGGCTGGTAGGCTCATACTTAAGGAATTAAAAAGAACTTGGAATTTAAGAAGAATTTAGAAAAAATACTTAGATATTAAGTGCCATGCTGAACAGAGAGGAGATAATTGACAACCCTGCAAATGAAGCAGATGCTGTAAGTGCCATGCTCAGCCAGGGCTTTGTTCTGAATGTTTCCGGGGGGATGACTGCCTGGCCACCATGTATACCCTCACTGCCGCAGCAGGATGACCACGCAGGGAGGTATGAAGAATTGACATAAAATCAAGCAGGCATATGTTCTTAACTAAATTACAGTTTTGCACTGGAGAAGAACAATAGTTGTTCTGTTTGTTTTTGGTTCCACAAGTACGCCTGCAGAAACGCTATTCTTAGTTGTGAGTAGTAGGAGAGTTAAGAGGTTGCCTTGGAACCCTTCCCACAAACAAAATCGACTGGAAAAAGACTCCTGAAGCTAACATTCCCTAACAGAGTCTGCCAAGACCTTGTGGAAACCTACTTGCATATTAACTATCAGGAAGGTACTGTGTTGCCTTAATACCATTGATGTGATAGCTATAACTTTCGTTTATAACTATTATATAAATTCCCATTAAAGTATTATTACAAGTATGTATTATATGTATTATGATCCATACATACCAACATTAATGTATAATTAGTAATATTAATGTATTTATGTAAAATCCAGCAAATTCAATTTGCACATTCCTCAGTAGTTTGAAAACTTAAAAGTGAACTGTAGTTTCAAAGGGGTAGGAAAAAATGCCAAATGGCAGATTAATGGCTAGATTAAAAAAAAAAACACTGAAGTGGTGATTCTGAAAATTGTAATTCACCTGCCATCTTATCAGCTATGCGAATGCTCTGGTCTCCACCCCTAGAATTGTTTTATTTATTTATTTATTTATTTTGTTTAGTGTCTGTTTGCTGTGAAATGCAGAAGCAGCCCTGAGAGCAGAATTCATCTCTGTCCCTCCACTTACAAGCAGATGGCTGGACATGGGGTGACAGCATCATCTACTTTTGTACACTTTTACTCCCCTGAAATAGCTTTTCAAAATGTAAAATTGACTGTTCTGGCTTTTGGTGATTTATGTCAGGGCTATAAGTTTATATTAATTTAGCTACACCGTGTTTCTATGTAGTCTTCCACAATGGATAGTCAACCTAACACCTTCCCACAAAGGGTTTAAGCAAAGGGAAGTCCTCTCTCAAAGCATCAAAAAGCACAGAAGATTTGCATTAACTTGTTATGGAGGGTATCAGCTCAGTTTCAGTTAACTTTTAAACACCTAATGGTGAAAGACAGCTGTGCAGCAATGCTCTTCTTTTCTCCATGGTTGTCCAGTCTTGTCACATAGAACAATGCAGGGCAAGAGCCCTCTGGTATTTCAACTTATTTAAAGAATTATCTGTACCAGTTAATTAAAAAAAATAATATTTAAGAATGGTCTTGAATCAGAGTACAGGATTCCACAGGATTCCACTTTCTACAGAATTAAAAAGTAACTTTTTGTTTGGCACTTATAACACCAATATTTAACTTTTAGGAACCATTAGCACTGTGACTGGAAAAAATAAGAAACGATTTATATAAAATTAAGTTTTTAAAGCAGTTTTTAAAGAGCACGATTCAACAGTAGCTGAAAATATACAGACCTTCCTTTTTGCCAAGACCTGTAAATAATGATTCCTGAGATGTTTTCTCTCTCTTACAAGTGATAAGAGTCAAGTGCTCTCACTGATTATTGGATGTAGTTTACAATCAACCGAAAAGAGATGGTAACAAACTATACAAAGGCACACCATGCATGAATTTTGCAGAGGATAATGAAATCAACAACTGTCAGTACAGTGGAGGAGAATTAAAAACTACAGAAATACTACGACACATATTAGTTTCATTCAGCATTGTGCAGTTAGAAAATTACTGAAAAAGGCAATATTTTTATTATAACTTATATTGAAATGCTATCTCAGTGTAATGAAAAACTGGAAACAAGAAGGCCTGGCAACCAATCAGTTTTAGGTCCCCCAGTAAGAAGATACAAATAATACAAAGAATCTTTTTTTTTTTTTTGGTAATGGACAATTTGCATTTTTGCGTACTCTGCAGCAAGAGTGGTAACTCTTACCTATCACACCTGTAAAGTCTCATGAAGGTCAGTTCCCCTAGTGTTCAAAAACGGGAGATTTTTATTGATACCTTATAGCCACTTAGCAGTTGTTGTTGCTGGCCAGCCCAGCTCACCGTTGCCTTGTCATTTGTGTCCCACAGGTACCCTGTTCCTGCACCCAGGCTGCCTGCTCGCCCCTCGCCTGGTGGAAGAACTGGCGCCTGCCCAGGGCCCTGCTGCGCCTCCCCGGCTCCAGGCCACTGCTAGCAGGGAAGAGCCAAATTCTTCACGGGGGTGAGCAGTAACAGGCTTGTCGCACCCAGCATGACGGATGACTTCTTGAGCACAGGTGCCATGAGTTTACTGCTTGCATTGTGCTCTCAGCGATGAAGCACAAGGCACCAGGGTGCTGCTGGTTCAGCTGCCCAACATCTACCCTGAGCTGACTCTTTCTCTAAATGGGAACCAGTAAACAGTGCAGTATCATAATGTCAGGCAGGACAAATGGTGCTTTACAAGAAGGTATTATAACTTCCAAAATGGAGTATGAAAATTTTGGACAACGGCTTGCTTATTAGAAGGTTCATCTAAAGAGCAAAGTACTCTGATTTCCTTTAAAATAAATTCTTATCAGTATAAAAGTATATGCCTACACAACTGTCATGGCTTCGCTTCAAATTCACAGAGAAATTCACTGTAAAAACACTAACAATTAATACTGAACAATTAAAATATGGAAAATAGAAATTAACTCTGTTGATTATTACAATGGAAGAACTGATTTCAATTTTTAATGAAACCGAGCATATGCAAGAATCAGATTTGATTATTTTCTCAGTTCATGCTCTAAGTACATAAGACCTTACAGGACACCAAAACTTCCAAATACTTTCCAGAACTTCCACTGATGTTGACCACAAAATATCACTGACTCGAAAGGAGTAAAGCTTTCAACTCCAAGCTGCCTATGGTAGTGTATCAATATGATCTCATGATAAAATTCAGAGAATAAACAGTTTATGCTTATAAAAAACGAATTTATAAGTCACTTAGTCTGTTGCAACTCAAACGGACGTGACCTTTTCCATTTATCTCAATTATACACTGAATTTCAAACATGCTTTTTGAGGGGAAAATTTACAAGTAAGCTGGGAATGTAACTGTGCTATTGATTTGTAGACCTCTATGCAAATTAGGCAATGAATTGTATGCACAAATAATGAAGCTAATAAAAGAAAGAAAAAATTGTCCTTTTTTTTTTTTTTGAGATGTGGAATGTACTACTAAATGTATTCAATACATTTTATCTGAGATACTCTGCCTTCAGTCATTGGCCAGCATGCCCTGCTGTAAGACCATAACACTATGGATCAAGAACAGAAGTAGAGAGAGTAATTCATAGATTGAATCAAGGGACCATAACTGAAATATCATGTACTCTCTGACTGAGTCTTTAATTAATACAGACTCTATTGTAAGCTTGCCTTAGTAGGGTAATCTCAGATATCTGATTTGAATGTGTGAAATGAAGTACAGAACCCAACACTGATAGAATTGTATTAATGTATTGTATCAAAAAACACAGGATAACTTAGTTGTTAACTATAATAATTTATAACTTAGATTGGTCAGAAATTTCTATAACCCAGGCCATTAATGCCCACATTAAGAAATACTGTGTAAGCAAATATTGGAGTAAAAGAGAAAGACAAAAAATGAAAATAGTAGAATGGACTTTTTTATCTTGATAAGTTTTTGCTCAACTTCATAAACCCCAAGTTTTTATATTTAAGCATTTGCTTGAAAAAAGCAAACAAATTCTGAAATACTACTTTAAGGCTATCATTACAATTGCTTACAGGTTCCTTCTAAATTCAAATGTTCCCATATTAAGCTCATAAGCCTGACATAAAAAGTGACTTTAGATCTCTCTCTGTCTCTGATTCCAGTGAAAAACGCTTTGTTTGTTGCATTTGCAGAACAAACTGGTGTACCATACACTCTGCAGCTAAGAATACCAAGAAACCTAACGAAGTAGTTTCTAAAGATACAGTAGCGATCATATCCTCCTTTGTTTAAAAATAGAAAATCTAGTATGACTGGATGTATGAAAAATCTCCTACATATTAAGCTTATATTTGCAAACAACATATAAAAGCAGCCAAGTAATTTTTTTCTTTTTCTCAGAAGAAAAAAAAAAAAGAGGGAGAAATGCAGGAGAAACACAGGGTAAATTAAGCCAAAACATTCATGTTGTATTCCTGATTTTTTTTTCTAGGCTCTAGGTTGAAAAGTCCTACAACAACACATTGCTTTTTGCCCATTCAAACTATCAGAATTTACAGTTAATAGCACATTGGTGCAATTATTTCAACATAAATAATGTTATTTCTTCCAGGAAGAAAATCAATGTGCTTTATTTCATGAATAAAAATAGGGCACTGATTGCAGCAATTCTACCAACAGTGAATCCAGTTCTGCGGTACTCCACTTAGGAAAGACACTGGTGGCTGTGAAAGGATTACAGAACAGAAAGTAGGATTCCCTTGTCATAAGATCCAGAACACAAAGGAAGGATGGATGAGAAAAAACACCCTAAAGTAAAGCTGATCTGTTCTTTGAATATGCATTAATTTAGCTTGTCAGTTTTACATCTTATTATTTTATCAATATTCTCATAATAGATTTTTAACTTTTTTTTAATCTGCTTAAATTCAAAGAAATTTCATGTTATATAAACCCAGTGTTAGCATCTTTTCCAAACAAAGTGCCAGCTTTCAGTATATAAAAACTTAATAATATTTATTATTTATTATCACTGCTATTACTAGTTATACGAAGGAAACAGAGTGAGTAGCAGGCAAAGATGCATGTTTACTCCTTGCACTGCTGTCCTTTGGCACAGCTGAGAACAGCTGCGGGGCTGGTTCTCTATGGGCCTTTGGAGGCTGAGGAAGGGTTTGCTGTACCCCCAAGTCACACTCTCCAGTCTGTTCACAAAGCTCCCAAAGTTGGGAACAGGATGGGAATAGAGAGGGAATGAGTAAATCTGGAAATGAGCCTTTACAGCCATTTCCCAAGAGCTGGACAGGGTTCCTGTTCTGAAGTGTCTGATCCACCTTGGAAGGGCAGATGTGGATTTGCAGATGCTGGGGTGAGTTAAGGAGCTAGTCTATGCAGAGCTGCAGAGGTCAGCATCCTTTACCGCTGCAACGCAGTGACCACTTGAATGGGAACAGCAATCAGCATGACACCAGCACGCTCCACAGCGGTTTGGAGCAGGAAGCGATGAATACCACCAAACCCGAGTAAAGTAACAATGTGCTTGGGGAGGGGGAATCCTATTACCAGATTGGCCAGAACTTCTGTCTAGACATCTATACATTCGCAAAAATGTTATGGCAAGAAGTGGTCAGGACCTTGGTTTTTCATCTGACTTGGAAGGCAACAGAATCAAGAGTAGTATGACGGCTGGCTGCTGCCCAGGGAAGGGGTCAGCAGGGGCTCTGGAGACAGGGCGCCTGCCGTCCTCCATAGAGCTCCCCCAGATGCCCAAGGCAGGCGGCACGGGGAGAGAGTGCTGCAGGAACAAGGGGACCCCAGCACGGGACCTGAGCCCATCAGCTCCTGTAATGCAGATCCTGGGGCTCAGGTGCCTTGCCTTTAACTTTGCAAGCCAATATTGTGGTTCATGAAATATTTCATCTCTGATATTGGTGGTGTGCACAAAACAAAACAGAGACATGATGCAGATTTGGTTTTGATTTTGCAAAGAAACAAAAACAAATAATAAAATTGAGAAAGAAGGAGTTGGAAGTGGATAAGTTGCCAGCAGAACTTGGTGACTGCCCTCCTTGGTGGCACTGTGGCCTCACAGTGCTTCTCCTGTAATTGGTTATTGAAGTCTGAAAGCATGCGGGGGGGGGGAGGAGAGACTTAGCTCATATTGAAGGATACTTTAATTTCATTCATTATACTGATTAAAAACCATCAAAATCTGGGTTCCATCCACAGTCTGGACTACCACAAGGACTTCTGGAATGCAACATTTTCATCTGGTCTAGCTTTTTTTTTTTTTACCAGAGCTTCATCTCTGGTGTAACGCTTTATTTAATATTTTAAAATAATAACAGCCTCATACCGTAGATACAGTTGCTTAAAATGCTAATGGGATCAAAATACATCATTTGGATGTTAATGCTCTGTGTCAAGTATTCAGATACAGAGGCCGTGGAGAGAATAAATGCAGCTGACTAATGTTTTAATTTAGTTCCTCTTGCTCCCATTAATTTGGCCCTCTCCCTCCACCGTCCTGATGCTCGCTGCTTGTTCTATAGCAACACCAGCAGTTCTCAAGTGCAGCTCTCACAGCCCTCTTATTTACTGCTGTTTTAACTTTTTGCAAACATCTTCCATTTTCTCCCAAGATTTCTTCACATAGTCTTATATTATGCCCCTTCCAAGCTCCATTCCAGCTGTATTTCAATGAGAAATGGTGCTACCTTACCTGACGGGGGTTCCTATGTACTCTGGCACCCGTCATCTGACAGCAGCAGTTGATCACTCTGTGGATCAGTGCTAGAAAGGGACACAGAAAACCTTTTTCCTAGTTACCCCTTCTGAGAAGGGCAAGACCAACTCTCTGTCATGTTCCTGTGGCCATCTCACTCTTCCTAGAGCTTTCCATCACTTTCCATCAGTGCTCCAGATCATACTCGCCCAGTCCTCCCTTTTCTGCAGTGTTGGCTCATTGTCTTAGTCTCTCGGCAATTAACTTGCTAAAGCTTTCCTCTTCCAGCTTCTTGTGCAAGTCTTGGCCTCCTTACCTGGAGACCCAGCATTGGCTCCAGGCTCCACCTTCCCAAGTCTGAGTTACGCCTTTCTCTGCATGCCTACCAGGTTGCTCCTGCACAGTAGGCACATGTAGGAACAGTTTTGGTTCCAGCTTTTGTTTTGTTTGCATTCTATTCTTGAATATTTCCCCCCGCCCCTTGCTCCAATTGGATGTAAAGGGGAGAAGGGTTCATTTTATTTGCAAGAAACCTAGCCACTAAAAAATAAATATCTAATGAGATTTTGATGTAATCTGTGAACATCAATTTTTCAAAGCTAGGCGAAAGGTTCACATCATTTCACAGAGTTCAAAAGCACAACTTAGATACAAAGACTACTCACACCAAACTTCTGATCTTTGATCTAGAGCAGAATGACACACAACCATATTAGCAGAAAGGTCTGAAGAATCTGCAAACCATTCAAGCAACAAGATATTTTTGCCAAATCTGGTTGTGGCTGAGAGGTCTACTTAGACTTGCACTTTGCTTGCAAATTGACACACAGTTTTGTTTGACTTTTTCCCAAGAATTTTCATTCTTAGGTAGAAAACCTAAACCCAAGGTTGGTAAAGCTTTAAGTAAGAAAACAAACAAACAAACAAACAAAAACAACAACAGCAACAACAACAAAAAAACAAACAAAAAAACCCCCACAAACTTCTCCCCTCGCCCTGAAAATCCCCTCCCACAAAACTGGACAGAAAGTAGCAAAAGCAAACACAAATGACAGAGAGCTTTAAAAATAAGATGTGTTCTCAATTTTGCCCAGCCAGGCTGTTTACATACAACATGTGCCATGCAATTTGCTTTGTAGGCCAAAAACTTAATTTGGGACTTCCTACAACTGAGGTGACAGCTGGAGTTTGAGCTATGCAGTCACTTATATAGACCGAGAAAATGTGTTTGTTTTATCGGACATCATTAGAGAAACTGATCTTAAATAGAAAGTTTCCACTGAAGACTAAAGGAATTGATCTTCATTTTAGAAAAAGGACTAAGTTGGTGAAATCCAGCGGAAGAATATTTCTGGTAAAAATAAAAAAAATTATTTTCCCTCACCTCCTTTTACCCCCAACAGGTACACAACTAATGAAATACACTCAGAGATGTACACACTGCTGGTCTTCTGTTATCATACTCAATCAATAAGAACAATTTAGAGCACTGGTAACCTCTCCATGCATACTTCCACTGCCCCAAGGGATCAATATAATCAGTATCGCAGATGGCTGGTGAGAAGTAATGAGATTATGATAACAAATAGGCAAGCTTTCCAAATTTTTTCCTGTTGTATGCCAAAACATCACACCTTTCTGTCTGTTCCTAAAGGACAAAATAGCAATATTCAAGAATATTGTATTAAATATAAAAAAAATAGTTTCCTACATATACCCCTACAACGATTTCTTGTAACTTTAACTTTCTTGTAACTTTACTATAGTTTTCACTTTTTCTTTCCCTTAAAAACAACTGTGAGACTTGAATTCTTTACTCTTGGAAAGGGTCTACACACATTTTAAAATGTATAGTATTTTCCATATATTTCCCCTGCACAGGACTGCCATTTGCAAAAGTCTTGGTTTTATTTTATAACAATACTTGTATATTCATGGCTAAAATTCATCTGTGGAATACATCAGATTAAAATCATGCATGCATATTAAAAAAACAAATATATATAGTCTATATAGTCCATATAGTTAATAGTCTACATAGTTATATAACATGCTTACTGAAACTGAAAAAACAGAATCTCAGTTCCTGTACTCTTTCTTGCTGCTCCCTTTGGAGCCCACCTTGAGCAAAGGCATTAAGCTTTTCACCTCCACTTCAAGTCTATTTCCATTGAGTCCCATTTGCTAGCCAGTTTTCAACAGCTGTAGGTAAAGATTGTCCTAATGGTTACAATCAAGTATTTTAATAGGTTATCTGGCTTTAATGCTTAACAGTAGCTGTGCATCTCTTAGCATAGAAGCATGTCAGATTTATTTCAAATGCAGCTATAAAATACAGCATCAGTGCAATCCAAACAATGAGCTATTGAGCACAATTTATGTAGTCATTGAGGGGATGTAGGAAGACTGTAAACATTTGTGAAGGGAATGAAGATCATTATGATTTCTACAATATGTATAGGAACACTCACACTTTACCTGCTGCACTAGTAACAGTTATGCTTTAGCTAGCTCACTAGCTAAATAAATGGATTATATATGAATCTTACCTGGGAGGAAATGAGATGTCCAGTTCATACAATCTGTCTTTAAAGACTGACAGCTCTCTGTCAAATTCTAAAAGCTATAAAAGATAGAAATAAATATATTCACTCTTTAATGTTGAACTGAAGCAGTCTAAACCCACTACATTTTGAAAAATGACATAGACTTGATTAAACAGCTTGAGCTATATCCCCTTACAATAGTTTTTAAAACAATGCAAAACACTCAATACTATTCTGATATATAAACAGTTCATTGAGAAAAGTGTACAAAATGTTCCTTTTCATCTCAGTGAAACACGTAACATTGGCTCTTCACATCAGTGACCTGTATGTACACTTACTATTTCAAGATGGCAAAATTTTTAAAATTTTATTAGCAACCTTTTCAGAGATAAACCAGGCTAGCATTAAAAGAGTACAGCAAACTGATATGCTAATCAACCCACAAAAATGCCAGCAAAAGTATCATATTACTTTATATTATCTTTAGCTCAGATAAGAAGGTACAATAAACACAAGGATGTGCAAATCACTCTTCCTAAGCAAAGACAAGCAGCATTTTTGTACACCTATTTTGGGCGGTGCATGTCAGATAGCAGAAAAAGGGAAACGTGACAATAGGTAAAATGTGTTCCCAGGCAGCAGCCAAGATGTAGTACTGGAAGAAGGTATTTCACAGAGGTATTCATAAGTCTAGATTTAACGTCCTGTATAAATATTACTTCTTGCCAAATTTGTTTTCCCTTGACCATGACAGAGGAAATAAATGTCTGTAGGCTTTGTTCATGAACACAAACCTGCTCATAACAAGTCAATAATAATAGTCCATGCTAAACCAACAACTGTTCTGATGGACACAAAACCTTATTTCAAAACCACGGCTGGTGTTAAGTCTGACATCCAAGTGAATTAGTGAGGTAAAAAACAAAAAGCTCATAATCTACTCTGTTACTGGCTGTCGTTCTGAGTGCCACTTTCTATTTTGACAAGCATGTCATCAAAACAGTATCCTGTATGATGGTGGCGTGTTTGCCCACTGTTCATTAATCATGTCCCATCTCACAGCTGTGCTGATACCATTGTATGAATGGCAGAGGTTCCCAAAGAAATTAGATTGTGTCCCTCTTTCTCCTCTGCCACCTCATAAATCATTCCTGAAACGTGCAATTAGCAGCTACTTGTACACATTAATTATCTGTGTGAAAGGCAGCTACCTGAACCACCTGCACTGCTGATTAGCTACCTCTCCAAGGCCCACCCGGTTTTCTTCCATTTCTAGTTGCTGTGTTGCTTTGTGTATGTACTTCTACACACAGATGCAAAATAATGGGTAGCTTTCCCTATTTCAGGATGCCAAACTGACACCAAACTTTGAGATGGTATGCTAGTAAAGATGTAACAATACAAATAATTGCAGTTAATTTTTGCATATTTTAACACCTGTTCAAACCTCCTGCTAATCAAGATGTTTGGATAAATGCTTATAAACATCTGTGTGGGAACTTGCATCTCATGTATCTATCTATCTAATAATATGCTCAATCCTAAAAATGTTGGGACAATTCAGCCTGCTCCTATGAAGTAATATCAACACACTTCAGGAAAAAATGATTCATCATGCATGTTTCCAGACTGTGATCCTTTATTTAAGTATGTATAGATAGATGTGTAGCCACTACATATAAATGCGAGTTGGCTATGAAAACAAATGTCACTTTTCTGTTCCACATGTTCCCACTTGTTTAATTATCTGTCCAACATGAATCTATCATAGGAAAAAAGATCCACTATCCCCAGTAAAAATGTTTATTAGAAATACTTATATATTAATACAATACAAATACTTTTTTTCCCTGCTCTTTCCAAGTAAAAAATATCAGAGCAGGAAAGTGAAGGCATTGGGAAAAAGAGGGCTATTTCTGAAGAGTGAAACTGCAAGAACTGAATAAAAGAACAATGCTCCATAGAACACAATGGTATAAATTACTCATGAGCATTCCAAGGGCTAGAGATGTTAAATAGAACCATTGTCCTCTCACACCAATTCACACTTTCAATTTTATACATTCAGATTGTTATTGCTATAATGATATTTGCAAACTAAATGAAAGCCAGCGTTTGGAGGACTAAGTATTCAGACATGCATTATCATTCAAAGAAGTTTCTCTGATATTTTTATTTGCTGCAGTTGCTTGTTTAGTTGTGACTGTGCTATGCAGATGAGCTGCTGACACTGGTGACAGAGGACTGATAATAGGAACAAGACTATTATGTGCTGGACTCTCTATCTGTTCTCCAAGTTTTCCCAGGTAAATGGACATCATTAAACTAATAATGACAAAGCCAAAACCTCATGATGACCTAGCTGAATGTCTAAGCCCAAGAACGTGCCTAAAAGAGACACATAGGGAATGTTCATTGTTGACAATGCATCCTCATACATAAAACAGTTAAATATTTTAGCCAGAGCAGATTATTTGCACATATTTTTTATGTCTTGCTGTATTTTAATAATTATTTAAATTTAACAAAGTATTTTTTCCTAGATATTAAGTGACTAAGTTACAATAGCTGTGACCTTCTGCACAGATGTGTCCACAAACCACACAAAGGGACATCTGCTCATTCTCATGAAGTGAAATGGCAAATTCTTCATGTGTTCAGGATGGTGTAGTGTGAACCCACCTAAGAGCTTTTCTTTATTTACCTGATACCACTTCAGATAGTGGGAGAGATGAGGGCAAGAAATGATGAAAATTTGAATTGTGCATTTTGAGAAAACTCAAGTTAATTTTTCAGTAGAAGAGCATGCTCTAACCACTACTTTCTTTTTGATATTTGTCTTAAAAGCACTTTGGTTCTCATTCAAGCCTGCAATCTCAAAACGCAAGATTACTGGTGAAGAAAACCTAGGCCTTATCACAACTATAGATGCTACTTTCCTTCAACCCAACTTGAAGAGAAGGAAAGAGACTTGACACAGGCACCAATTCATTACATCTGCTTTATGGCAGGTACGTACATGGGTGTCTGGTGCTCCTTAGCACTACAGATAATTAATGAAAATTAATGTACGCCACCTGATACAGAAAAGCAGTCAAAATATTACAGGACAATGTCTTTATTTCTAAAGCATATGCACTGTATTTAAAAATAAATCTATTCATGGATATTTTCAGCACAAATTTCTCACTTGCTTACATATGGTACATTAAACAGCATTGTGAATATCATTGCCATAGCAGTAAACACGAATATGTCTGTTCACTCTAAATGACTTAGAAATGACAAAAAAAAATCAGTTTAAAGCCTAAAAATCAATATATTGTTCCATTTAATTTACTAATTACATGGTCATCTTTAAGAAGCAAACCTTTATGGTGTTACATGATGTTGTGGGGTAATTTGAACAATTGCATAGAGATTTTAAAATGCTGTGTCTGGAAGCTAATTCTAGAACTATTTGTCACAAGCAGTTCAGAAGACTTTTCTTTTTACTTTTTTTCCCAAACTCAATTTCACCTATGTATTCATACATAAAATATTGCAAGGATTATGTAAGGGCTGTTTTATCTCTTCTAACCATTGAGTTGCTGATATTCCTACAAGATATTTCGTTTACAATATCCAGCTACCAGCCCAACATGAACATTTGATTAACATCTTCCAAATGAAAATGCCATCCATACATGTGAGTAATACAACTGTAGTTAGTTGATACTCCGTGAGACAAAGAGACAATACACCTCGGGGAATACAGATGCAGCATGATTAAGAATGTACAGAGTACACATCCACTGGCCTGTGACTGTGACAAAAAAAAATCATAGGGAAGAATATTGTTTTAAAAAACAGGTTAAATCTATCAATGGGATTTCCCAGTCTGAAGTTATATATTTTTGTTTCACAAACTGCGTGAGCTAAATACTTCAGTTAGTTTGCATACTCAAGCTCCTATTGACCTACATGGGAATCAACTTGATATCAGTGAAGTTCTTTGCACAGAATTAGAGAATGATTGCATTTGCATTAAAGGATATTCCCTATTTAATAAGAGTAGAATTAAAAACCTTTATGTCTGTTGCCTGTATCAGCTGTGGTGCACATCACCTCCCAAGGGAATTATCAGAACTGTTGTTTTTCCATCCTGCACAGGCAGTCTGCAGAACCCGTGTGCCAGTGGGTAAGACAGGATTGATGGCTCAACACTGCAATCTTTCCTATTGGTATTCCAGTGAACTCCCTCACCCCAGGGCTGGAACCGAGCTCAGTCCACTGTCCTTGTAGCTGCTGGGGCTGTATATGGAAAGCAGTGGGCATTCTGGCCAAAGATAACATTCATCTGGAACACTAAATGTGGGTATTGTTTAGCTTGATAGAAACCAAAGGCCTGTAACAGAGTTTAGCCAGTTGTAGAAATCAAGGTAATTTTGCTTGCTTCAGTTTAAAGCAATGAGGCACTCTGAAAAGGTCAATGTCCATCGGTATGCTTGGTAGGCCACCTTGGCTAAAATCACACAAGTATGAACCCTTTAAAACAGGGCAACTTAATTCAGTCATTGGAGTAGAACAACGGCAATTACTCATCAAGACCTACAGACCAAAGTCAGAGCATTGTTAGATCAGAAGGTGATATTAGCAGCATTTATCAAATCCATCTCCAGGGCCCACCAGAGAATTCACAGCTGTGAAAGGGAAATGAAGTTTCAGACCAAAAAAAAAGTAGATAAGCATACAGAAATGACCTCAGAGAATTAAAATACATGGACAGTGGTCACTGTAAACCCCTTTGCCAGACTTGGATGGCATGCACTTTTTTCAAAAGACTTCGGAAATACAGCAATCTAATCCAGCTTTCCAGCTGAGAAAAAAATATTTAGAAACTGATTCAGCAGTCTACTGACTTCAAATAAACGTCTGTGGATATACTGATCCCTCTCTATCTGTGAAAATGTTACACACAACTCTGCTCTGGCATTATTTAAAGCTACTGTTTTCTCTAGCTTAGACTTAGTAAAATTATCCATTACTATCTATTTTGAATCTTAATTTTCCTTTTCTCATAAAGTCATTCTTTAAAATCAGGTTTCATAGCAAAAAAAAAAAAATATATATATATATTGAATATAAGCACACCACTTAACACTACTTTTATATATCATTGCATTTCTGCACATTTCTGAGAGTCTGTCTGTACATCCTGAATGGCAGTGTTGTCAAATCATCAACTCCACATGAATGTGGATATATGGCACACAGAAAAACTGCACCAAATATACTTTTCTTAGCATTAGAAGAGTTAGGCACAGGTGGTGCCAAAGGCTCCCTGTGCCTGTACTAAATCAGAAAACTTTTTATTTCACTGGAAGTTCACTCAGAAAAACGTTTTGTTCTTGTTTTGACGATATATGTGTCTCTCTCAGGAGACATTCTGGCACTTTAAAGGACATGTATATTTTCAAGCAAGTATCCCAACTTTTTCAGAGAACTGGACTGGAAAATGTATTTTAAAATAGTATTTCTGTTACATGTTACATCTTAAAATGTTTAGAAAGAACCATAGTTTCTCTTGAAATCTATTGCTCCCCTAGCCTGATTTGCACTGCAGGGCCCAGGCAGAGGGCTGTGCTCACACAACCTGAGTCCTGAGCACCACACGGGCACCACTCCTTTCCTGGTGGAGAAACACTGTGAGAGCGGCTGTGGAAAAGCAGCGGTGATTTTGATTTCGGTGATTGATTTGCAAAGTGGTGATGTGTTCAGTTGTTGGGTAGGGCAGAGTAAGCACCTGGCATGCTGCAGAGGAATGTGCTCAAGAATCGGGGCTTTCAGCTAGCAAAAAAGGGCCTAAGACAGGCATTTCTAGAAGTTCATGTAAAGCAGCATTTTTCATTCTGTAAGACATTTAGTACCTTGTTGGTCCCGTAATACACACACACATCAACACCGATTTGGATAGAACAGCTCCTTCAAACTTCTCTAATTACATACCCCTTAAATTTTCCAGCAGAGTTTGTGGCCCCTGTTGAAATATCACATGCTTGTATTCTGCATATTATCCTGTTTTCCTTAATTGTCCTGTCTGGACCCTTAGAATCCAAGTACATTGACTTCACGCTGAAACCACTAGCATGGATAAGCTAGCATGGATAAGCATGGAACTGCTAGCAGTTCCCCAGTGCTCAGTCATCCCTCTGCTCAGTAACACGCAGCAGAGTCCAGATCTCATTCTGGGATATTTTGGTTGTTTTAAGAAAACTAATTCAGAATCCTGTTGTATTATTCAGGTAATTAGTTCTCAGTAAGGAGACTACAGTTAACCACGTGCAAAGAATAAACTAGTTAAGAAGTTAAAAGCACTCAGCAGGGTAGAGCACAAACTCTCACCACGCAGCAGCAGTTATCCCCATTCGCATTCTGCTGACAACAAAAGGGCCACTGACATCCCCAGAGCTCTTCACCAAAACTGCTCTGCAGAAGCAAATTGCATTCTGTCCCTCAGCTCCACAGTGCCTAAGGAAGAGCCCAAGCATCCAAAACGCTGCACGTATTTTCACTGCTTTCAAACACTGTGACTACGGCTCCATCATCCTGTGCCCCAGCATGCGCACCCAGTACTGACCAACTGCGCACCCAGTACTGATTGGGTGATCCTTTGGATACCAACGCAAGGTGAGAGCAGCCACGGCGAGCAGCAGTTCTCAGGGACTTTACCACCCGGGGAAAGTCTGCATGCACTCCACTTATCTTCTAATGGCAAAAAGTGGCTTTTGTCACTCCCTCTCCTGGGATTCCTGTGCTTGCACTGATTTAAAAAAAGTAACTCTGCAAAACTGCATTTATGCAAATTGCCTTTTTTCAAAAGTTTACAGAAATAGACACTTGAACATTATTGTAATTCATAAACTGAACAACAGCTTGTAATATATGCCTCCTTCAAAATGTCAAGAAAGACTGGGTTGTTGCCAACTTTAACAATAAAAGATTTTAATTAGGAGTATCCTGCTTGCAAATGTGACAGATCTAGTGTATTATTTTGTTAAATTTTACATCTTTTACTGTGAAACGTAACATGGATTTGTACCACCAGGCAGTTAATAGTGGCATGTGTTGTGCTGTCAGTCTGCAACTGCAATTTCAGAAAAGCACAAAAACACGTACAACACAGTTTTAGTATTGCAGAATGATAAAAAACCTTTTCTGAGTAAAGACTAAGACCCTCGCTTCTCAGCTGGGCGAAACTCGCACTGAGGCTGAACCCCCTGAGCCAGGCCCCCGGCAGGGTGGGCTGACCTGCGGGTCCTGTGGATGGGCTGGACCCCAGAGGCGCTGGTGTGACTGGTGTCCTGCTGTGGGGTCAGCGGCCCTGCTGCCCCTGCAGGCAACCGGGCACCCTGAAACATCACCCGAGACTTCCAGACACCTGCACTTGCAGGGCTTCTTTCCCAGAGGGGATTCAAATTCATACCCTTACATCTTTGGAATTGCCAGAGCCTGCTGGCAGGGCTGCCCAGGAAGGGGCAGCAGGGCGTGAACTCATGTCTGCTTCCTCGCGACTGACATCCTGCTCTCATCTCAAGCCATATTTTTTGTACAGAAGTATCCTTCAGTCTTACATCTCATGTAAAACTACAATGAGGTTATCAGGCATGCCTGGAAAATGTAAAAGGATTTGGCTGTTGCAGAGACTCAGGGTAAAAAATATTAAGCACCTTTCTATCTTTATTTGGATTGCCAAAGACTTCAGGCAAGATTTGAAAGCTCAGGTTGGGTGCTTTTCTATATGCGCAAGTATTACCTGTAAGGGATGACAGTGAGATCCATAAACTCTTGAGGACCATAATACAAATGCAAACAGTGCCTCTCTGGATATCCTCTTGGATCCCATAAAGGTTAAAAGGAGTGCCCTTAGGCCAAACCATGTTAGCAGATCATGCTGACCACAGGCTAGATTACAGAGCGCAAATACAGATGTTGGATTTGCTCTTTAGACAATACTTAAACAAGGGCCAATGTCTAAAAAAATACATATAGTACACCTGAATTAGCCTTTGGACTTGCATTAGCTGTGTAGAACAGGACAAGAGGACAAAGGGTCATGAAATATGATTTCTACCTTTGTAATGCGGGCAAATTCTACAGCTGAATAATTTGTTTATCTGGACCAGAAATTTGGCAGTGAACAGCTAACATCCAATTTGACTCCTCCTTGCAATCTAGATGTACACTAATATTTGTTAGTATGAAGAATTTATTGGTAATATTCCCGATCTTTGTCATTACTCATTCTGCAGTGTATCCAATGGCACGTCAACTAAACACTAACACTACTTTGCATAAGCAAATGCAATTCCAAGCATGGGAATACCTTTTCATGAGTAAAGGAGGAGAGCATAAAGCCATTTTCCTACCTGCATCTTTATGAAAATCAGGCATCTCAGATGACCACCTTAAATAAAAGAGGCAGTTTCAGGATGCATAGGATTTCCTTATGACCAGTCCTAGGTAACAATGATCCTAGGCAATCAATTTCTTTCCTCCATCCTAATTTGCCCTTATACATCATATTCAAGATTTTATCTGGACAAGGGCTGGTTGGCTCAGTGGATAAACCTCTGCCTTTTCACCTCTGGGATCATGGTTCAAGTCAAACCCTGATGAAATGCACTTGATCGTCCTAATCTAGTTCTTAGTGGACAGTATTACCATTATCTTTAAAAGGGTCAGAGCCAAGGCCATTGGGAAGAGTGCATTGTGCTATATCTTGTCTGTTGATTAATACATTTTCAGTGATGCCAGATCCTTAACCTTCATGAGTGCACGTATTCTCACAAAAAGCTTAATAAAGGTCCCTGATGGACTAACCCTTTCTTCTAGATGCCCATATCCTTTCAGGATTTCCCAGGAATATTAAAATAAAAAACACAATCAAGTTACTCATCATTTAAAAGTATGTTTGCCTCAACTGTTTGTAGAAACACCTCTAGGTTAATTAGTATAATAACAGATCCCTTTTAATCATTTCTTGGCATAGGGAGAACAAGACCTTTATAATTCAACCCATTTTTATAGCACATTACAATTTTCTTCTCATATTTTATCCTATCTGTCAAAGCTATACAGACACAGAATAAAGGGAATCTACCCTCAAAGACTGATTTTGTTGTTCATAACATAGCCATTGAATAAAGACAGTGTTCACTGTAGAAATTTACTGTTCGTTCTCTGCATTATAAGGATGACTAAAAGATATTTGACCACTGATAACATGAAGCTCTTTTTTTTTTTTTCATTGTAATAATAAGGTAATAAATAGAACCACTTCCATTTTGTGGTATATATAGGCTGGAGATCACTGTGCTTTCCTGCATAACTATCTTGCATCTGTTTTGGAATTAATGCTGACAGTGTGTGATAATGCAACAGTGTCCTCTGAACTATCTGATTACCCCTGAGTAACTGGACAGCTGGCACCCTCAGTCTAACTTCTTCTACCTCCAAGTTAAGAGAGGCAGGGGAGCAGCTGACAAAAAGGACTGTCAGGGCAGGCGTCTCTGTGAGAGCTGAAGCCAGCAGCATAGGACAGGCCACCTGCTCAGGAACAAACAGGAAGCAGGGAAGGCCAGCGTAAGGAGATACATAATTAGTCACCAGTTTCCATGAACATCAACGGACAAAACAGATTATGATTTTAATGGAAATAACATCACGTCTAACTCTTAAGAAAATTAATTCACGGACTACTTTCATTACACAGTAATGGTCAAAATCTTAAGGACAATACATTAGTTTCCATCTGGATTGATTCCTTAATATGTTTAATATGAAATATATGAATGTATGACCCATTTCTCATTTCTGACTGTGGTTAAAGATTATAAAATGATTCCTAATGATTTAATCATTCTTCTGTAGTCATAAAGAGTTTTTAAGGTCTTCTTCTATATTTATTTAACTGACTACTGAAGAAATAGTATTTAACTCGTGCTTCTTTTGCATAGATCAATAACATGATCACTATTTTTCACTAAATTATTATCTCTGCCTTCTATTTCTGTTGAGTATTTTAAAATTAAGGCTGAACTCCCAAATAGAAGATTTTTTTTTGTGAAAAAAAAAACAAACAAACCAAAAAGCAGTTATAGCCTGATTCATCACAAATGATTACGGAATTTGAAAAAAATGCTGTAAAAGTGTAGATTTATTCATGAACTCCCTGCACAATGCTACTCTCCTGAAACCACTGGCATGATAATTTTACTCAATTGAGAGTTGGCAAATCCAAAGATACATCGAAGTTTTGTGTGAATGACATATTGGTGAGTGTGGGGATAGTGGACAGCACTGCAGATCCACTCAGGATGCCTGTGCAGAAGGCTTAGGCATCCCCCACATTCTCACTTGTGCACGAGTCCCTCATGCTCTTTGGGTGGGTGAGGAACAGGGGCACAGAAGAGGTGTGGCTAGGATGTGGTCAGTTACCAGCCAGAGACTTCCGCCTCTTGAAGGGTGCAGCTCAGATTAGAGATGCCTCATTTCTTTGCCCACCATTCACAGGAAAGTCTCCGGAGCAGAACACAAACAGTGCTGTACAGCACAGCTTGGCTGTATGCTACTGTCAAAGTCACAGGTGTTAAGCTTTTTTTTAACTCAAAAGCAACTCCTTCAACTGTAATTGTTGTGACACTAAGGTGAAATGCTGGATGTTGTACCTCCTTTCGTCCCACTTTTTGCATTTCGATTGCCATTCTGTAACTCCCTTCTCCATAGCATCTAGACATGGTAGTTCTGTAGCAGTTACTAGAGTTATGCCCTGGTTCATCTGAGGTACTACGAGCTTGACGTACAATTCTGAACATACAAATTAAGTATCAAGATGGGTTCTGCATTATGTTACAGCTCCTTTCAAGTAGCTTTTCTCTTTTTTCTGTCACTAAACAGTTTAATAAATCTGGGTGTTCATTTCTTGAAATAAAATGATACAGAATTGTTATTGCACTTCAAGGTGATAAATACAGATAATTGCTAAGATAAATTTGGAATAAGCTACGTATAAGTCTGGAAAAATTAGACCTGACAGATGACTGCATGAGTTTCAAACTGAATTTCTGTTAAAGAGATAATTTGTATCTACATCATATTTTTCATAAAAATACTTATTTCTATAAATGTATCTTATATCTATAAGATTCTTTTTGTTGATTACAATGTAAAAAAGAAGGAATAACTGTGTATGGACAATGATAAAGTAGCCTGTTGATAATAAATATTTGTCAGGTCTTGTCACATCAGTACACATTCCACTGTTACTGAAGAGACATCACACTGACAAAAAAAAAAAAAACACTCAAAAAATCAATGGATTTTGAGCTAAAGCAGTTGCTAAACACACAGAAAACATCTTTATCCAACAGCCATAGTGCTGTGAAAATTCCCAAGCCTTGCATTGGTACAGCTAAGGAAAATTTAATCTTCCCAAATACTCATCAGGGCACTCCATCCTGCAGACCTGACAGCCCCACTTATAATTAATTATACAATTTCGATGGGAATATCGACTAAACAAAGCTATAAATCATAGAAAAAGTCAATAGGCATGGACACATTCAATCATGTCCCGACCAATGATTACTACTCTTAAAATACAATAATTATTTTCAGGAGCCAGCTTGAATTAAATTTCTGTCAGGCTGGTACAAGACCGGCGGTTGATGAAGGATGCGATGGATTTTTTGGGTTGAATTTGGCACAGAGACATTTATCCTTTTAGATAGGTAGTTTGTTTTTAGTGATCACGGTGCTGCGTGTTTAACTAGACCATGAAGATTAGATTATCTCCAATGGCTCATTATATCGTTTATCTTTTCCTTCCATGTTTGATCTGGAAGATTTCCTGCTTCTTGATGCATGAATGAAATGACTGCTGATTTTGAGATGGAATGTGCTTAAGTGGGAATCTGCCCGTGCTTTTGCACACTGTGTCCACATATGTAAAGCCAACCAGCAGTCATCTGAGTACCACTAGGGATGCGGTAAATGGCAGCAAAAAGAATAGCTTTGCTCAGCTTCAATAATGTATTGGGGAAAAAATCAACATGACAAATATTTGAGTTGTTTCAAAAAAAGCTAAAATATAATAGCAATAGATGCAGAGGAAAATCGTATGATTTACCTATAGAAAGTGGAATTGGGATTAGTGTTATTACTCTGTATTAAATATCCCCCAAACTGAAAAACATCAATGAAAAAACAATTGCTACGTATTTCCCAAGGATTTTTTCACCTTCTAAATTAAAAACAAACAAACAAAACAAACAAACAAAACCTTATCTCACAGTAACTGTGTTTTTAAGATACCTTGCCTCACAGATATTTCTTGTGGTGGGTATATGCCACATATGAAAGATGTGCTTTAAGTAGGAAAAGCAGTCCCAGTGAATGGGATGGACATCAACAAACATTTAAAAAAGAAACATCTTCACTTTCCTCATGAATCTGACTCATCCAACTTTCCTGACTTCAGAAATGAGTGAGATCTCAGATTCTCTGATGGAATTAACCTTCTAGGTGTGAGTTAACTTATAAACAGAGAGGGTGAGTAAAGGGGCTTTGGTTATCCTCCTTGCCCTGAATCCTTGCAGACAGCTCTCCAAACAACCTGGCTGTCTATGAACAGCAAGAGAACATGCTGTAGGTAGAAGAGAAGAAGACAGAGATAAGGGAGCCAGGGGTCCAGTATACATTCCCTCCCTATGCAAGAAGTAGCAATACACTTGAGCAGGCACACTGTGAAATTGGTACAGACTACAGCAAAAACTAGAGTTGGAGGACTCTCCAAGAAGCTGAGACACAGAAGCTGAATCCCATGTCTTCTTTATTCTGGGTGTCAGGAAAGAAGATAAAATTCAGGTGCCATGTGGAAAGATGTGAAAACTGCGCTAGCTTGTCAGCCTGCACAACACACAGTTTTTGTGTTGACAAACAGTTTCCATAGAACACACAGTTTTCTAAAGGTTTTGTTTGTCTGGCATAGCCTGCCCTACTTGTATAGCGCAGAATATTCAACATGTGAATGCTTTTAGTTTATGCATACGTAGACAGACCTGTATCTGAAACAAGGAGCTTAGTTCTGACGTCAGTGAAGTTGGACCAATTTCCATAAGCAGTGGGTCAGGTCAATGAAATCTTCAGTAAGGCTCCCATATGCAGTAGGTGTCTATCAGCTGTGCCTAACCTTTTTTTTTTTTTTTTTTGCATTTATCATTATGGGTGCTTCATGTTTTTCTTTTAGATACAAAACTCCTAGGCAACTTTAATGAAATTGAGAAAACTGCAAGCAATGATACAGAGATTTTCCAAAATGAAGTGGCTATATTTTGAAATAAAATAACTTTAAAGATATAAAGTCATTCTCCACATAAAAAATCTAGTCCTCATTACAAATCAAAAGGCTAGTGGTCCCTGTCTGCTTTCTCTGCTTATGAAACTGTATATGACTGCCCAAACAGTGCTAGCCTGCTGCAGGGTTTGACCTTTCTATTTTATTTATTCACACATTTCTATTATTCTTTGTACACTCAGAAGACACAGATATTTTCAGAGCAGTTTTGCATTAAGGGCTTTTTTTTAAAGTTATTAGGAAGTGCACAGAAAAGAACAAGTAAAGAAAGTGTGCTTGAAGAAATGGGAAACAAAGGACAGAGAGGACAAGGTCACATTTCATTTACATTTTTTCTACGAAAAAAAGGTAAGTTATGAAGATATTAAGAAGCTGCAATCAAAATAACTGGCTAATTAAGGAGGAAAGTTGGAGCAGTTACCATCTTGGATGAATTAGCCTTTCTTTCTGTAGACAGGAGGACTGATAAGGATAGAGGACTGATAAAAACACAATTTGTATGAGTTTCCAACTTATTCCTTCAACAGTGTTTAATAACGAACTTACCGCAGTGCCATTGTTATCTCTAAAAACATCTTGATTAAAATAGTCAAAAAGCTTCTTTTCTAATTGTAGCATAACCTAAAAAAATAGAGGAGAAAGGTTAGCAAAGCTCTGGGATTCAGGTATCTAATACACCGCTGTTGGAAGCAACCCTTTTAGATACATGCAACCCTTTAAAACTACATGTCTCTAGGCGTCTAAAGCTCCTTGTCAGCTTGGCCATTTGGTTGACTGGCAATCAGTTAGAAAAATCCAATTAACTGCGCATTAGGTGTGACAATCTATATCCCACCCCTCCCTTTAAATTATCAGTTTGAAACAACTATATTCGTTCTTTGTAGAAAAGAAAGTGAACGTTAAACAGAGTTTCTATTTACACAGGGGGTACAGAGGGCATTAAGCTGTTTACCTTTCTGTCATTATCAGATTCACGAAATATTAGCTTGACTACTTCATTTGTGTCAGCTGCCCGGATAGTCTGCATTGTAGCCTTCGCACATAGTGTCTAATAAAAAACACAAAGGGAGAAAAGGAAACACGTTTAAACAAAAGATGAGACCACATTTTATTGAACTTGATCAATCTTTGTGTTTTCAAGTGCTGATCCAATGACATCTGAAAGTATGATTTGCTGTAGGTCAAAATACAAAGCATTGCTTATTTAAGTGACTTCTTCTCTTGATGGATTTAAAATAATACACTAAATTACTGTTTGGAGAGAAACAGACAATATTAAGGAAGTATCAATCAAATAAAGCAAATGTTCATTTAACTTATTGCCATGCACACAGGTTCTTTCATAGGTCTGACACTGTATCACACATTATTGTAAACGTTCACAAAAGCCACTTCCTACAGCTAATGACTCTACAGCACTACTTATTTATGTACCACATTTTAAAAAGCTGATAAGTACTTTGGCACTAGAGTCTTGCAGCTTAACTCATTTGCCAAAACTTCTGCCTTGTGAATTAATGCCCCATGTATAATTTGAAAATCCCAGCAATACTTAATGATCTGACATTAAGTTTCAAAGTCAATTCATGATAGCAAATTGCTCATACACCATTCTTTTAAATAAAAGACAACAACACATCTCTAGATATTTTGATGATTGGGTGTCTAAAATGTATTATAAATCAACACTTCATTGGGCTCAAGGTATGAATTTCAAAGGAAGAGTCAGGCCTTGATTCATTAGATGTTAGCCTAGTTGTGGTCCAGTTTTAACAGTAGGGAAGGCTGACCTAGAGAGGAATACAGAACTTGTTGTTTAAAGGGCTTGCTCTGCTACATTGTAAGAGGTGAAAGTCTGAAGCCCTCAGCAAAGCCGTTAAGCATGTATTTAACCTAAAATCATACTTTAGATACACTGAACCTGTACTTTTAGCTAACTTTAACTATGATAAATGCTTATAATGCAGACAGACTATGTCTCCACTGTGGGGTAGCAGGCTTCACAAAGTGCCCTGCAGTTATCCAACATGGGCAAACCTACTGGACGGTGTTTGATACTGCTCCAACCCATCTGCCTGGGCTGCTGGAAGCCACAAAGCAAAAGGCCGAAAGGGGCATTGTGGAAAGCTTATTATTACTCCAAGGCAGAGAGAAAATGGCCAAGATGGGCTCTCATACATGGGAAGCTGTTCAGTTTTCCTTGATTTAGTCTAGCCACCTATGGCAGCTAGCATCTGTGCACAGCCTTGGATAAGGTTTGGTAAAGAATATCCATCTGAATAAAGAGCTTGCTCAAGGACAAGAATTCAGTTAAGAATGGGGAAAGAGGTGATTTCCCTGCTCCGCGTGTTCTCTTCCCTTTCTTAATGGCCAGACAACAGTTTGTCATTTTGCATGATATTATTCCCTTATAAAATAAGTATTTTCTTTGGTAATGGGGAATTTCACATCTGACCACAGGCTTCTTTCCTTCAAAAATATAACAACATATATTGGGATTCATTATTAGAAGTGCAGTATCGATCAGACACAATATCATGAAACTACAGCTTACTTCTCATTTCCCCATTCTGAATTTCTTTTGAAGGAGATGCCAAGCATGTTTTTAAAAAAAAGTCCACCTGCTTCCAAATAATCCAAAACTCAGCTGAGGTTATCAGTGCTAGAGTGGGAATTATCTGTCCAAAAACTTTTTCTTTCAATTTGACAAAAAGGCATTAAAATGACCCTTGATAAAGGCCTCTGTGTGTTGCCACAGTACAAACAAAAAGTGAAAAACCGAGCAATTCCATTTTTAAAGGATAATAACTTGAGTGTGATTCTGTAAAAGCGAAATACAAATCTCATCTTTTTCTTCATGTCTGTGAACTGAACAGGTGCCGAATCCCCATTTTACTGAAGAGATTATGCCCTTGCCTGACAGACTTTTCTTGATTGTTTCTTCCCCAAATAAGCAGCACCACGTCTACGGATTACAAACATCTACCTCCGAGTTTTATCCCAAAAAACCTGGCACAACCAAGGCCCAAACAGGGCCACAGGTGCATGTGGAGTCACAGCTTTCACTGGAGGACAAGTTGTTGGTCACATGAACACAGATGTGGGCTGCTCTTTGAAAGCTTCATCTGCATAGCAGAATTTTGAGGTGTTTTCCAAATGGCTTTGGAGGAGAGAGTGAAGGTGCTGGCAGGAGCTCGCTTGACCCGCTGCGGCTGGGAGGGCAGCGGAGAGGCACACCAAGCTGCTGGGGAGCACGCTGCTGCTGTCCCTTGCTTCGAGGACAGACCTCATCACTTCTCTCTCTCATCTCCAGTTTAGCTTTGGACACGTTTTGTCTGTTTCTACACGTAATTATCGTTTTGCCATCTGCGTCCACAGGCAATTCCCGATGAGGTAATCCACGAGCAAGCCATTCCCAATGTGCACTCCCTCCGATACCGCTATTGAAATTCAAAGCACAGATTAGCTAATCGGGTCAAACCCCAAAAAATAGCGCTTTGGGCTCATGTGTCACAAATCAGTCTGGTCGCCTTTAAAAAGCGCACCAGATTAGAACAAGCACCCGAACAAACCAAAGCGGAAAACTCGCCGCTCTCTAAAGCTGGTTTCTAAAGCCCTAACAAATCGCTCCATCTTTCACTCATTTAAACTTTCCAAATGAGGGTCAATACGGTCCCCTAGCATCCAAATGCTAATGCGCTTAAGTGCGCTTAAGCAGCTTTCCAGAGTGAATGGGCCAAAGAAGGGCTCGAAAAGACAAGGCAGAGTTACTGTCACTGTCAAAAAGTCATTGTAGCCACCCCCGGAGTGGTTGCAATTCAAGAAATTCATGATTTCTGTCTCTTAAAGGCATCTGCTTGAGAACATTTTTTTTTCTGAGCTGCTTTATCTCACAACTTCAGGCCTACTCTAAAAGAAAAAAAGAAAAAACCACAACGCGATCGACTCTTGAGAACCAATAAAGAGAAAGGACCCACATACCTTATTGCTTTCAAATTTCACACGCACAAAAAGTTACCTTATTCACAGACAAAAAGTGATTGGGCAAAGGTTCATTGCTTATACAAGCTGGAGCATTCCTTTTTTCCTCCTCCTTTCAATTTCTACAAAGTCGTAGTCACCCAAGCAGAAAACTTTCGGGAACATGTGCCTTTTTAGACAAGTCTACTTATGAAGGGATTTTTTGTTGCTGGTAAAGAAAATTAAAATGCTATGAAAACACACTGTTTCTTTTTAGGTACTCCCTCAAAAGTACTCTTTTGCAAAGTTAGAATATGGGAATTAGATGTCAAAACTCTTCTACCCAAGTTATCTTTTTTTTACAATTTTTTTTTTTGAAACAAAATTTGGCTAAAACCTTTGCAGCAGAACTGAATTCAGAGCTCAGAGAGAATTCAGCATTCAGCCTTTGCTTAGCAAACACAGACGTGTCTTATTACAGTTTTCACATGTACTGCCTATGCAGGCAGATGCTTCGAAGTATCTTTTTAATAATGCTTTACAATAATTTATGTGTAGTGAATTGTAAAACATAGGAATAACTTTTCTGATAATTGCCTTGGAACATAATAAAAATGTAGTATTATGTAGAAAGTATTTAATATTGACAGTGACAAATCTAGAAATTCTTCTAAACTCTGCAGTCTTTAGATATTGAAAGCCCTCTAATTTACAGTATAAATGCAGCCTTCAAAACAGATCTGCTCCACTATATACACATTAAAATGTTTTAGACTGTATTTCTGCATACTTCTATTTAAAAGGGGTAAAGATATTAAAACAAAATTGTATTACATATACATACAATATTATGTAATACATTGTATATTATATAATTGCATTTTAAATTGCATGTGTATGGAGACACTCTGAACTGCTGTGAACTACGCTACTGTTTACTGTTAGTAGTGCTCTGTTGAAAATTGCAGCTTTTTCATCCTGCACATCCACTTTCTGAGCATTCTTTAGACTTGAGTCCACCTCTTCATGTGTGAGCTGAACTATTGTATGCTTGCAATTACGTCAACAAAATTGTTTGAAAAAAATAGGGCATCCAAGAACACAGTGATTAAAACTTTACAGTTGCCTCTGTCTATTGAATCTAGAGATGTGTATTATTTTTCCCAGTGGTTTGAAAAATCTTTTTACAACTTATTATTACTTTGAAATCTAAACAAAAAGAAAATAATATATTCATTGTTACTTTATGATGACAAAGTTCAGCACTGATTGCAATTGCAATTTCTAGTAAGCCACATGGATTGAAGCAGAAGTATTTCTTGCTAAAATGAACATGAGAGAGTCTGAAGACTGCTAAAATAAGCCAGTTGAAGCAAAGTCTTGAACACATGAGCAACCAAATCAATTAAATTTAAGATATTTAATTTTATTCCAGTTAGATACTCTGTGTATTCTGGCAAGATGGAAAAGACAGAGGAACATGTACCATCTAATTATGAAAATGAAATACTTCCTCTGAAACGCTGCTCAAAAACCAAAATCAACCTGACACTTATTAAATTAGGATAATCAAATGCTTTTTTATTATTAACTGGATGCAAATTGTATTTGAAACAATTAGCGAGGTAAAAGACTTGCTACTTTGGGAATAACAGGAACATCTGTCTTGTTTGGGCTCCTCCTCACTTTAGGAGGGGTTGATATATTTTTCTGGGTATTAGGAGTGTACAAATATTAAATTCACCAAATCACATGGTGTAAGAGAAATAAAATTTGCAAGTGAGAAAATGAAGTTAGATGTAACTGAGTCAGTAAAAGACGTGCATTTAGCTACAGGACAACTAACACCATATTTTTTAAACTGCCATTGAAATGCAGACTCATTTTAGCTGATTTTTCATAACTGTGCAGTGGTATTCACCCACACAGCTTCTGCAAGTAGTTAGGAAAATCATAGAGCTAATTTCCCCAGTGTAAGGTGATAAAAACCCACCTGAAAGGAGAGACACTTTTTTTTTTTTAAACATGAAAAAAATATCCCTTCGATTATAGTTTAACTTGTGTTAATGTTAACTATATAGAGATAGCAATAATGTCTTGAAGTATCTGTGCTCTTTATACTGATAAGCTTCCAGGAGCAGGAATTTAACTCAGCAGTGAGATAAACATCAGCTGAATGAAGAAGAAATATGAAAAAGTGTTAATGAGATGTGACATTAAGTATCGATATGAAAAATTACATTCTTTTTGAATATTCAAAGAGGAGGGAGCTCATGTCCAGGGGAGCAGGCATGGTGGAGGACTGGGTGGGATGGAGAACAAAGGCTTGCTGCACCACTCCCATCTTTCCTTGGTATGTTTCTTATGTAGCATGTATACAATACATCCTCTGATGGTAAGTCAATGCAAATTACACCACACTGCTGCTTGTACTTGTTTCAGGACTGTTCTAACTTCAATGGCAATTTACAGCAGCCCCAATTCTACCACCTGTGAAAGCTTGGCCCAGAAGCTGCTCAAGACCTACCGTAGGACTCTGGTCTCCACTGTAGGGCCCCTATGTTGATTTGCACAGGGGTATTTTGGTTTTAAATACCTCTTTGGGTAGTGTCTGTGACAAAAGATTCTCAGCACTAAGACCCTACCTTCATGCTTCCAAAGTTCTCCTCCGTCCCTAAAACAAATGATCCCTGCTGGGAACAACTTGCATTTCCTTGGGCTCAGTTTCAAATTAGCTGTCTGAAGTTCATTATTAAATGCATTTTCTTGTGCAAAACCTTAGATCATTCATGACAATGTTATCAAAGTGTAACACTAAGCAATGCAAAACCATTTCCATTTGTTTTTAAGGTACCACCACGCTGAGCAGACTGAGACACCTCGGTTTAATGCACAACCTCTGTCCAGCTTTAGATGTAACTGCCTGCTCTGTAGGGTGACGCGCTCTTGCCATTGCCTGCTTTATTACTCATGAAAACAATACCTGGCTCTTAACGGACTTATCTTTGGCAGTAGAGGGTAAGACTTGTATCTACATTTGCATGGGAGGCAGCGGGGCAGGGTCCCAGCAGCACTCTGCTGCCCACTGACAGCCCCAAACGACCCTGGGCTGCTGCGGGACGGTGTGGGAGCGAGCGGCGGGAGGGCTGGGACTGCCGGTCCCCCGAGGCGTCAGATCTGCCCCTGCAGCTCTCCTCCGTGCCAACAGCAGGTTGCAACGACGCCTCTCTTTTTAATTCTCTTCATCAGAAAAGAATCTGAATTAAGCTCAAAAGCCTACGCTGCTAAGATTTGCTGAGATTACAGATCCTGAAGAAAGTGTCAAAGGCCGAACCTTACTTTCTTGGAAAGAATATGCTAGTACAGCTCTGTCCCTGGAGACAAGACTACTAGATTGCTGGTAAGGGCTGCCTACTAGCATCTTGTTCACTTGGAATATATGCTTCTGATGGCACTTGAAAGAAATCCCTCTTGGCATTTGTTACACGTTTAGCAGTAGTAAAATTGAGCTGGTTTATTAGATACTCAGCATAATCCAACTCAGCCACTTAGACACTGTGCTTAATTTATAAACCTTTGATTTTAAATCTGATTTACCTGATTTTTGGCTATGTAACTATCCTAAACATTGTTTTAGTCTGAAATTAAGTAGTTTATTCAGCCAGCTGTTATTTTGTACATGCCGATTTAATATATAGATTTTTTCAAATACAGGACCTTGATTACTACTTGCTCACCTACGTATGTCCAAAGAGAAAGATTAAGAAATAATAGTTTCTCACACTCCTGATTTTTTCCCTGTGGCATCTTCTACCACTCAATTTTTTCAAACTGGAAAAGAGACCTTCGTTATACACTTTGTGGTGCTCTGTCCTGAACAGTTTTGCAAATGTAACAGTCATCCCCCATTTTGTAACTATTTTTTTCAATACTGGTGTTAAATGAACCTTTATTTATTTATTGTTTTTCTTTTTTTTCCTTTTCTTTTTTCTTTTTATTTCTTTTCTTTTTCTTTTGTTTTTTCAGTCAGGTGTATCTCTAGAAATGCAAAAATCAGGATAGAACTTTTCCATCACATGTATTCAACTGCATGGTAATTAGCTTCTAGTTTTCTCTACCTGATTCCTGCTGGTCAGGTTCTATCTTTTTGGATTCTCTTATTTTCCTGACTGTGATCTCCAAGTTTGAGTTCAGCTGAGCACCTACACATTGGTTCATAATTTGCCCTGAGTTCTTTGTCACCTGCATGCGTCAGGAACACAAAAGGTACTCTGCAAACAAAGGTGAAGTTTTCAGGTGAAGGGTCTTGTGTCATCTGTCCCCACCAACCCTATTCTTCCTTGCTATTTAAGTTCTCAATTTAAATTCACTTCCTGACACAGACAATAAAAGACTAGTAAGTTTCAAATTCATTCAGGACTTCCATTAACTCTGTATAAACGCTTTAACACCAGAAAATCTGGAACTTTGAAGCGGTCTGCTAGAAATATCTCTTCCCTCCTCTGTCCATCTTCGTAGTTATTTAGCATCATTACTTGATGTTGAGTAGGGTCATGGGGGAGTTTTCAAAGACAATGATTCACTCTTCCATAATTACAGGAACTGGAACAGTCAATTGTTCCTATGGAAATCTTCTGAAAATATGTTGTCTTGTCCCATGGTCTGTGAACCTCTTGGGAATTATTCACACATTCTTCTATTACTTTTCTCCCGTTACTTTTTCCTGCTTTGGTCAAGCAGGAATACCTGCTTGAAACATTACTTGTTGGACACCCTCACAGTGCTTACTCTTTTTTTACTCCAACTGACTAAGCAGAGGACTGTACACATTGTTCCTGTTAAGCAAAGACTTAGATGAAGCACACAGGATCTCTAATGTAAATTTCTGCAGAGAAATGTAAAACCCCCTCTTCCCTTGAGTTCAGGAGAAATGAAATAAGAGACAGCTTCTCTCCTTATAGCTAAGCTTGCTTTTATCTAACTTTCAGACTAAGAGCTTTCTATTTCTTTTCATTTTAGGATCGAAATAGCCAGTGAACCCCATCTGCTCCTCTGTGCCTTGCAATTGCCTTTGTTTTGAGCGGTAACATTTGCCACTGTTTGTGCTGATGGTGTTATTGTTTCTACTACTTCCATATTTAATGGCTTCTTACAGCCTTACGAAATTAAATCCCAGAGCAATAACATGAAGTAGCAAAAATTTAAGCCAACATCTAGCAAAATTCTTTGGTGCTTCTTGACTCGCTTTCTGAAAACCTGAACATTGAAGGGTTCCAAATAACTGGAGACTGTCAGCTTTATTCTTCCTAACCCTTCCGGAGAGTACGCTTACTGATACAGCCTGCTGGGGACAGACGAGAGCGTGTACTGCCAGACCACAGCTGCGGCACAGTGCTCTGCACAGGAGACTGCTTCCACGTTATCTCATTTGGAATGAGCAGTGTGTCTCAGAAACACTCCCATGCAGTATTCTGTTCCACAAACAAGCACTGCCAAAAAAAGCAAATTCTGGAATAAATTTGCCCTTTAAATATACAGGGCATTTTGTACAAAATCAATGGTGTGACACAGCTCAAGATCTAGACTTAGCTTCTGAAGAATGTGAACCTTTGGCTTCCAAAAAAGTAAACTTACACAGAGGGTATCGTCTATGTAATCTATGAAGTATACTGTTCAACAGCATTTTTGCATTTGACTTCTATTGAGCTTATCCTCAGAAATGAGAATTGGAGCTGACTTTTAAAACATGAAGTGTTGGGTGACTCTGAAATCAAACTACAAAACTACCTAAAATCTATATGCCATTAGCCAGACAAAAGGTATTTTTAATCATGAAGTGGTAAATGTAGAGAAGTATGAAGCCTTTTTTTTTTTTCCTATAATGCATAACAGCAAAAATAACCAGTCCCTTAAACGAAGAGGGAATTTGAGACCCGGAGAATGAAAGTGACAGCATGAGGCAGGAGCGTGCATCTCAGGCTGTCAGCACCTCAGGGCTGTGCTCTTGCTAAGGCTAAGCACAAATGTGAGACGGAAATCCGTCCTCCACCTCATCAAATGACCACGAGCACACACTGTGAAGTAGGAGACATGTTCATGCTCCCCTGCTGTTTCCTCTCTATGGGAAAAGAACACCCTTCCTCTGAGTTTACTGTACAGCAAATGCAACACAAAAATCATGCCCAGTTCACTGCATCCATTTTTTTTGACCTGAACATGTTTTCCAAATGCAAACTGAAATCCACTGTGTTAATAACTGTGATGTGCTGCACAGCGTTATAAGTGAGACAAAACTTGGCTGATCAGGTGATGCCTTGCTGATGTGGCACATGTACTACTTCCTTACTGTACTTTTCACCTTTCTCTTTTTGTTTAGCCTCCCTGACTTGATTCTTTCCACCCTGCCATATCTCATTCGCTTTTCATTGGTTGTGCTCCCCGTCTGATTCCACACCATTTGCTCCTTTATTCACTTTTGAAAATGGAATACGAATACAACAGCCTGTAAGTTCAAATAATTCTTTCCAGCCATTTTTACGTTCAAATAGCTCTAAGAATGACGACAAGGGATTGCTGAATTGTCCTCCTCTCCCATCATGACTGTCACGCAGCCTGCAAGCAGTTGGCTGCGGCAGCACCTGGGCTCTGAAGATGCTGAGAAGCCAGGGCTGCGGCAGGTCCTTGGGGAGCCACACTGCCCAACAGCAAGTTTATTTGTCATCAGCAAGATTCAGACATCACAAAGTACCCCTATTTCCAGAAGACCTTATTCACACATTAAAATAAATGCCTTTTGGATAAAACAAATGAAGGAAATTTTGGTAAAATACTGTGCAAGGTATGGACCCAAGGTTTACCATGTTTTCGCTCATAAAAGGTTAAGATGTATTGGCAGAGTCAGTATGTGCATGACATATATACTGCACACAATAGAAGGATTGGCAACATATAAAGAACGGTCGTGGGATAAAGCAGACAATGTGGAGAGCAGGAAATAGGGTGTCTCTCTTCACACTGCAGTGTAGCTTTGCATCCTCTTCAGTGAGGCTTCAATGGTATAAGAATAAAGGGTTTGTGCATCGCAGTGATATTCAGAATTTTCTCAAGGACACCACCCTCACTGAATGGGTTCAAAACTCAGTTGCTGACCAAGAACAAATTGAATGCAGCCCTTGACCAACTAGAGTGACACTGCTGGTCAGAGAAGGAGGAGGGTTTGGAGGAAGAGCATATTCACACCACTGGCTGGGGATCCAGAGGGATTTAATGCAGCAACAAATGCAGATCCCTGGCTCATTCGACACCACTGGGTGTTGCGCAGCACCACTGAGAGAACAGAAAGCACTGCCAGAAATGCAGCTTCCACAGTCCTCCTGTTTGTGTGGATCAATGATCCATCCAGAGGGGATGGGGGCCTGACTGGGCAAACAACCAGAAAGCATATTTTACGAAATTCTGAAACACAGATTTTTTTTCTTCTTAAAGCAAACCAGGATTCAAATATGCTGAGAAATATACAGAAGTCTCAATTATGGAGAGAGATGGAATAACACAAGTTCACAAGTGTTAATGCAACATAATTTTAAAGCTAACAGCTGTGGACTAGTTAGTGAAGTGCCATTCTTTTCGCTGTATCTTTAAGTGCTGTTAAATTCATTTGTCACTTGATGGAAAGCCAGCAGGCTACAAATCTCCCAAGCACCTCTCGCGCTGAATAGTGACAGGAGTATTCTGTTCTGCCATAAGACAACATTTGTGTGTGTCTCTGTCCGAAGTCATACATGCTATTTTAACTCATCTGCCTCCCCATTCTCTCCAGC
Organism: Cygnus atratus; assembly: GCF_013377495.2. Classification (NCBI taxonomy): domain Eukaryota; kingdom Metazoa; phylum Chordata; class Aves; order Anseriformes; family Anatidae; genus Cygnus; species Cygnus atratus. The sequence continues at coordinate 269,437 of NC_066368.1, forward strand.
CCAGGAGGACAAATTGCTCACTGTGGCTCCCTTTCAGAGGCAGTACAGCGCGCAAAGAATCATGACTGAGCAGAAACACAAGAAACAGGCACATAAAAATTCATCACTTTGGCCTCCTGACCTCTTGCCACTGGGTTTGGCAAACCCTGTCTCAAAAAGTAGCACCAAGGGAGAACTAAGCAGACCGGCTGAGTGAAATTACTGACAAAAAATATCTTGGACACAGGAAAACCCCACCAGATGCTTCATTGTCTTTTCAGAGAAGTGGTGCTGAAAAAGGGGGTGATCTACCACATGGCATATTGGGTGGAATAAGTAGAGCCATTGTTTCAGAGCAGCTCTGTCACTTTACTGACTGCAATACAAAGAGGTGTAAAGCAAGATTTAATCCTGACTTTTTAGTCAGCAGATTAAAACCAATCATGCCAGATGTCCACAAGACTGTTTAACATACAGAAAGCTTTTTCATACTCCACAAAAAGTGAAAGCTGTAATAACTTCTTCTTTATTTCCTCTAGAGAGGCCTTTTTCTCTCACTTTTAGTCAGAAAAAAAGGGAGATATTGTAATGGATTTTAAGATGTGCTATTAATTTTTACTCTAGCCTTTACTCTTCTCCCTTTTGAGACAAAGTAAATTCTTTTACCCACCCAAAATCAGACAGGTATGCCAGAGAAAACTGCTGGTATAAAAAGGCTACGATTTCAAAAAGAAGGTATACCTGTAAGACCAGAAAGGGATGTTCTCAGCAAAATTCACCACAGAAGTTAAAGTTCCTCTCCAAAATCCTTGAGGCAACATGAGATATGACAGTATGTTTGTCAGCATGGTGGCAAATAAATAAATGTATAATGGTTTTCCCCCCTAAAACTGAAATTGTGCTTGTGTGACTTTTTGCACATCTGCCTCCTCACACGTGCTGGCCAGCCTGAGGATGTGCATACTCTGCTGCCTACCTTACATACGTGTACACAGGCACACATCAAATTTGAATGGGTCTTGCATGACCCTTACGGCAGCCCTTGTTAAGTTAAACAGAAACCTCACAGGGAGGATGCTGATCCCGCAGTCCTATGGGGAAGGTGTGCTCAGTACTAAGGGGCATGCCTGGGTAAGAAACACTGCCTCAGATGTGGCTTCTGCATTGGGACCCAAAATGTGACCGAGGTCACTGGAAGCTACCACAAGCTCTAAATATGAATGCTAACAAGTGATATTCGCATTTAAAAATACCCACTCGGTGCTTCTTCATTAAGTGTACCTACAGAACTCTTAAACACTCTGCAGAGTTTTCTTAACCTGTTGCTTTCTTCTTTTTCTATTTATAAACAGATTTATCTCTAAAAATATTACCTCAAAGGATATAGATTCAGCAGTTACAGTAATTTTAAAATATATTCGGTTGTCTTCTGACATATTAAAGAAGTGCAAAAAACTTGTGTATTACCCCTTTCTCTGAATTTCCATAGCCAAGAATGTTGTTAAATTCAACAAAAATCAATATATATATTTAGTTTCTTATATCAAATTGCAAATCATTTCTGCATTTAAGAAAAATAATAGACTTTACCTTTGATAAAAAGTATAGAAAAAAAAATCCCTTAAAATTCCAGCATTACACCGACTTGCATACTGTACATTATTTACTAAACTGGAAGCTTATGGCAGTAAGATGATGTCTTGCTTGATATCCCTTATCTATCCAATTGCCTGTGGAAAAAATTACAACTGACATATCTGTTTTTTTTTTCTTGTCACGCTCCTTAACAAAATTGTCATTAGCAGTTCCTAAAACAAAATATCTTATTGAATCACTGACCTAAAACAGTACTACTAAAACCATTTTCTTCATGTTTATCTAGTCAATATCTAAATGAAAACAGTTAAGATCATATGATACTTTTTAGTACTTTCAGAGAAATACACATAAACTTACCATTGTGTTAATACACAGTTCTGAGAGGATGCTCTATTGAACTGTCTAAATCAGCTGTATCCATAACTGCGTAGCTCCTCCCACCAGCAGAATTAATTTTCCATCCTTTAAAACTAGGATGTCACTTCTGGATTTCATATGAGACAAAAGGATAAGCATGTTTTGGCTAATCGTGGTTTATAGCACCGTAAACCATAGCCACAGTTACTAGCCTAGTACCGTGTTCTCTTTCCTGACACTGTATTCCATTAAGTTAATTAAGCTCACTGTTCATATTTGTCCATCCATCATTATCATCCTTATTTTACCTTCACACGTCTGGTACCATACTGGTAATTTTGGACAGGTAGGTCCAAAGTAAAGGCCTACCTTTACTAATGTTTCTATTTTCCCCAGTGTGCAATGATGACTGATAGGTGTAACACACTTGTTTCTCATCTTCGGGCATTTCATTCCCATACTGAAAAGACAAGCACTATAATGAAGATGATGGTATTTTCTTTCTAAGGAAGTCCAACTGGTGACTCTCAAGAAGACTAAGTCAACTAAGCATAAATCTGACTAGGAGATCTCTGCCAGTTAAACACTTTTTTCACCACTATTTCATCCACTTCAGAATTTACACAATTTTAAAATTATAATTCTGCTCCCTCTTTCTGAATTTCTTCAAGCAAGTCTTGTGGGTGGCCTTCAAGATACATTTTACCAATTTTTCATGCCCATCCCTCGAAATGTGACCCTGCTCCTGTGCTTTTATCTGTCTGACAACTTCACACAGGAAAACATGCAGCCCCTCTGATAGCATGAAATCGGAAACAATAGCCTTTGGAAACAAAAGGGGGTAGGGAGGCAGGATACAGTCCAGGTCCTGGCTGATTTTAGCCACAAACAGATGTTCGTAGGTCCTGATACCCTGAGCAAGCTGAAAGGAAAAGCTTGTAAAAGAAATGGACCTTAAAAACAATGTATTGAAGAGCTTTAAATAAAGGCAAAAGGAAAGCAATATGGCTTTCAATGATAAATCTCAGCAAAGAAAACCAAAGTGGTACCATGAATTTCAATGATGCATTTTTCTTTTTCTCAGTGAACTCTACAGCTCATTTTGAAATAGCTCAAATCTAATCTTAGTTTACAAGTCTCCCATATTTATTAAAAGGTTACAATGCATGCATTTTTAGTTTCTTGTAACTAATCACTTTAGCTGGGAACACCCAGTGAAGTCCTGTAATATAGGCTAATGCTATTAATTCAAAAGCTGCTTATAGCTCAACAAAGAGGAATATGCTGAAAGAATCTTGATTGGAAAAAATCTTAGACTACCTCTTGGAACAAATTATGTTCAATCTCCTTCTCTTTTCATGTGCACTATTTCACACTCAAAAAAAAACCACGTAGAGAATCTATGAAGCGCTGTCCTGAATCGGACCAGGGTTCTGTTTCACAAAAGCCAATATGCACCATTTACAAATGAAACAAAGTGTAGAGTCACTTGTCTGACTGAAGTTTCTGCTTTTGTGATTAAAACTCTCTTCCTCTTTCTTGAAGAGTCTGCCATCCAAAAGGGCCTGTGCCATGCTCCAATGCACAAAATACATGTATTCATTACAAGAGAAAAAAAAAACCTGAAAAAATTGGCACAAAAGCGGGTGCATAGCTTAAGTCCTGTTTAGGATAGCCCTCACTTGAACTCTGCACATTTGCATAGATTTTATCTATTAGTTGTCTGCATCAAAAATATAGTGGATAACTAAAAGAAATGTTTCATCATCTGTATGAGGTCAGGTGCAAATTTAACTTGTTAATTTTTAGCATCAATGAAATACAGATGATAAAGAAATAAAGAAATCGTATCTTACTTCACCAACACGGAAATCTGTAGAAATAATTTCAATTAAAAGAATATTTGAGACAGAAGGTATCTAAATCTGCTTAGCAAGTCTGAAAAAATTATCAGTCAAATCTCAAGCCAAAAGTGACCATGCATTTCTCTTGTCAGATCATTATGCTGCACCAAGTTCTTCCTGAACTGAAGCAAATAGCATCTCTTTGACTAAAACAAATCTTCAGAAAGACATTAGCTCTTGATAAGACATGGAGCATCCACCAATTCCTCAACCATTCCAAGAAAGGAACTTCTCATTGATCACTTATGTGGCTGATTCCTCATGCATGATTTTTAATTTGAAATTTTCCGCTACCACTTCCCAAATATTATCTGGGATAGGATTAGGATCATTGTTGTAAATAGAGCAGACTGTGGAGACCAGTATTCTAACTACAAACTCCTCAGAAACCCTCTCTGACCTATCAGCCAGGGCAGTTAAAGGTAGGTTTAATGGTTGTCTAAGGAAGCTAGGTACAGCAAACCTGATGCTACCTGTGAAAATAATTCCTCTTTGGCATCCAGACCTGGCCTAGGGTCTCTAAAAAAATGCAGAGCCCCTCACTCTCCTTCCATGCCAAATCATGCTTTTTAAATACACAGAGCGAAGATACTTGATGTAATTCATTGTAATAGCTTTGCATCCACATGTAAAATCAACTTCACAGTTGGTGTTACTTTTTTTTTTTTTAAATATATCCAAAGATGAATTAATGATATATGCCATGGCATTATCATGGGAGCTGAGTTTGACCCGTTTGCCTTCAGTAAGACCTAATGTCCTTATGACTATTGACTCCTCAAAGCTTCTATACATGTAAACACAGCCAAATGCAAAGTTAAACAATGTTTTCGACGAACTTATTTTGCCAGATGATTACTTGGTTATCATTTACACCCAAGCTGTTAATCTCATTACAAACTTTCTTTGTCAGACTCATTATCTGACTTCACTATATCTTTCAATTCTTTTATCACTAGCAACTTTTCTTTTAGTTTGTCTGAAATGAATGTCTTGCTAATGAGCTTTCAGTTAATGAGGGGCTTGCTCGGTGCTCCCTCCTTTTGTCTTGTACCACAAGGTACCACAGGTACAAATCTGTCCTTCTCTTAGCATTCCGCAATGTCCCAGGTACTCCAATTTCTTCTCAATCAACATTAAAGACTGTACGCTAAAGATGGACAATTAAAATTGTCCAGTCCTTCTAGTTAAAATCATCTTCGCTTGTTAGTAAGACTACTATATGCTTCATAATCTTCATGTGCTGAGTGTATTCAACTGTTTCTTCTAGTGCATTGACCAGAAATACATACAGAACATGTCTGGTATTTCTGAAACACCATTTTCAGTTTGTTCAAGTATATGTAATAAAAGACTTAAATTGCTTTTTGTTCTTCTTTCTAAATGGAATCTGGTTAGATATAGTGAATTCCTGATCCTGATGTAAATGCCTAAAAGTCATGCACATAGCAAATAGCCCTCCCAACTAAAGGAAAGAATAATGAAGCACAACAAAATGGCAGGAGTGATAATATAGGAGGAACCCAATGCCCTACTGATCAAACCCACTTTTTTTCTGCTGGATGACCGTCTCCCGTCTACAACCTGTTCAGGCACCTCTCTAAATCTCACAAAAACTTTGCTTCAGCCAACATGCTGTGGCCACACCTGTGTGCTCTGAAAGTGCTGCTGTCACAGCCATGGTGAAGGTGAACAAAGAGCAGAAGACAGTGAGCCACCCAACTCCCACTTACTGATTTAACAGTAAGCACACACCACCCAGGGGACAGGAGGCGCAAAGCTTTCTTCCTTTAAATTATACAGAAACATGTCAAGTGAAAGAGATTTTCAGCACATCCAAGGAAAACATCAACTCTGAATTTTTTACTGTTAGATGTAAACAGAACTCTCAAACATTTCACTTGTGTCCAACACTGATAATCTGCATGAAATTCAGCGCCTGTTAAAACTACAAAACCAAAGACAATTAAAAATAAATCTTGCTGTTTTATTCAATGTTATTTACAAGGAGATAATATTTGAAAGTGTTATACTCGATAAGACTCCAACACCTAGTGAAAAATTCTCATATTTACATAGAGGATATTCATTATACATTATTCTAGGCTTTTGGGCCTGTCTTCAGATATTTCAGAGAGAGAAAATCAAAACAGATCAGGGTTTTGAACGGCATTTAAAAATATTTTTTTCTTGATGAATGTTAACACTATACATACTCGTGCATTGTACTACTGAACTATATATAATAATTTGATTTCAGAATTGTATCAACTAAGCAACCAGTACTTTTTGAACTAACTGTAACATGTTTTACTCCATAAAAGACATCTATAAATTCTTGGAATGATACTCAATGTGCAGGAAATTCAACTGCCAGTGTTCATGGATTTTAAAATTACCATTACTAAACCACAATAAATTAGCACACAGAGTTGCTCAGTTTAAATACTGTAATATTACAGGTTTCAGTGCAAATTTTATTTTACTTCTGAGGAAATTATCAAAGGCAAGAACAAAGTTAATGGTAGCAGCCTACACATACCCTTCTGTATCTTCAGTGAACATTCATAGTTGAAAAAACTACTGTGCAAGTTATTGGCAAAAAAATCAAGCAAAACAGCCAACTGTATAAAAATCATTGGGAAAAATAGCCTTTCATTTCAATTGTCACAGGTTTTCAGCCAGAAATTCTGACAGCAAGTGGTCAACTCAAACTATTTGCTAAAGCACATACAATACACAATACCAGGCAACTGTTTGGGACTTCTGCAGAGCCTAACTACAATAGAACTACAGCCTTTATTTTATCTATCCCTGCTTTTATTGTTTGTCATTGTTTCTTAGAGTTACTCTGCTGTCAATATTTGAAGAACAGAATCCTGTCTTGATATTGATTTGCTAAAGACTTTGAATCACTGTCTTCATAATGCATATATTTTAAGGTAAGTGCATGCAAAAGGTGGAGGTGAAGCTGCTTATTGAATTAAATCAATACAAGACACCAGATTGGCAATTATCTGGTATTCATTTTATATGATGTAAAATATCCACTAAACAGAAAGAAAAAAAAATTTCCATCTCACCTTGGCAATTTCTAATTCAAATTTCTTGTATACTCTCGACCTTTGGCTTGCTTAAGTTCAGTTGTTGTCACTCTTAAACATTTAGCACATACTTGACTACTCCAAATGCTAGTGAAGATTGGGTTGCATAATGCTATCTTTTGTGATACTTGTATGGTTCACACTGAAGGGCACAGAAAGAATAGCAATGGCAGCTACAGTCTGGAGATGTGCCTCTAAGGGGAGCTAAGGGCAATGCCACAGGGATTGCATGACTCAAAAAAAACCCACCACAACAAAAAAAAACAGTGAGGAGGAAATACAGTATTCATATGAAAGAACAAATCTATCCAGGTTATGTTTGTGCTTCTCAAGCTTAATGACAGTACTACAGCTATACTGTGTTCAGCTGAAAATGCATCAAAAAATTAAACTGTTTAAATTTTCAGGAAAATGTTAGTATTGTATGAATAAAAGTAATCTAGAAATAGCATTACAGAAACACAGAGATTTCCATAAGGTTAATCCAGTATGTGCATTTCTTTACTGTCTCTATGAAAGCGAGGTAATCTGAATGCCACATAAAAGGCTTGCTAGAAGACAGGAATTTAATGTAACTATCAGCAATGGTACCATAATCTCTACCAGACTTTGTAAGAGAAAACCTTTTAGTGAGGTTGGAGAGTAAACTAAAAACTTTTACTTGTTTGAGGGCTACATGCTGGTATAGAGTACATGGGTAGGGTATCACTGACAGATGGTGCGAATCTTCCTATAGCTACCATCCATCATCCCTAAACTTCACCAAAGCAAAGTTACATGCTGTTCAGAGCTCTGCTGCATTAAGTGGGGATCAGGAAGAAGTTTTTCCTCCAGGGAGCTGATTTCATAGCATCATAGAAGCACAGACCAGTTTGGGTTGGAAGGGACCTTAAGGACCATCCAGTTCCAAACCCTTCTGCCACCTTGTGCCCACAGGGAGCCCGCGGGGTCGAGGCAGCACTGGCTCCGCAATGGTGTGCGGTGGGAGGGCTAGCCCCCACATCCGTGGCATCATGTGCGTCTTGATCAGCCCCAGCCCTTCACACAGCATTTCTGCCACATTGGAGGAGCAGCTTCCAGGGAGCACAAAGGGGCAGACCCTTCACCTGCTTTTTGGGTGCTATTCTATGGGACTACAAAGTGCCATTAACAGAGCCTGAACTCAGAATTCGCTCTTACCACAATGCCACTTCATGTATACATTTTTTTCAACCTCTATTAGAAAGTGCTGTGTAGCTGTTAACATTTATTTATCCCACTGGAACAGGAAGTTACAAAAGTATTTGCAAAGTCAGCACCAGAGAAGTGGTCCTCTAACTATCCAATGACATGGAAAAAAAAAATCCAAGGAAATGGCAAAAGCCATTTGAAGCCAGATGAAAGATCCTAATGACTCTCCAGAAATGTCCATCTGGGCAATTCACCTTGTTCTTCCAGAGGAAGACACTATAAAGGAATATGATAATTTTTGAGTATTTTATTGGCATACTCTTTACTCATTAAAGGAAAAAAAATCTATTATATGATTGTTGAGAATAACATCAGACTGTATAGGTCAAAAATTGACTGACATCACTCTGGACAAGCATTATTGAGACACACAAAGGAGCTGTTGTGCCTTTAAGCTTATGGTACATTGCAACGCAGTAAATGAAAAGCCACTATTATGAGGGGATGTTTATGTCAGTGTCTGAAACAAATCTTCTTTCTACTAGAATAATGCTGTCTTAAATTGTTAACTGTTGATCAGATAAACAACATGTGATAAAGATCCTATAATCTCTTTTCATAAAATTCATTTTAACCCTTTAATGGCTTTATATATTAAATTATGACATTATTGAGCCCTGCGAAGGCTTTTAGTAGCTCTAAATAATATCGTAACAGAGCTCTTATTTAAGCAGTAATGCAAAAAATCATGATTAAATTTTAAATAACATAAAGATTAAATGCTAAAATTTTCACAAGACATAATGTATCAGTCACCACCAAGAACTTGTCACAACCTCCCACCCTCTTCACCAAGAAAGCCTATTTGTAGGGCTTGCTGTAAGAAGGAACTAATTTGATTTCCATGGTCAGCCTGCAAATTTAACAGATGTTTTATGCAGTGCAGGATATGCAGAACCTCTATGGCACTGTATTACCAAGACCAAGGTGATGCTATTTCACAAATGCAGCTTGCACAAGATATACTCCTAGTGGTCCTTCAGTCTTTAGACAGGACATGTGGAAAGCAGAATGGTCCCAACATCATTTCAATACTTCTACCTTTTCAGTAAGTAGTTAAAACAAATGGTCTTTGGATGAGGGGAACATTTAATGCTGCACTGTTGATCTCCTCTCCTAAGCCTCAGAGATGAAGTTTAAAATAAAGTAATTTACTGCTTGCTGATTATCTGAATCAAGCGACAAGAAGACACCGGACATGTTTATGAAGTCAGAACAGATGGCTGAAGAGTCCCTCCTTCAAAGCCCCCATCTCTCAGCAGGACTTAACAGGTACAATCCCTGCTAACCAGATCAGCCTTTGCTCCTTGCCAGATAGGCATCATTGCTCTTGGCTGGGACAAAACTATAGTTCTCCTGAACAACATAATTTCTGTGACAGTCCATCTCCTTTATGCTGCACAGATGCTTGAGCAAGACTGCAAGGAAATGGTCCAGGCACTAATGTGAGGAGAGGGAGCTGGGCACTGTCTGGGGACAGGTCCTCACGTCACAGGAGGCATTCCCTGCTCAGGGGAGAAGAGAAAGCCTGAACTAAATAACATTCGCTTGTAAGGCAATCTTAATGCAGACAGCTCTGAAGAAGCTGGAGGAAAGAGAAATAGTTAAAAATCTAACTCTGCCAAAGTGCTTTATGTGTAGGCCTAAATTGTAAGGCTACAAGCCAACATACAATGTACTCAACACCTTTATCTTAATGACTTCATGACAGAAATTCCATTCAGAACCAAACTCAGGAGAACCTCAGAGAAGAACCTTGCTTCTTCTCTGCAAGAGACAATTCAATAACTTGCTGATAAGTAAATATACAACTGTGGAAATATACAAACAGAAATGAGCATTTTGTAATTTTTATGCAAGTCTGAGTGGGATGGCCACAAATATAAATAATATCAAAATGGATTTATGGAGTTATAATTATATATTCAGAAAGGTGTTAATAAAAGGAAAGACATGACATGGTCACAGGCAGGAAAATATACTGAAGCACACTGAATTTAGTAGGAATTTGTCTACTGAGTTACTGGAATTTGCTTAAATTACCACAGTTGAAAGATTTATTCTGGAAAGTAACTCTGTTCTGATATGTGTTTTTTTTAAACTCAAATTGGAAGATTTTTTTGACTGAAGACTGCACATTTTATTTACTCTTATTTATAATGTTTATTTGCATTAAACCTTATCAATATCTTGTTTTGTTTAAGGCAACAACCTGGATCTTGAAAAGAGAGAATGAATAAGGTTTGTAACCATTCAAAAAGCTGAAACTTGAGGTACTCAATCCCTGACAGCTTTTACAGATAATAGTAGTATCTTTTTGTCATATACTATACTATCAAGGCATGACGAGGTCCTGTGGCCATTAGTCACTGATACAGCAGTAGGGCTTAAACTACTTAATATTGGAGTCAATAAATACCTTTTTAACCATTAAACTCGACAGTAAAGCTCTTCTGAGCTGAACAAAGCAGAGCAGCTTTCCAGCTGCAGCAAGGCCTTAAGGCAGCACTGTGGTGTAACAATGGATGCAGAGCAATACTGCATCTTGCAGCTCTCACACAAACCAGTTTGTCCTGTGGGAAGATGATGCATTAACTGTGAAAGAAGATGTGGTATCTGTCTTTTACTCCGAAAGCTCCTGTACCATTGTTACATAAGAAAAAGAAAGCCATATGAATCTAAAGATTTTTATCTGTCCCAACAGGAAATGATAGTGACCAGGGTTAGAGTTAAATCCCAAGTGCATCAGCAAACAAGTGTCTGTACACAAAGGTGGTTTCTGCCTACCTTATACAAATGGCCTACACAAATAAGCTTTGTATATCTGGAACATTACAATTTGTCCATTCTCCATAAATACTACATTTAGCATTAGTTACTGGTAAGGGGGTGCTACTATCAACTTTTTTGCTCCCATTATAGTAATGACAGTTCCCCACCCCCCAGCACTAAATCTGTGTCTAAATCTAAATAAAAATCTTCCTCCCCATCCTGATCGAATATCAGTCTTAATTTCTGTGTTCCTGTGTATACTATAGAGGCAGATATGATCCTGTTCCTTGATTTTCATATGGATGCCCAAACCCTTCTTCATTTTGTTTTTTGATAAGCAAACAAAATATTGTTCTAGATTACAGCCTGTAATTTTGAAAATTCCCAAATTCCCCTTCCAGGCTTCCACTAATGACAATCACAATACGTACATGTACACTTTTTTTTTTTTTTTTTTTACTATGAATGGGTGCCTTTTAGATACTAGTGCGCAATTTGTCCATAGACATTAACACTTTGTATTACAGTAAGAACCAGTAAAAATCACATGTTTCAAAAGAATGCTTTTTTTCTTCTTTTTCCAGGTACACAAAATTGTTTCAAAAATTACATAAATTTGGGATGGTGAAAAAATATTATATGGCATCTATTCAGGTGATATTTGGCCTCAACTCAGTTGATAAGTTTTTATACTGGATATAAGCAGAAAAAAAAAATCATAGTTGGCTTTAGTTAAATATATATTAGGGGTTCTCACTATGCATTCTAATACTTCATTTAATTATTTAAATTATTGCTTCTTTTATAGAAATAATTTTCAAGTCAGGAAATTATTAATGTTTATTTATATGTATGTTTTTCTAGCTACAGCCCCTGCAATATGATAAACCCTCTTGCCCTGTGTGAAAAGAGCAATTGATTACTAAAACTCTTAAAGGTAGGCATGCAATGAAGTGCTTTCTGTATTCTGATTCAAATGCTTCACATGTTACAAGACCCCGGGCACTGTCAAAGTATTTGGCAAACAAATGTCAGGATCTGTTTGGTAATTAGCATGTCATCAAGCAGAAATTAACCTGCAATCCCATTAGGTAGATGAGCATTGTTAAAACTTGGAAAGTTGCAATGGAGACCTGGAATCCGGCATTCTGCTAAGACACTTTTTATATGTGAATTTGCAGGAAGCTTCAGCCTCTTGAACTAGACAGCTTGAGTAAAGCTTCAAGGTTTCCCTGCGGATATTTTTGTCTTCTATACCAGGAACAACAATCCTTGTGCTAAAAGTGATCCGCAAGCCCATGACAAAAGATGTGCCCTCTCCAGGAACTTCCTTTTTCCCCCTGCACCTTTCCCTGCCATTTAGTATATAGCACAAATCTAGGAACTTGAGCCATTCAGAAATAGTTTGTCCTCAGAAACCACCACTTCTCCCAGAACAGCCCCACGGGCCAGTACATATATCCGTGGCAGTAACCTGCAACCAGTGAAAAAGAAGAAGGTTTCAGGCACCCAAAATGTCATCCATCACCATCACTGTAAGCTAGGTGATGAATGGCAGGTGTGGCAGCAGCCAGCTCTGTCCCGGGCTGTGCGGAGACGAGCGCTGCTGGTACCGCTGTCACCCGCCGTCAGCCAGTGCCAGCTGAGTCTCCCAGCTGCCAGTTGCTGCCACGCAAGGCATAAAACATACACTCTGAACAATCACAGCAGCAGAGCCCAGAGTATAGGCTGCATTATTAATTAGTTTAATGACACTCAGCCCTATTAGAAAGCACAAGATAATTGTATTTAATTTGTGTACGTTTTAATTATGGCCCAAGCAGTGCCAAATTTGATCAACGTATCATCTTTTCTGTTCTGCTCTGTAACCATTTTTGTATTAATTTGCATCCGAAACAGGAGGAGCTGCTAAACCCTACTGGGAGTAGAGTTCTTTTTAGTTTTTAAACACTGCCATCTTTCACATCATGATGCTGTGCAAGACCTCTGCCTGCTGATAACAGTGTCATCTTTTCCTGTGGCCACAAATTAAAAGCAGGTTTACGACCACATGCTACTAGACCCTCTAGGGCCCCAGAGGAGGCAGCCAGAGAACAATTCATTCACTCATCCCTCCCCTTATCCATGATGGAAGTAGAAACAATTGCATCATTTAATTTACTATTGCAACAGGGATATGGCTCATTGGCCCCTCGTTGTTTTGAAGATGGATTTAATTAACCTCCTATGAATCTTGCCAATAAGCATGGCAGCATCAGTATGGAACTGGAAATGTTGAAAAATCAGTTGGAGAGATGGGTCATCAGTATTTCTCAAGCTAGCTCTGCTGAGAGGACTTATGACTATTACAGTGTTACGGCCCCAGCAGAAAGCTAAGGAACATACTGAGTTAATACACTACTGACTTACCTCTGGGAATCTAAGCTCAGGTTTGACTTAGACTACTGAGAAAAAGAGGTAATTGAATAATTCCTAATAGCCACATATATCTTTAATACAGAAGCCATTTGCGATCACTGGAAAATAAATAATTGCAATTAACTACACTGTTAAGTAAATATACAGTCCCTTGGGGAAGCAATCTGCATGCTTTTATAAGTCTGGCTACAATATGAAACTCATCACGATGTCTATGAGAGTAATTTATAATGAACATTTAGCAGGTGCCTCAGATGGGTTGCTGCAATTTACATTCATTAATAAAACTGTCCTTATTAGACCCCAAGTTTTATGCATTTTAATTTAATAAATCTTTATTACATGTTCATTTTACATTTGATTTTGTTTCCAAGATGTCATAGAATCAGTTTAACTTGTAATGAAAGTTAAAATCTTTGAGACTAAGTTATTTACAACGACCTATTTGAAAAGAGAAAAAGAATCTAGCATCTTAAGCATTTCTGACTAGAATAAAAACATGATCTGAAGTTTGCAAGCTATTAAGAATAATTTATTTAATTAAATGAAGGTTTATCTTAAGAATAAAGCAATGTGATTTTTCTTTTTGTAAGGACGGCTTAGTATCACTTAACTAAAGGAAGAAGGGAACCCTGTTACAGTTTAAACTGACAGTCATTATGGAGCAAGGAACACATTAATTGAAAAATACAAGAAAGAACAATTCCTTTCATAAAAGGGCTCTTTTCCATGATTTGTAGCACTTTCTTAGAAGCTCTTCTAACTATTTGAAGATTTAATAGGATGTTATGAAGTTTGGGTAGTCTTGGTTCAGTCAGATTTAGCCAAGCCTTCATTAATTCGTTGCTTTTGTAAGAAGGGATCTGTCTGTGACAGCATTTGCATACCTGTACCTCTTTATTTTGTCCTGCTGTAAAAGCTACAGGAAGAGTGTCTGTCTTTTCTCAGCACAATTAAGCATTCTTCAGTGCAGCAATCACCCAGAAGACACATACCTTGTCTCAGAAATATGTAAGAGGCCTTTTTTGTCTGAGTCAGATTTTGAGCCATTTAGAGGCATTACTGCAATGTTTTATTGTGTGTGAAATGACACCTTTGTTTGTCTAAAAATATTTGTTAATCAGTTTCAGTTCTTGCAGAAGAAAAGATAAAAATTGGACTTACAAACATAGGTGTAAGCCTAGAATAGACAGAAATAGTTTTCTTAGCTGTCAACAATTTTCATTTCATCAGTTTTTCCAACCCTCCCAACTATATTCAACAAGTCATCACTAAAGAGCAATAAAGTTTGAGATCAGCATCAAAATACGCACAAAGCATCTGAAAAAGTGTTTTTATTGCTGCGTGCATATTCAGTATCTGTTTTGGAACCACAAAATAGACTATGAAATGTGTACTACAGGCAAGTTTCTCTTGCAGATTTTGCAGCTGTAAGGAGAATAATATAAAATCATCTCGTTATATGCATGAACACCAAAGACTGAAACATAGTTGTGAAGTTACACTTCATAATCCAAACTACTAATAACTTTACATCGGCAATTTTTGACTACAGTTTTTCATATTCTATCAATAAAAAAGAAGACTTTTCCATATGCTTTATTGTTTTAAGACCTAATTTCAATATTTGTTAAATGAGAACTGGTGGAGAAGTGTAGACATACAGCTGTTCTCCATATCCCATCCAGCAAATGGAGAGATGGGGTGGAGCTGTGGAACTGGAAGCAAAACCTTTAGAGGGATGAAGAAAAAAAGAACAAGTGAGCTAGAGAGAAGATTGGGTGGGCACAGCCACAAGCAAAATAAATGTCTTGAGAGAAGCAAAGTGTATTTTTCATGGCCCTAAAGGCAGAAAAATTCAGGACTGGGACAAGAAAGCACCTAGGTAAACAGTGATGGTTGAGGGCTGAGATGGGGAATCCTTACCCAGGCAGCTGACTCAACATACAGATGATGTTTGCAGGCTCTTGCACTTTCTAGTTGTGAGCTCACTGCTGTATCTGATCCAGTTGCTGGGAAGATTCCTTCCCTGTGTCATTTCTCAAGCTGTCATTCTCTGAGGTGCTTCAGATGTCACCTGTTCACCTTCTTAAACATACTTCTGCTTTCTGCTAGCAATTGCCCATTTCTCATATGAGCCAAGACTTTCTGC
Organism: Cygnus atratus; assembly: GCF_013377495.2. NCBI lineage: Eukaryota > Metazoa > Chordata > Aves > Anseriformes > Anatidae > Cygnus > Cygnus atratus. The sequence continues at coordinate 284,952 of NC_066368.1, forward strand.
AATTGCAGCACCAAATCACTACATAGTTATTCATTTTCTCATTCTGTTGCATGTTGCAGTGGGAGAAATCATAATTAAAGCAGGGAAAAGAAAGACTTTCATCTTTTTCATATTTTGTGGCTAAGGATTTTTTGGATAAAGGGGCTTCTTCATGCCTTAAAATGGTTTTACTTATGCCCAGCACCAGACAGCTGTGATGCTGATTGCATACTTGAGATGTATTTTCATTTTTCCATTGAAAAAGGATCCACCTGAAAAGTTTGAGAAGTCTCAGCTGTTCATATAAACCAGATGTACGGTTACTACAACGTATAGGTGATACCCTGCTATTTAGGAATGATTTGGGACACCATGAACATTCTGGGCTGCATCAGGAGGAGTGTTGCCAGCAGGCTGAGGGGGGTGATCCTTCCCTCTGCTCAGCAATGGTGAGGCCACTTCTGGAGCACTGTGTCCAGTTCTGGGTTCCCCAGCACACAAGGCACGTGGACATACTTGAGAGAGTCCAGAACAAGCCCACAAAGATGATGAAGGGACTGAAGCATCCCTCATATGAGGAAGGGCTGAGATACCTGGAACTGCTCATCCTAGAAAAAGAGAAGGCTCAGGGGTACCTTATCAATGGTCTGAATACCTGATGGGAGGGAATGGATAAGATGGAGTCAGGCTCATTTCAGTGGCGCCCAGTGACAGGACAAGAGGCAATGAGCACACACTGGAACACAGGAGGTTCTCTCTGAACATGTGAAAACACGTTTCAGTTGTGATGGGGACCCAGTACTGGTATAGGATGACCCAAGAGTCTGCATTTTTGAGCATATTCAGACCCCAACTAGACATGGTCCAGAACAACCTGCTCTAGGTGACCTGGCTTGAGCAGGGGGTTGAACTAGATCTTAAGAGGTCCCTCCCATTGTAAACAATTTGCGGTTCTTTGCTTAGAGCTGTTTGAAGATCCAGCCCGTTTGAAGATACAAGTAAGGTCTGGACCAGCACTAGTAGTCAGGTTCATAGTCTGATTGGAAGAGTAGGACCAACATAGTCATTTTTAACCATAATTCAAGACTCATGAACTTGAAAGAGCACATTTGCTAAGCATGGGTTTCCAGAACATATTCGCTTCCATTTCTGAAAATGCCTTTTAGTTCCCCAGTTACAGATTTGAAATATCAGCTATTCTAAAAATATTCTATAAATATTCTAAAATGCTTAAAGTCATAAGTATCATTATGATATGGATTTACTAAAGAAAAAGGTTTCTAAATTTTTGCTTCAATTTATTAAATTGCTTAAGAATATATAAACAGAGTTATAGCTGGATGAAATGCCATATGCAAAGTTTGTTTTCTGAAATAAAATAAATTGTATTAAAGAGAACAATATTCCAAAGATATAGAACATGATATAAAAATACTTTAGTGCTTCAGATACCATGTTATGCTGTCCACTGCCATACTACAGATGGTTCACTTATCCTGCACTGAAGAATTCAGCAAGACCTACAAGAGTTTACCACTTGGGTATAGCTGAGATCCTGTATGTAGATGTATAGACATCTGACTTTCATTACTGCCTAGAAGATGCGACGTCTAATCTGGATTTTGAAAGGGAGGCAGAATTGTCCATGCCCACAACTAACTAGATGCTGTATGAACTTAATTTCATAATGCTATGTCAATACTTTTAATATAATCACATTACTATTTTTTCCTGAATGCTCACTTGTCAAAGCAAAAAAAAAAAAAAAAAAAAAAAAGCTTTAAAAAACAGACTGCTGTGTTTATAACAATAAGAATGTACAAATGCACATGCACTTTTCCTGATGTACTCAAAGCATCTTCTGCATGTAACACCCAATTAAAAAGAATATACACACACATATTGTGTAGGCCAGAATTTGGAAAAATCCTAGTTATAGCACAAAACTCAAGACTTGGTAATGAAACAAGTGCAACCTGAAATGCTCTTTCAGGTCTGAGTAAGATCTAAATCAATAAAAAGGTGATCATCGGATTTTTTTGAACATTTGTTCAAAACAGAGATATGCCTTACAGTAGGGGGGCAATGTTTTGTAGATGAATACATCACAACCAGTAATACTCCACAGTCTCTCAAACTTTCATTGGTAGAAGTACACTTGGTAAAGAGATATAATGCTACCACTGTCTTTTTCAAAACTAAAGACTGTATTGTGCCAAGACTGTACAATCAAATTAAAATTATATGATTTGTTGTAGCATCAGCAATATGGTATGAGCTTAAAAAGTCATGTTAGAATGAAGTCTTTCCAATTTTACTAGATAATACAAGAACCAATGGTCAGAGGTGGCAGAGAGGCACAACGCAAGTGAATGATGGAATTAGATACGCAACTTCTCTATGAGCACTTATTACCTTTTAAGAAAACATTTAATCATCAATTCCAGCTATGTCTTATCAAATGGCTGCTTGACAGAAGTCTAGAAAGTAAGTATCTTGTTGAATGTAACCCATTAAGTAGATAGAGTGGGTGTACAAGCATGAATACCTGGTTTTAAGATGAGGACTTTGCTTCTTATTCTGCAGGCTGAGCTTGAAAGCTTTTGTAGGCCAGTATGACTGGAGCTCCAAAACAGCATTTCTATTGCTGTCTTCATAAATTTTCATATATATATTTTCTCACTCTCCAGCTATCAAGTTACTATCAACCCCAACAAAATGTCTTTTACTGAGGGAAGAATGAAAACTTCTTTTTCTTGATACAAGTAAAGGCTATGGTTTGCCTTGAGCAAATGGATATTATGATTAATATGACGTTCTCCTAAAGACCTGATGTTTGCATACTGAACCTTATATTCCTGATTGTAATTACTGGAATTGGGAAGCACACAGTTATCCTTATTCTTTTCTTGGGAGTACAAAGAACTTTATGAGACTTTTGAATTAGCAGTCTTTGCCAGAAACAGTTTCATATTCCCAAACTGTCAAAATAAACCCAGTTTACTAAGCCTGACTATACTGTCATAAGATGGACAAATAGGATTAGGAAGATGTATAGGCAAGAGTTTCAGTGGATAACTGTTTTTGTTTGTTTGTTGTTGTTTTTGTTTTGTTTTGTTTTAAATACAAAAATAGAGTAGTTCTCAAAGATTAATAAAGACTGCTATTGTGGCCAACTGACAGCAAAAATACTCTTCCTAGTGGCAGACCCACCTAACACTTGAAAAATGATTTAAATAAAGCAACTCTGGTAAACTGTCTCTTACCAAGTTAGAAGGAATAGAAGGAGAAATATCTCTACCAACAGCCTGGCCAAAGCTGTTGTCTGCGATGCTCTTGGCTGTTGCAGTGAAATAGTGACAGGAATTATCTCCTGAATGATGTTCTGCATAAACCGCCAAGTTTCAGCAAGTGGGCAGGCTAGTAAGAATGAGAACTCTCTCCATTTTAAACATCTGCTCTAACAAAGGGGAAAGGGCACCTCTGCATGTTAAAGACACAAAATGACAGCCCGTGTGGGATGCCAGTGTGTAGGCAGCCCCACAAATTTACCAACGGGGGTCAAGACCCTCCCACTTGCACTTCCATAGATCTATTTGAATTAAGAGGCAAGGAGAGATTAATAGGACCAATTCTGCTTCCGCATTTATGCTAGTAAGTGTTTGTAGCACTCACAGAAAATAGTAGATGCTAATCAGTTATTTCAATTAAAAAAAATACATATGTATATAAAAATGCTAAAAGCGGAGATTTGAATGGCCTTGGCAGCGTGAAGCCTTGTGCCATCTACAGCGGTCACAGGTGATAAGCTGCTTGATCTCAGGGACTGACAGAAGAGAATTAACTTACTGCTTGCAGTTAGACATTTTATTTCATTCACCTATAGTAATTTTATCTCCTTATTTTCTCACATCATCAAAAAGAATCCATCCTCCTCAATGCTTAGTAATAAAACACCTCATTTATCCCTCCACAAACATTAGATCCCTCCTTACCCTTAATGTGCTTTAGAGATTTTAGTATCCTAATTTTATGAAGCTGATAGACAACCAGCCTTGTTTCATCTTAGAACCTCCTAATATTTACCCTATTACACTTTTTGAAGAACCAAAACACTAACTCATGATTTTTACGTTTCCAGAATATTCTTCAACGTCAGTCTGGAGTACACCTTGTTGCTGCTGGAGATTTCTTTCAAGTCAAGCCTCATCAAGCCTCCTTGCAATTCAGTTTTAGAAGATAATTTCTCAACAACAGAAAAACTACCTTTGTCACACGCACTGCTGCAAATTTGCATTGTATTTCTGATAACCACTGTCTTACAATGGCCTATCTGTATTATGTTTAAAACACAGGGAGAGCAAAACTTCCAGAAAAATTATAGGAGAACCATCATCTACGTACAGAAACAAAAAAAATTCATGTTTCTATGAAATGCTGTGACAATGCCTGCATTAGAGACACTGACAAGCTGATTTAAGCTAGAACGCGGTCAGATATAAAAGGTTACAGTAATTTTGCATATGTTGTAAACACATCCAGAACAAGCTGGTAAGATAAGTGCTAGAAAACACCTGGAAGCAGTGGGTAAGTAACTAGAATGCTCTATCTCATCCAAGAGATCTAGCATTAAAAAAAAAATCAATAGGCAAATATTTGAATTTAAACATCAGTAAAATACTAAAACTTGGTCAACTTTGTAAGTGTAGGATTAACTAAATTTAGAAAAAAAATCATAAAAAATCAGAAAAAAAATAAAGTCTTTGTGCATGCATACTTTAAAAGGATTAAAACCTGAGGAAAAATAAATCTTTCTTTTGTATATATTGCATTGCTAAAGGAATTTCCTTCTTACTAGGCTTATTTTTGGAAATGCTTAGAGCACGAAAGATGATGAACTGAGGATGTTTAGCACTAAAAGAATGCAATGCCAGCATGACATATGACAAGCAGCAGTGCAAGAGTGTAATTTGTTGGTCTGAATTAATCTACAATTGATCTTCAAAAAAGTGGTACTTTCCAAGAGGCTTGACTACAAACACAAGATTTTCTGGATGTTTTCCAGTAACAAAGTAGTAGCGTTTATCAGCTCTGTCTGTCCTTAGGCAGAGGGATGAACCTCACAGTTCAGCCATGTAGAAACATCAGGATGTGTAAGGATCAGGCCCCCAGACCATATGACCAGAGCACACTGGGAACTGGTTCAGCACATCTACTAGGAAGATGCACTCATGCTACCTCAGCACTGCTTGGCCAATGATAATGTTGCTAGTGCTTTAGACATATGACTTAGGATGAAAAGAACGTCTCAGCAGCGTCAGACAGGCATTCGTAAGCTGAACACGCAGACATACTAGAGCATTCCCCATTTCTTGCCATGCAGCTCCCGTCTGCATCAACCTGAGAAAACCTGGTAGGAGACCCTCCAAGAGGTTTAAAATGCACATTGATAGGAGCCGGGAAAGTCCATATGCTTGACGTTGAGCAGGACTTAATCTCCTCAAACACACCTTCGGCCAGAAACTTCTTCCCCAGAAAACTTGACTAAAATTCAACTTTCTCATTGTCCTGTTTCAGAATGAGGACAACTTTGAAATGCTTTAATATGCTGAGCTGTAGGTAGTTCCCTGAACACCATCATACCAAGCAACAAATTATGCTCAAGCTATAATTCAAATATACTGTGAAACAATTGTATTTGCTATGCCTGTTATGCTACTGACATCCTATTTCTTTCTTGCTGGTTTATCCCTCTGGACAACACACTTGTTAATGTACATATGGATCTCAGAATTGCCAGAAGCCTTTACCTGTTTTATTGATCCCCCCTAGATTACTCCAACAACAGTAAAGCAGATTTTCCTAGCAAGGAAATCAATGACTTTAGATTAAGGTTCCCATAAAATATTTAATAAATTATATATTAATGATTTATTGTCTATTAATTGTGAATTAACACATGCAACATTTTTAGCATCTGATTTAGCACACAGTCCTTCAGTGTCTGGACTCCACAGCTCCCAGATTCTCCCTTTCAATGGCTTAAGAGAGAAATTCTTTAGAAATATACTTCATTCTTTGTGTTTGGTATAGGCACACTCTACATTTCCACAACACATCTATCAATGCATCTTCCAGTGTCCGAGTGTTCAGCACACTGTGGTCTCAAGAGGGAATTCAAAAGGTCAAAAAGAAAAGCAGAGATAAATTTAGTAATATATACACAAATATGATAGCTCAATGGATTAACCCTTAAAGTTCCTAGCATTAACTCCACTGCTGATAGTCAAATAGATGTTTCATATCAGCACTTTGCAATGGCACACATTTAAAATGACAGAAGGGGCCAGGAAAACGATCCGTCTATGCACAGCCACAGGCTAACACTTTGGTTTGCACTAAGCATTACATAAGGCTAACCCTAACCTTTGCCAAGTTTTGTAACCCATCTAAACATTAGGAAACACTTTTTTACTGTGTGGATGATGAAGCACTGGAACAAATTGCCCACAGAGGTTGCGGAGTCTTGTCCTTGGAGATCTTCAAAAACTGCCTGGACGTGGTCCAGGGCAACCTGCTCTGGGTGTCCCTGCTTGAGCAGTGGTTGGACCAGATGGACCCAGAGGTGCCTCCAACCTTAACCGTGATTAACATTAACCTGTGATTCCGTAATTCTATGGCCTTGCTCAAGGCACTGCGCCCTCTGTTGACTTTGGAAAAATGGCACAGCTGAGAAGCACCATTCGTAAACTAGTTTGTAAATTGATTTGGGATTGCATATTATATACAATCAAACCATTAGGTCCTATCTGGTACAATACCTGCTAGAGGCGGTATGTAACTCCAAGCTTCCAAATTATACTTTAGAAACTGATCTGTCTCATCGGTGCCCAGACTTTATTGTCAAAACAGTGTGCTACACACTTACTATTGATTCATTCGTGACTGTTCTGGTGTCAAAATGCTGCCAAAGACATTTGGCTTGTACCACCACTTCTGTGTAGTAAACTGCACGAGCCATACATTTCTTAAATCTTTTGTATCTTCTGACATACCAGCAGTTTATAAACTGTACCAAATGCAGACTTAATGTGACTTTAATTGCATATGTATATGTAGAAGTGGAAGTTTCTAGACCAACTTTAATTATGTTTAACTGATGTTGCAATTGGTCTCTCATTATATGATCATCTAGCTGGGTCAAGTTCTGTTTAGCGGGGTATGCTACTTGTCAAATAAAACAACAGAAAATGTGTATTACTCTAACATCTTTTGAACTCACGATTGCATACATTTTATCTAGGAAGAATGGGTAAGTGAGTTTCATTCATCTTCAAATCACACCTTTTACATAACCTTGTGTACTCGTGTATAACAACATTAACAGACATTGGTGCAGCATTCGTAAGATGAAAAGTGCAGTGTCAGGATTCTAAATCTCCTGTACCCTTACCACCTTACCATTGTGCAATACACTCAGTATGCATCATATGTGGTTAGTGACGTTATTCTGTTAGGAGCAGACTGCTTTGAAGCTCACAAATACAAAAGTAGAGGTCTTAATTTATTGTTAATAAAGAAAGCATTCTCTGCAGGTTCAGTTCTGCAAACTGCGAGGCAGTAAGTTCGGAAAAACTTACAGTGCTCTTTGTCAATGCAGGGTGTAAAAGATAACTCTGCAGGATCATGATTGATAGAGATGTTCTCAGACTACACATTCTCAATAATACTGCACTACTAGTGAGTTAAAAAAACCAAACATTTCAAAAACAAGTTGCCTATAACATTGATGATAACTATGGGAACAACAGCATTGGAGGGCAGGATTTAGTCTTTATTATATGTTCATCAGATGAAGCTGCATATTCCGAATCAGTGACTTGAATTCGTGTTCACTTATGCTTTAAGTTTGTTGGTTAAATGACTACAATGTATAAAGGATTCTGAGAAGGAAGTTATTAGCTACATATACTGTGCTGTAATGTCAAACTCATATTTTTCAACAGATGAAGGACTAATCATCATGTAAGGAATGAGAACTGTACTGTACCTGTATGAAAGGTATCCAGCTTTTGACATACAGGCTGCTTACTTACTTCCTGCTACTTGATTTACAAAATAAAAGCTTTTGGTTTAGAAGATACATGCCTATCCCCAAGGACACCAAAAAGACACTGCAGCTACTGTGAGAATTAAAGTGGGAAATCCATGAGATTAAACTGGTTTTCAACCTGGATATTATTTTTGACCCCAAGCTACCTGGAGCAGAGCTTTAGCGATGAGGTCAAGGTAATCTCAGCTCATGATGAAAAAGGTTTACTATATTCTCTTTGCCTTTATACAAATCTTCCACTCACCCTTCCACACTCGGATGTTACTGTCACAAAGGTTTACACCAATGTCTGCTCTTATTTTTGCAGTGTTGAATTCTATTACAGAAATTTAGGAAATTTCTCAATTTTTCCCCCCAGCAATTACAGTAAAAGATTGTGAGATTCACTGTGAGCTCCAAATGTATGACAAAAGTCACAAACATACAATACAAATGTGGTATCCGTGTCTGAAGCTAAAAGAGATTTCAAAGATGCCTATCAATGAAAGAGGCTCTTCTATGCAATGTGAAGACTCCGGGTCTCATCTTAGATGGGTAGCCATGTTTTTCCCTTTTCTATACACAGGACCATGAACAGGTAGTATGGACTCTGTAGCCCATTTGCATTTACATCTCGCTCTGCATGTAATAATCACTTTACACACCACTACTTAGAAAAAACGCTGATGTTAACTATGTTCTTCTCAATTTCCTCAGCAGTTTCCCAGCACAGTCATTTCTAGTTACCTGTCAGATGTTCTTGTTGACAGTATTCTTAGCCAAGCTTGATGTTAACATTAAGATTAGTTCAAGTCACTTTTAACATTTCCACAAAAATGAAAATGAAAAATGAAAGTCCTACCTCTACTACTGCTTTGGCATCCAGTCTAAAATTGAAATCTCCAAAGACGAAATATGAAACTTTCTCAAACCGCTGATCTATAATTCTGGAAAAAAAAAAAAAAACAAAAAAAAAAACAGAACTGCCATTCAGCTTTATATATATGTGAACATGTACAAACGCGCATATCTTACTTCTAAGTACTATCTTAGAAATAATTATTGGAATGATCAAAACTACCAGTTTATACTGAAACAATCTTCTCAATACATTAACCATGTTTCTGGACTGATCGTCCTTGCTCAGGCAATTGTGTCCAACCCCGTTAAAATAACGCATTTGAATTCCCCTATCTGTCTGAAAGAGCAATCTGGAGGAATGCTAGTTTGCAGAAGTTAGTAAAAAACAATACAAAACCAGCACTTGGGCAACAGAGAAACCTTGAGGGCATCCTAGAGGTACTCCACACCTTTGAAAAGTTAAGTGTATGTGCTTTGGACTGGGCAACTAAGAATTAGGAACTCCAAATTGGTAGTAAATTCAGAACTCACCTACCTTCAATTCTGTGTTGTGTATTTATGTATCTGTAGGATTGTGATCATAACATTTACTAGCGTTTGTTAATACTCTAAGGACTATAAGAAGAGTGATTTATTAGCGCTAAATATTACTAATCACGTCTGATACTGATTAAACTACACATTTTTTCCTAGCTTAGTTATGGTTCTCTGAAAGGCAGTTCTCTTGTCTTGAAAGCAAATTTTTACTGAGATTGTAGCTAACACCTAAAATGTGATCTTTCCAGATGCAGAACAAAGATTAACTCTTTTCTCAAGCCTTTGCTCAGTAATAAACAAGGAGATGAGGCATTATTGTTCATCTTACAAATTTTGTGTTATTAAAAATTGTTATTGTATTATTAGTTTATCTATTATTAGTAACACCTGTTTGGTACTCCTAACAATGTGCAGTTTTACTTGGTTCCAGAGATCTTGACATTCAGAAATCCAGTGAGTCAAGCTTAATTTCCAAACAAGAATCAATACAATTAATTTCCCATCAGTAGCTGAGGACAATATGAAATAAGTGAAATGTGACTGTTACAGCTACAAATAAAATACACAGACAAAACCCACAAAAAATGGACTGATACACTAGATGCACAACATATAAGAAATAAGGAACAAATGTAAGGCAATACATTATGTACATCCTGGGAATACATAAATATGTAAGCACTATGATGCCAGAAACCCCCAATGAGCAAGAGGCAGGGACACAAATAGATAGGAAAATGATGACAAAGTAGTACACAGTAAGCAGGCCTTCAGGAACAATACTGCCCAGCAAGGAGGCATTCATTTTAAATGGTTTTAAACCTTTTAATGTATGACATCCATTTAGATATTTCAAAGCTGTAAAGAAAGATACAACATTGGATTTACAGTGAGATACTACTCCTTTTACAAAAAATCTCACATTTTTAGTCCACTGTAATCTATTGCACAAGGAATATTATTCAATTGAAAAATTAATGTGCATTGGACCTAAGGTAGTGATCATCTGAAGTGAAAACTCTTGTAAAGACTTTTCTGGTATGAAAATCTCAAATCCTCCATTCAGCTGATAAATTATCGCAGGTACTGTTAATAAATATTGTCTACTGTCAACTCCTAGCAAGCATCAAGAAAAACCTGTCACTCTTGACCTGTACGTAACATTAGTTTGATTAGTGCCCTCCTGGCACATTAAAGGAAAATGAGAACTTAAAAGTTAAACCATTTACATTACCTTAATCTGCTAATACTACAATTGCTAGATCTGATATGCAACTTATGCATAAGAAAAACTGATTTTGCTGCAGCAACTTTCCTGATTCATATCTTAGTTTAACTTTGCCCATTGCCATTTATTGCTGACAAAAACCTGAGAGATATTGCAGGAATGACATCAAGGTCTAGAGAAGGCCTCTCAAAACAAATTGATATTATGAGGATGATGTCTGAGATTATATTATGCAAAGACAGCTTTTCCAAATAAATAGTCTGTTCCAAAAACAGCCAGTTAAAATGTCTGCTAACCAAATTAACTTGAAAAACTTCAAACAGTTACTGATAAACAAAACAGCTTATTAGTATGTTTCTGAACAATTAATTAAAATTTAGTCATTTCGTGGTTTTACACATTACTTGATTTAAACATGATTTGCATACAAATGAAAGCCAGCTTTAAAATGGATAGTTTTAACCAGTAGCTCCCCTTGTAGTTTCTCTTGATGGATATTTTAGAAAAAGTATCTCATGACAGATTGAAATAAAATAGTCCAAATGTTACTTCTCAAGAATGATGTTTAAGTGGCTTCCAATGTATCTCCTTTTCACAAGTGGCGAAATTTAGGTGTACAGTAAAATTAACAACAGTGGTACAAGGCATATACATGTATCTGTACTTATTAAATGATCTGGGATACCTAACAATAAAAAATGCCTTAAATGACTCAACTAGATGTTTATGTTTGTAACATACTATCCTGGCCACTGGGACTTATTATTAGTTCAAGAATTCCCGAATTTTTGAATTATTTCAGCAGTGTGGTACTCTGATAGCTCTAATTTGAAATACTCACTGGTGCCTGCAATTCCATTGAATCAATAGCACAAGAACTATCTCGATTATGCTTTTAGAATCAGAATCAAGTTAGCAAAGGAGACAGCAATAAAGAAAAGTACAGCAATATTTCCTCTCCCAGCAGCAGTGCAGGAATAATGTCCAGCATTAGGGGGATTTGGATAGAAATTGTGCACTGTACCGTGAAAAACTGAGTTTCACCAGGACCCAGGATGCACAAAGAAGATGTTAGGACTGGAGCAAGAACTGAAAAAAAATGTTTCATTCCTTGTTTCTGCATTCTAAGCCACAAATATATAGCTGATAAAGTGTACAAGTAAATGAGAATTCAAAAGACTATATTTGATTTTTTAAGAAAGAGCACTTGCAAATGAAGTAGGAAGGCTTCAAAATCTGTGCTATTTACTTTGTTATTTGTTGCTAAAACAATACCCTTGCTTTAACCATGAATCAAATAATCCTTTAAAAATGTTGCCATGAATCAGTCAATGGAGTGATAAATCTGAATCATATAAAAAGAAAGCAGCCAACCTATGTCACCAGTGCTAATTTAATGCTTTTATTGGGAGGACCTAGTGCTATTTCTTTTAACTTGTACTTGCTGACTATCAGATTATCCAGAAGGGCTTCAACGTACTTGAAGACTCTATACATTCCTGTACAACTCTTCTAAATAGCCTGTAACAAAATAGGTGGCTTTCAGGTAAAAATTTCATGACTTATGAGAAGCCACAAGTATTTAACTTTTGCCAACTAACTGTGCTGTTTATTGTGACCATACCGGGCTGTTAAGAGATTATAGGCAATCATGACGTACCCAACGCAAATAATACAGAAAACTTTTCAAACAGACTACAAGTCTTCCTTTACAGAAAGAGATGTCTTTCCTTTGTAATGGCTGGAAGAACATTTTCACTATTCTAATCCTTTGTTCTTGCTGCAGAAGGTATTGCTTATGAAAAAAGTTTATTTGCACATATAACATGAAAACCAAAACCAAAAACTTCAGTGCATTTTAGAAATCAAAATAACAAATACAATATGGCAAATAAGGACCACTGGAAAAAATGCCCACCTATGACAGGATTTATTGCTGACCTTCTTAAACTCTAAAGTGTGCAAAAATAAATGCCATAGATGATTTCTCTTCTACTAGTTCCAAATACACAGTGCTTATAATTGCATAAGAAATCCTTGATAATATCAATGTGCATAATCAGATGAGCATTTCCTCACACTTGGAACACATTACCTAAACTATTTTGCTTATTTCCAACTAATTCTACATTTTTAAGTCATGGTGCAACACTGAAAGTCTTTTGGACTGCTTGGACTATTCTGTTTTTTTTTTTTTTTTAATTTTGTTGTATTTTCAGACGAGACGAACAATCCGCAGATGGTTTCTAAATCAGTGTTGAATAGCTTTTTAGACATGACACAACAGTACAAGAATAAAACATTCAAGCAATTGTAACTTTCAAGTAACGTTTCCAGTCAAAGTCACATGCTTAAATGTTTTGATGTCTCAGATCCATGGTTCACTCCGTTTATAAGGAAGGAGTAAACTTCACTGGTAAAGGTAGAAATTAATGTTAAATTACTATAGCAATTTGTTTGCTGAAAAATAAATATGTTTAATTCTTTTTTTTTGGGTCTAATAACAGCAGTTTGTCTTACACTGGCTATCAGCAGCTGCATTACAAAGCCCGAAAGGTTACTGGTGCTACACTGGACATGTACTCACTCTGTTCTCGGTAGGACTACTAGGAAAGCTACCTACTACTGATCAGTGCTTTGTAGCCCAGCAGTCCCCTCACACATTTTCCAAAAGATCTCTGACAAAACCTGTTATTTTGGATGCACCAGGAGAATTACAAGAAAATGCTCAAACCATCTGAGCTATGAAGCTTAACAGCTTCAGCTCGAGCTAAATTGCCCTGCCTGTAGTGATCACACTTCCCAGCTCAGACCACAGACCCATGCAATTGGCAAACCTAACCAAAAAAAAAATCAAACAAATGCCACAGTAAAAGCAAATGTTCAGGGTTTGGTCTTGGAACCCAGGATATGTCAAGTTACTTCAGTGAAAGGGTGTACCTCTAAGTCTGGGTGATACTATCAACTAAAAGGACTGTGAAAGTTAAGTTGATTCAAAGCTCTTTAGGAGGATATCATATTCTTATCAAGACTCAAATGAGTAAGAGGTAGAGGTTCCTCTTCTTCCTGATACTCCTGGAGATCTGGGTCTAGTTATTAATTTTAGTCTCTACATTAAATATCAAAATGAATGTTAGTGTGATCTTAAAATGACCAGTTCCGTGTTACTGGAATCATTGAAATCCTTCTGTAATTTACTTTTGCCATTTTGAAGTACTCATAGTCACTGCAAATAAAGATACTTTATAAAATGTACCCTCTTCTGTAAAAGTCATATGGTGTACTGTATGCATGTTTCACAACACTGAAATTCAGCCAGAAAATACTAGGGCAAGCAGAAACAGTATAGACTTGTACTTGCTTTCTTACTTATCCCCCTCCCATACTGTCACCAGAAAGAAGAAGAAAAGGGAGCATCTAAATATCAGCAATTTGATCATGGAAGAGAGCAGCTGAACATGATTCAGTGTGACAAGAGGCACTGTGATTTGGCTAAACCATTTCTCAGGGCACTTTGTAAGGAGGATCAGCAGCATTATTCCTTTAATAGCCATGTCTAATGCAATAGCCAGCTGGGTTTTGTCCCAGACCAAGGTATCAGCATCAGGTCAGAAGGTAACATTCTGTTTACACGATTATTTCCTAAAGCACTTATCTTCTCCGCGGTGTGAAAGTTGACTTTTCTGTTTGTAAGGGGGCCTAAAGAATTGAGGGAATGGGAAAAATTAGCTACACTGAGCTGGAGCTGAATGGCATTAAGTGGGAGGTCTGAGAAAGGCTGTGGCGGCACTCAGCAGGACACCTTATTAGCCGCGTCATCGCAGTTCATTCAGGCAAGCCATACCAGTGTCACCAGCGTTCCCACACAAAGACAAAGTTCTTCACACAGTCTATAAACATGCTTCCCTGGCCAATTCATCCTGACTTGACACCGCTGAAAAGAAGGGCTTGAGGGTTCTTTTTTTTTTTTTTTTTTTTAAACACAACAATAACATAACAAAACAAAACAAAAAACTCACAGCTCTGCCAAGCAGGCTGAATGGAGGAGAAGGAGGGACACTGTCACATTGCTTGGGAAGAAACAATCCAAAGGTCAACCCATATTTTATTCAGTGAGCACATTTATGTAATAACTAAATGTGTTTAAGCTAAATACTAACTAGTATGAGAGCTTCTGTATTTCTCATACAACTTACGAGGTAAGAAATTATCCTTCTGCAATCTCTATATTTTGGTATATTATTCATTCAGAGGGATTAAAGACATGAAAGCTGCTTTTACAGAGAAAATGTGATTGCCTATATATAGTACCCTTTCCTAACTAAAGGATGATAAAAATCACAAACAGCTATGTACACGACAGCTGAGTCTAGGTGCAGCAGTCATTTCTCAGGTTAAACTATTCATATTGTTTAAAGTTAATCTAAGCACAGCTCTGGACCAATGGTTATTTTGATCCAAATTCAGTAAAATCAATACTGGCATACCTGAGCCTCTTCCTGAGACAGTAAAACCTTTCCATGCTTCAGCCAATGGATGGGTGCAGTGCCCAGGGACTGCCAGGAGCCTGGCACCGAGGGGCTGCCCGCAGGCTCACTGCAGGCCTTGGGGAGCACGGAGGCCACTTGGCCTGTGCCCCTCCGTGGAGCCCTGCACCTGGCTGATAGCATGCACAGCTTGCATGGCAAGAAAGGATCTTACCCCAGAGGGGAACGTTTAGAAAGGGATAAAATAAAAGCAGAAAGTGACCTGACTGTCCCGTTGGTGGAAGCTAAGAGCTAGTATGAAAGCAGCAGGAGAACTATGGATAAGAAGGTTATATGCACTTTCTTTTCCATAGATCTACAGTGCCAGAGGTAATAACAACTCCCGCAGTGACTTCTGGTGGAAAGGCCAGGAACGACGACAGTGAAAATTGTCTTCTACAACCACCGCCGTGTTGACACTGAAGATCAAGAGACTGGAAATGTTAGGTTTTGGCTACAACAAAAACAGACACAGGATTGCTACTTGGTCTGTCAGATTTCTGTTATTCCTATCCTTGTTACTTTTTCCATTTAAGTTTTGGCCAGAAAGTTCAGCTTGCATACCTAGCCCTCGAGAAGTGGCCTGTGGGGATCCTCAGTAAACAATCCACCTCTCCACCAAAAGCTTTAGAGAAAACTTTGAAAGACAGGACCTTGTCAGCTCTTCTGAGCATTGCTTCCCTTCTGCAGTACAGTCAGCACTCAGCTTGCAGCACCTTGCATTCCCAGGTACGTACTGAGAGACGAATTCCAGAAAAAAACATCAGTTCCTGTATAAAAGTTACCTGGGTAATGTGTAAGTGTGCCTCAAAAGACACGAAGCAAATGACTTCATTGGCATGCCTAAGGTGTTGTAGCACTGTCATTAGAAAGATAAACTTTATCATATTTTTGTGCCCTGTTCTTTCGGACATAATAGCTCAAACCTATTAATAACACCAAAACATCTCAAAAGGTCAAGCAGCATACAGCAAGATGAAGGGAACTGTCAAGAAGCTTAGGCAATCATCTTAGCACTCAAGGCATTTGCCAGGGCTGTTTAACTAATATGTGATGTTCACTTTTAATTTCAATATAGTGCCATTTGGGCAAAAATGCTGTATTTTTTAATTAATTACAATGTCAGCATCTATTAAGATTAAAAGAAAGACCACATCAATAATAAATACTTAATCCAAAGAAAGGATTACAAGAAGAGCAATAAAAATCAATTTTTAGAGCTGGAAAATTGTGACTTTTTCCTCACTTGACTGGTATTTTCATTATATTGATAAAACCATGATCTTACCTGACACTGACATTCGCCTAATGAAATAGCAGCCATGTATAATGATGTAAGTACTTGTCAATTTTGCTACAGGAAAATACAATACTACGGCACTGGCGTTACATTACAAAGAAATTTTCTCATTCTCCAACTGATATAAAAGAAAACAACAAGAAAAAAACAGAAACCACATGTCTTTTTGAATCTTTTATTTTATCATGGAAGACTAAAATTCTTACACATAACTTCTGAATCCCCTCAGTGTTGGTAACACTTGGTCATAAGCAGACAGCAGATAACTGCCATGTCTTCATCTGTATAAAGACTGACACACAGCAATTCTTGTTTACAGTTTTGCACAGCTTGGATGTGGTCGAGTAAAACAAACTCTGTGTTCACCTAGTGTTAAAAGTGCTAATGTCAAGCCTTAAAATAACTAGGATCCATGGCAATAGGATACTGATCCTCTAACTCTAAAATCTGGGAAAAGTATTTTTTATGACAACTCTAGAAAAATTCCAAAGACAGACACCGTACCTCTGACACAGTTCACCAGTGGGAACAGTGGCAGAATAATTATGAAATCTTGCAAGATTTGTACCTTGCCATACCCTCCCAAGACTGGCCACAGGTGCCTTTCCCAGTCCAGCCTCCTGGGGATGGCTACATGGGTAGAGGGGGCAGCAGAAGGTGACAGGACGCTAGCCATATCACACCACTGGGCGTTGCTAGCAACTGAAACCGACACGCTATCATCTGCTTGCCTGGGGAGCCAGCTAGGCTCAGACAGACCGTGAATCAAAAACAAAAACAACCCCGTTCTTGAAAAGCCTAATACAAATTATTAGAAACACAGAAAGTCTTCACTTGCAAAGGACTCAAAAATGCTCAACTTAAAAAAAAAAAGCTAACAAGTAACAAATTTTACATACTTACTCATTAGCTTGGGCATTTAACTCTTTGAAAATCACACTACAGTGGACTACTTAGTTAAAGGAAAAAAACAAAGGGTGACATGACAGAAATATTTGAAGTGCTAAAGAGAAGGAAAAATTCTCTCTTTCAAAAGATTGAAAAATCAGAGCTGCTAGCATTTGACCAAGGAAAATTCTGGTGGATACAGAGATTGCAGGACCAATCCTTTTGTTGTAGTAAGAAACTGAAACATCTTAACTGCAACTTAAACCATACACTGATGGAAGAAATATAAAGAGGCTTTCATTAAATGTGAAGCAGTTACAGCTAATTACCTGCCAGTTCATGAAGAACTTCTGCAAAGTCCGTCTACAGGTAGTTCAGCACTTGAACAGACACACAGACAAGCAGCTAAAAATGCCGTAACTTGTATATGGTTATTTACCTGTAAAGTATAACCTGTATCTTTCCAGAACACAGCACACAAAAGAAAACAACCATTCTCCTACAGTGATCCTACCTTCCCTATGGGAGTAAAAATGATGAAAGATGATTAATCACTTAGTGCCCATAGACTCAAATGGTAGCAGAATGGAGCTCTTTCAACCATTTCTTTGTTTTATAACTATCAGCTCATAGCATCATTTTACAGTGAGCATTCAGTGGCTTGTAAATAAAATCACAATAGCAATTTATTTTCATTTCTCTGCAAATGAATAAAAATTGGATCAACAGCCCATATAGATTCTTTTTAATTAAATCATAGCTATCCTGGAAGATTATATGACTATACGATAGAACATTTCAAAAGGCCCAAACCACAATGAATGCTGATGTGAGTGTCACCTTTAGCTAGACACTAATGACTGCTCTTTATCTAGCTTCCAAATCTCTAAGGAACAAATTACAGTAAAAAGAGAAAACTAATCCAATGGGAATGTGACATGCCCTGCAATTCTTATATAAAGGCACTTTCTGAGAAAAATCAAACTGGCCACAAGTTATTTTCAGCCACTGCTTCAGATTTCTTTTTTAAGAGTTTTTCTCTCTTCTCTTCAATTGTCTCTGTTTAATTACACAAATTATCTTTTCATACTACATCCAATCTAGCCTGTAGTTGCATCAGCTGTATTCTACTAGAGAGACAGGGTAGACAGCTGAGGCTGCTCCAGGAGAACCTGTTAATGGAAAACAGGTACAAAGGAGCAAAACCCTTACAAAAGATGAGGTGAAGGCTTAGAGTCCTCAAAAGCAGACTTGGCAAATCCTCTACTGTAATCCACACCATAAGACAGTGAGTTTGTCTTTGTGAAAACTATTGTCAAAAACAAAAACAAAAAAAAACAAACCCAAACCAAACAAAAACCACAACCCTCCAGGAAGTCTCAGTGCTTTATATTTTTTAAATCTCTTTTGAAAGAGACACAATTCTGTTCACATTAGGTAGGCAAACTGAAGTGTGACTTAGCATATCCACACATTTTTTTCTTTAAGTGACACGTTTCTGAGCACCTGGAAGTTATTAAAGTTCTGAATTTTGGATTGCTAATTCTCCAATTAGATCTTTGCTTGCAAACCAGTTTCTGCTTGTACAGATTTATGTTTGACATGAGAGAAAAAAGAGATCTTTTATTTACAATATGAATAACAGACACCAGAAAGGCTTGTTATAATAGTCCTGATAATCTAAACCCTTGGACCTGTTCAGTTATTAATAGAAAAAAAAGAAAAGCCCCAAACACAGAAAATAAGTGAATGAAGGTAAACTTGCCAGCTAGGACTATCAAAAATCATCATTCATGTAGTGTGTAAATGTTTAGCATGTCCTTAAAATTATAATCATGTATATTTTTTGTTACAATTCATACAAGTAGAAAATCATTTTTCTGCTAAAAATATAACCTAAATCAAATTCAAAAGGTGTTTGTGTAAACAGGAAGGACATGAGTTAATTTTTTGACAACCATGTCAAACAAGCAAAAGTTCGAACCAATAGAAAAACAAGCAAGGAAAAGTGTCTTTGACTTTATTTGACAGGCTGAAAGTAACAAGATAATTTTGCTGGATTTGCTCTTTAACGAGCATATTATACAAACACGTTAATTTTGAGAGCACTTAACCTTACTTTAAGGGGGGGGGAATGATTAAATATTAATGAGATGAGCCTCAGGGTGTTTAATGAAAAGCTGTCTTTCTGAATGTGATCTAGGGTTTTAAACCTTTGTTAGAAGACATTTGGATAGAAGGTTTATTTGCCCTGGGAGTGCATTCTTTCTGAATACATAAAAAAAATCACTAAATGTTTGAAGACACATGATTACAGAGAGTTTTCACTTGACATTAAAATCACCGTTGAAAAAAAGAAAAAAAAAAAAAGCAGGCTACTCCTAGAATCTTCTCAAATGACCCAGATCTTTAGAGTGAAGTTTTCCTTTGCCTAGAAACTAAGTGGCTTTTCTTTTGCTCATTCAGCTGCTAGTTCTGGGAAAAGCCCAAAAAGAAACATTTAGATTGGAGGGGTCTTTGAGAAGATGTGACAGTTGACTGATGAGCATCCATAAAATGACAAAGAATAGTTGTGTGGAGCCGGTGCATCACATCGCCTCTCCCTGGGAAACTAATTGCTCTGAATTGTTAATAGTAACATTATTTTTCTGGCAATCATTTCTTTTGAATACCCAAAATGAGCATGAAACAGCTCCTTTGACTGGACATAAAAGTTAAATGTCCCAATGTTGATCAAATTAACTTCAGCTATGTGACAATGGACTATATTTGTGAGAAAATAATGAAGGGCACAAAGGGGAGCTTTATGCCAAGATTTCACAGTTGTAATGTAAAAATGTTTCTGTTGAACTAGGCCAGGGAACATTTCAATAGGAAAACAGAAGAGCACTGTCACTTTCTTAAAAAAAAAAAAAAAAGAAGGAAAAAAACCATTCATTTTATGGATCTGAATGCTCTAGATAATTTCAGGAAGTTTAAATGGCTGGCACAACAAGAACCACAGTATCAGGCTAACATCTCACATCCCTGTTCCTAGCATACTCTTTTCTAATACTTTTAAAGGACACTATCCTATGGTTTCTACTCAATTTGTAAATTCAGCAGACATTTTTCCCTAGCAAGGATCTAAAGTACATGACTAATACAGCAATATGATTAGTTAGTATACACATGCACAAGCATTAATTACAGCAGATGTATGGAAGTCTGAAGTAAAACATAAAATTATTTCCTTTCTTAATCTCTTATATAGCTTAAACTTTCCACCTTTAGAAAATAAAAAGATGCAAGTATGATGCAAATAGGGCTGCCTGTACATGTGAATTAACCAAAATGGGTCTGGAAGAATTTCTTTTTGCCCTAGAAAATACACCATGGGTGTTCTTATTCTGATTTATAAAGCAACTTCAGATTTGACTGCATTTGTAACTGGAACAATGTAATTGACTTCTGGGAATTTAGTTTGGGTTTACATTAGAATCGACTCATTACAGAGACCAATTTTATACATATACACTGTGTATGTATTTGTAAATAAACAAACATTTGCTCATCACTGATGTAATTCTAGCTCTATTAAAGAATCTATTTATCACCATATTTTCTTCACATTTGCTAAATGGCAAATGATAAAAACAATCTGGCCCAGCATACACCAGCTAGTTGTCTTTAAAAACATTCTCCTTGCTGTATTATTCATTTTCTAATTTCAAAAAAGCTAATTTTAAAGGTAAATCACTTCATAACACCATTGCAAGATTAAACCTTTCCACTCTCAGAATATGTTATTATGGTTATTAATAGATTCACTCAGGAGGAAACTTCTAAAGACAACTTTAAAACATTCACTCAGCACCTATTCCCTTTTGTCTTTTTTTTTCCCTCTAACACTTTCCCTTCTCAGTAATTTAGATATACTGAGACGCTTCATGCTTATGTGCTAAAACCTTGTGTTACAGTATGTGTTAAAATAATTTTGGGAAACTGACTTCTCTGATTTTAATAGTTAAGCTAATTCATTCAAGCTGTATTTGCAAACTTTCTTGGTTTTTGTGTTTCAAAGTCCTGTGATAGCTTTTACCTTACATGAAAAGGCTGTACTTAATTCATGTTTATGAAGATGCAGAGTTAACAGAACCGCGCTTTCACTTACTCCCACAGTGACCTAAATCAACTGTGAGAAGGTGTTTCTGCTTCATTCAGTGAAGGTTTAGCTCATTAAACTGTTTTCCTTCTCAGTATTGTTCTCTGGGTTTGAACTGCATTGCTGTTAAATGCTCTTTAGCAGTTTAAAGGCTTTAAAGGAAAAGACTTATCAGTCTCTGTTTTTAACAGCACTAAATCTGCATTATTAGTTCATGCAGATAAGGGGATTTAAAAGCTCAGCTTGAAACCTCTCTCTTCAATATTTATCTGACACTGCATAGCTCCAGTAGCTCAGCTGGAAATGTAGATCTATGAAGCTTTAAAAAGAGATTAAAGCCAAGAAAAGAAGTACTTTTCCCCCTATAGACATTCTCACTTTCCCTTTTCCTACTGTCTGAAGGAGTGATGGCAGACAATGGTCAAAGATGGTTCCCAAAACCCTCTGAATAGGGACACTGTTGGTGGTAGCATGCATTCAAAGTGAGCTTCAGTGTATTGTCCTCCCCAATCAGCAGATCAGAATAGAGTTTGCTGGTGGCTGCCAAAAGGTTAGCAATGCCGATGAAAGGGGTTTCCCATTATTCACTGCTCTTACAGAACTCCCCTTTTGTGCGAGTCAGCCCATCATTTCACTATGGAGGTCCGGATCTGCGGCTGGCTGCTCTCTCAAAATGAACAATTCATCTGAATGCAAACTCACAGTACTAGTGTGCAACCTAAAATTGAAGGTTTTCTTTTCTAAGGACAGGGGAGTTGGGGCAGTTTTTGGCAGTGTCACATTTTAGTGATATACCATCATGACATCTTTGACCCACAGCTGACACTAATACTACAGTCGTATTACCTTACTCCTGCCAGGGCATCGTGGGAGGTCCAAAGCCAAAATTAGCTAATGAAGCACACTGTATGCTGTCAACAAGTGTACAATAAATAATGCAAAAGGTTTATACAGGTTTGCTAAAGTTCCCTAGTGCAAAGCATAAGAAAAGGAGAGGAGGCCAATGGAGATTAAAAAAAAAATATATAGGCCTTTTTCACACTGATGTATGTAACAGAACACACAAATCTCCCAAACTACTGAAAGTAGAACCTGAACTAACTGTGGCTTTGTCCTCTAAATAAAAGATCTGTTATTGTAAACTACTGCTTGCCACCTATTTACGAACCTTCCAAGTGCCTAGTGTTTTCTGATGATTTGAACAGCTTTTACATGTGGTATCACAGAAAAACAGATACAAGACCAGACATACTGGATTATTCCTCTTCATCCTTGTATTATCCCCCCAACGTGAAAATAAATGTCTATTTTGGAGAAATTCCTACTTAGCCCTCTGCTGGGGTACACAGGAAAAGCACATATATAGGGGAAAAAAACAGTATCTTTTGTTTAAGTATCATCCTAACTAAGATAAGACTTCTGGAAAGAAGTAAAACTTTGGATAGAAAGTGATTGAAAAGGTATTTATACCCCATACTACATTTCAGAATGTTTTTCAGTGAAAATTTAGATAGTGAATCCAAGATTCACAGAATGGTTGAGGTAGGAAGGGACCCCTGAATGTCACCTGGTCCAACCCCTGCTCCAGCAGGGACATCCAGAGAAGGTTGCCCAGGTTCGTGCCCAGGCAGCTTTTGAGTTTCCTCCTTGGGGAGGAGGCTCCACATCCTCTCTGGGCAACCTGTGCAAGAGCTCTGTCATCTGCACAGCACAGAAGTTTCCTACTGTTTAGATGGAACCTCTTGTGCTCCAGTTTGTGCCCATTGCCTCTTGTCTTGGCACTGGGAACCACCAAAAAGAGCCTGGCTCTGTCCTCTTTGCACCCTCCTTTCAGGTATTTATAGACACTGACAAGACCCCCCTGAGCCTCCTCTTCTCCAGGCTGAAAAATGACAACATGGCATACACAAAAACGTTTTTCAGAGCATAACTTTGGTTCAGGAGCAGCCTTAATTTCTAGGCTGCTGCAAGAGACAGCCAGAAGAGTAAATTGTAATTTGCTGGTGAGGAGCCCTCTCTGGGGAGACGCTGCATGTACTGCATGCAGGGAAGGTTACAGGCAAACGTGAGAAGGAAGAGACGCATGGAGCACGTCAACATGTCCCTCATCTCAGCCCACTTGGCCACGGTCTAACTGAGGTTGAGCAGCAACTCTCACCTGCTCTCCTTCCCTCTGCTAACCCAAAGTGTGTGGGGCTGGGAGGCACGGCTGTGCTTCAGGGACGGGCGGCAGCAGCCCTGCTGCTTGCTCAGGCCTGGCCTCGGGGAGCTCTTGGAGGCTGCCAGCAGCCTGCAGAACCTCTGCCGGGACAGCCCCGCCACGCGGGGGGAGCCAGGGGTTGGGGCAGTCCCCAGAAAAAACGTGGGGGAAATGGCAGTGCAGGGGTGCTCTGTGCCGTGGAGGCAGGCACCAGGCTTGTTCGGGCAAGGGCCATGGGGCTGGGCGTAAGGGCGGCAGCTGCCTCAGGACACCAGGGAACGGGGCTTCATGGGATGAGCAGCAAGTGCACACAACGCCAAGCTGTCGGAGCAAGAGTTCCACGTACCAACTAGCGCATCCTGAAGTCTTAGTGCAGACAAACCAGCATGTAACAGTTTTCACTCTTAGAGATCCAAACCCCTATGTTCAGTGCAGTCAGCAAATTAGCATGTGCTGGAAGCTACTGCTTGCTTTGTTATCCTCAGAGCATGTAATATTTTTAAATCTCATGTTAAAATGCAACATTTTTCCTCATGTAAATACATCTGTAAAAGGAGGAGATACACTGGGGTGATGATGCAAAATCTAAGAGAAGGGAGACAGGTACACTGCCAAGGCACGATGACGAGAGGGTGATACACAATTTCCAAAGATGCCACAAACTATTCAGATGTACTCAAAGAAAATTAAATGCTTAGATACAAGGAGTGCATTTAAAAAAATACACATAAACTGCTCTGCCTTTATCTTTCCCTGCCTATGTGGTTTGTTTTAAGCATCATCTTATGCCACAGATACACATGGCAGCATGTGCTATATGTATACCATGGCTTCTTAATGTTCCATTTCTCAGGCAAACACGAGGTCAAGCAGTATCTTGAAAGAGAAATACCTGCTTAGATTACCAATACGTGTATGCCCATGCAGAAATCATTTTTTCTCTCTCAAGGAAAGTGGTCTTTTTTCTGACTTTATAACTGCTAAATAGGGCAGCTGTAAATTTTGGGGTATTTTTGGGACCACTGAATATGCCATCCTCTGTATTGTACCACCCGTCATATGAATCAAATCTGTAACACTCTTATAGACTGTGATGTTATTAATAACAGTGATGACTGCATACAAACGCTGTTTTGTCACTTTAAAAAGATTAGCTGCCTGCTGCACTGAGCTGGTACTGAGATTGAAACACCACAGGGTTTAATGTTGAGGGGGACCAAGCCTGTGATGCTGGAAGAGCTGGATTTGTTCAGTTTACAGAAAAGAAGTCTACGGGAGGATTTTGTTGCTGGCTTTATCTATTTGATGGTTACAGAAGAGACAGATCCAGACTCTCCTCAGCAATGTACACAAATGGCATTGAAGGAAATTCTGACTGGATATTAGGGAAAACAAAGACACAAAAAAGGTGGTCAAACACAGCAACGAGTGGCCCGAAGAAGGTGTAAGTCACTGTACATGGAGATATTCAAAGCTCAGCTGGGTAAGCCTTGCACAACCTGATTGGATGTTAAAGCCAGCACTGCTCTGAACAGGATGGACAGAAGAGGTCCCTTCCAACCACAGCTGTTAGAATTGTAGAATCAAAGAATATCCCAAGTCGGAAGGGACCCACAAGGATCTCTGAGTCCAACTCCTGGCTCAACAAAGGACCACCTGAAAATCAGACCATACGTCTGAGAGCATTGTCCAAACACTTCTTGAGCTCCAGCAGCTTGATGCTGTGACCACTTTCTTGGGGAGCCTGTTCCAGTGCCTGACCACCCTCTCAGTGAAGAGAGTCCCCCTAATATCAAATCTTATTCTATTATTCCTTAACTGAGAACACAAATGTCAGTTTTGTTAGACTCAATATAGACTAAAAAGAAACTAAGCTAACTAACATATTATAAAAATAAATCTACTTTCTTCTTCACAAGTTTTGGTGACTTCAGAAAGATTATCCAAACTCAGTAATTTATCTTAAAGAGTAAGTATTATAAACTGATCTGTAATTGGTACTGTGTAGAAAATTCTTGTAAAGACTGACCATTTTCAGTTCACAGAATAAAAATCTCTACATTCTGAGTGTGCCTCTTGAAACATATTTTATAAACTGCTTATGAACAAAGAAGATTGAGAGAGGCTAGTAAAGTCTAATACATACCTATCAAGTACATAGCCAAGAGCCTTATGCCGTATTCCTGAGTAAACCGATGGGCTTGTTTCCCAAGCAATTAAATTGGAAGCATCATGGAAAAGATGAATGTTTACCAAGTCAAAGGCACTATGACAAAAAAAAAAAAGGAAAAAAATAAAATGACTCAGGGTAAAAGAAAAAAACATTTATTGCATTCACCAAAGCATTCAACATGATAACACTTTTTATATTCTCTCTACTGTTACCTTAATATTTACTCACATGGACTGTGAAAATTAAGCTATCATCACCAGAAAATTGTCATTGAACTTATGCTAAGTCATCAACAGGTAAGACTGAATCTAGGCTTCTCTTAAAACACGTATAATATGAAAATGAAAAGCTATTCAACTGTTACAATCCATATAAATTAAGCAGTACCCTCGCACTAAAACGATTAAAGACGAAAATTGAATGTGTAAACAAACAACTTCACGTTTAGAATTCATAGCTAAACACCTAGCAGAACTGTGAATTTTTAATAAACAAAATGAAGAGATATTGACTGCATAGTTTTACCGACATTAAAGGCTAAATCACATAACTGTAACTCTTTCTCTGTCCCTGCATGGAGAATGCCACGATAATAGTGGTCAATCTGCACACAACTTCCAGTTAAGAAAAGGACACAAGGATGTCCATCTCAGACTGTGCTTGCAGGATGAGGATCTGACCTCGGAAAACCTGTAAAAATTGTAAAATTTTACTGCTTTGCTTTTTAACCTGAAAGACAGGAGTATTAACTCATCCTTTGCTACTTTGCAGTGAGTCCCTTCACCTGCCTGTGGGCTGGCTTAGCCAGAAGCCCATGGCATTGCCATCCTGTACCAGCTACGGGTATCATGTTCTGGGAGGAAACAGACCAGACTGGGAAACACTGCCTCGGCTTTGGGAGCCCCTGTCCTCCAGAAGGAGCAAGTGGAAGTCGAGGACTGCTGTTACCATGCCCAGCATCTGCCTTGTGGGATGGCCAAAGTCTGACAGAGGAGATTTCTGAATAGAATCATGTTGCTTCTAGGGAAGATCTATGGATTTGGGGTTGAGTGGGGGAAAAGAAGAAATAAGGGTATTAGTGAATTTCCTTCTTAATCAATGAAACCAACTTCCTGTGAAAC